>NW_006795342.1:294174-333404 GCF_000442215.2 Lipotes vexillifer
GCTGGTTAGATTTGTCTTCCATCTCCTCTGTCTCCCCACCATTAATTTCCACTGTAGCAAGTGAGGCCCCCGTCATGGGATTAAGTATTTTCAATGGCTGCTTTGGGATTTTTCCATTTACCTTCGAAAAATCTGTTAGAAAAAAAGCCCAAAACATCTACCCCAGTTTCTGTCCTTTCCTTGAACATGTTTAAGTAAATAGGTGATGGAATAATTATTCTAAATGTAGTAGAGTGTCACGTTGTCTTAGAAAACTTGCTATAAATTCAAAATTAGTCTGGTCACAGCTTTATGGAATTCTTCAGCTCTGCCGGGCAGGGCTCTCCTGCCCCCGTGCTGCAGGTGGCGGAAAGGAAAATGCTGGAGCTTCCACGCACACACACAAAAAAGTAGGGACATTTCTGAGATCTGCGAGCCTAGAAATGACTCCATTACTATTAATCGCAAGGGGGTCTTCAGGTGTATTTTTACTCCATGAGAAAAAGCCACTGGTTTAGGAATGTCTATAACATTTTCAGTGTCATACGCTGTGTGTCTCCTCAGTCAGCTTCCATTCACGAAACTGACGAGCAGTGGGATGGCTAATAGTGGCTGGAAGACTTATTTTCCTTTTGGCTGTGCTGCTTTAATAGCTTTGCTGTCCCTCACTTTCCCGCTGAGCTGAGGTCATATTCTTTTACAGATTGAGTCACGTGATTATTAACTTCTACCGCTTCAGACCCCTTGTACCTTGCTTCGGTTTCTAAGTTGCTGTGGGTGACCCAATAAGGCGGGGAAAATGATCTTCGTCTTCACCGCCGTGACAAGTTTTCATAATACTCTGATGAGGCTGGAGTTTGGAGGCTGCTTTGTGATTTCCAGACAAATGCAGGAGTGAAGAGCAGCAGCAGCATTTCAATCCAGGGCACTGAATATTCTTTGCTTTACAGGACACAGTGCACATAGGATTACATTTCCCACATTTATCTCCTCCCTCCCTCCCTCCCTCCCTCCTTCCTTCCTTATTTATTTAAATCTTTATTGGAGTATAATTGCTTTACAATGGTGTGTTAGTTTCTGCTGTATAACAAAGTGAATCAGTTACACATATACATATATCCCCATATCCCCTCCCTCTTGCGTCTCCCTCCCGCCCTCCCTATCCCACCCCTCTAGGTGGTCACAAAGCACGGAGCTGATCTCCTTGTGCTATGCGGCTGGTTCCCACTAGCTGTCTGTTTTACATTTGGTGGTGTATATATGTCCGTGCCACTCTCTCACTTCGTCCCAGCTTACCCTTCCCCCTCCCCGTGTCCTCAAGTCCATTCTCTACGTCTGTGTCTTTATTCCTGTCCTTCCCCTAGGTTCTTCAGAACGTTTTTTTTTTTTCGATTCCATATATATGTGTTAGCATACGGTATTCGTTTTTCTCTTTCTGACTTACTTCACTCTGTATGACAGACTCTAGGTCTATCCACCTCACTACAAATAACTCAATTTCGTTTCCTTTCATGGCTGAGTATTACTCCATTGTATATATGTGCCACATCTTCTTTCTCCATTCATCTGTTGATGGACACTTGGGTTACTTCCATGACCTGGCTATTGTAAATAGTGCTGCAGTGAACATCGTGGTACATGACTCTTTTTGAGCTATGGTTTTCTCAGGTTATATGCCTAGTAGTGGGACTGCTGGGTTGTATGGTAGTTCTATTGTTAGTTAGGTTTTTTTTTTTTAATTTTTTAATTTCATTTAATTTTTATGCAGCAGGTTCTTATTAGTCATCAGTTTTATACACATCAGTGGATACATGTCAATCCCAATCACCCAATTCATCACACCGCCATCCCCGCCCCACTGCGGCTTTCCCCCCTTGGTGTGCATACGTTTGTTCTCTCCATCTGTGTCTCAACTTCTGCCCTGCAAACCAGTTCATCTGTACCATTTTTCTAGGCTCTACATACATACGTTAATATACGATATTTGTTTTTCTCTTTCTGACTTACTTCACGGTGTATGACAGTCTCTAGATCCATCCAAGTCTCAACAAATCACCCAATTTCGTTCCTTCTTATGGCTGAGTAATAGTCCATTGTATATATGTACCACATCTTCTTTATCCGTTCATCTGTTGATGGGCATTTAGGTTGCTTCCATGACCTGGCTATTGTAAATAGTGCTACAGTGAACATTGGGGTGCATGTGTCTCTTTGAATTATGGTTTTCTCTGGATATATGCCCAGTAGTGGGATTGCTGGGTCATATGGTAGTTCTATTTTTAGTTTTATAAGGAACCTCCATACTGTTCTCCATAGTGGCTATGTCAATTTACATTCCCACCAACAGGGCAAGAGGGATCCCTTTTCTTCCACACCCTCTCCAGCATTTATTGTTTGTAGATTTTTTGATAATGCCCATTCTAACTGGTGTGAGGTGATACCTCATCGTAGTTTTGATTTGCATTTCTCTTATAATTAGTGACGTTGAGCAGCTTTTCATGTGCCTCTTGGCCATCTGTATGTCTTCTTTGGAGAAATGTCTATTTAGGTCTTCTGCCCATTTTTGGATTGGGTTATTCGTTTTTTTAATATTGAGCTGCATGAGCTGTTTATATTTTGGAGATTAATCCTTTGTCAGTTGATTAGTTTGCAGATATTTTCTTCCATTCTGAGGGTTGTCTTTTCATCTTTTTATGGTTTCCTTTGCTGTGCAAAAGCTTTGAAGTTTCATTAGGTCCCATTTGTTTATTTTTGTTTTTATTTCCATTACTCTAGGAGGTGGATCAAAAAAGATCTTGCTGTGATTTATGTCAAAGAGTGTTCTTCCTATGTTTTCCTCTAAGAGTTTTATGGTGTCCGGTCTTACATTTAGGTCTCGAATCCATTTTGAGTTTATTTTTGTGTATGGTGTTTGGGAGTGTTCTAATTTCATTCTTTTACATGTAGCTGTCCAGTTTTCCCAGCACCACTTATTGAAGAGGCTGTCTTTTCTCCATTGTATACCCTTGCCTCCTTTGTCATAGGTTAGTTGACCATAGGTGCGTGGGTTTATATCTGGGCTTTCTATCCTGTTCCATTGATCTCTATTTCTCTTTTTGTGCCAGTACCATATTCTCTTGATTACTGTAGCTCTGTAGTATAGTCTGAAGTCAGGGAGTCTGATTCCTCCAGCTCCAGTTTTTTCCCTCCAGATTACTTTGGCCATTTGGGCTCTTTTGTGTCTCCTTACAAATTTTAAGATTTTTTTCTTCTAGTTCTGTGAAAAATGCCATTGGTAATTTGATAGGGATTGCACGGACTCTGTAGATGGCTTTGGGTAGCATAGTCATTTTCACAATATTGATTCCTCCAGTCCAAGAACATGGTATATCTCTCCATCTGTTTGTGTCATCTTTGATTTCTTTCATCATTGTCTTATAGTTTTATGCATACAGGTCGTTTGTCTCCCTATGTAGGTTTATTCCTAGGTATTTTATTCTTTTTGTTGCAGTGGTAAATGGGAGTGTTTCCTTAATTTCTCTTTCAGATTTTTCATCATTAGTGTATAGGAATGCAAGAGATTTCTGTGCATTAATTTTGTATCCTGCAACCTTATCGGATTCATTGATTAGCTCTAGTAGTTTTCTGGTGGCATCTTTAGGATTCTCTATGTATAGTATCATGTCATCTGCAAACAGTGACAGTTTTACTTCTTCTTTTCCAGTTTGTATTCCTTTTATTTCTTTTTCTTCTCTGATTGCTGTGGCTAGGACTTCCAGAATTATGTTGAATAATAGTGGTGAGAGTGAGAGTGGGCATCCTTGCCTTGTTCCTGATCTTAGAGGAAATGCTTTCAGTTTTTCACCATTGAGAATGATGTTTGCTGTGGGTTTGTCATATATGGCCTTTATTATGTTGAGGTAGGTTCCCTCTGTTCCCACTTTCTGTAGAGTTTTTATCATAAGTGGGTGTTGAATTTCGTCAAAAGCTGTTTCTGCGTCTATTGAGATGATCGTATGGTTTTTATTCTTCAATTTGTTGATATGGTGTATCACATTGATTGGCATATATTGAAGAATCCTTGCATCCCTGGGATAAATCCCACTTGATCATGATTTATGATCCTTTTAATGTGTTGTTGTATTCTGTTTGCTAGTATTTTGTTGAGGATCTTTGCATCTATATTCATCAGTGATATTGGTGTGTAATTTTCTTTTTTTGTAGTATCTTTGTCTGGTTTTGGTATCAGGGTGATGGTGGCCTCATAGAATGAGTTTTGGAGTGTTCCTTCCTCTGCAGTTTTTTTGGAAGAGTTTGAGAAGGATGGGTGTTAGCTCTTTTCTAAATGTTTGATAGAATTCACCTATGAAGCCATCTGGTCCTGGACTTTTGTTTCTTGGAAGATTTTTTTTTTTGCGGTACGCGGGCCTCTCAACTGTTGTGGCCTCTCCCATCGCGGAGCACAGGCTCCGGACGCGCAGGCTGAGCGGACATGGCTCACGGGCCCAGCCGCTCCACGGCATGTGGGATCTTCCCGGACCGGGGCACGAACCCGTGTCCCCTGCATCGGCAGGTGGACTCTCAACCACTGCGCCACCAGGGAAGCCCTGTTGGAAGATTTTTAATCACAGTTTCAGTTTCATTACTTGTGATTGGTCTGTTCATATTTTCTGTTTCTTCCTGGTTCAGTCTTGGAAGGGTATACCTTTCTAAGAATTTGTCCATTTCTTCCAGGTTGTCCATTTTATTGGCATAGTGTTGCTTGCAGTAGTCTCTTAGGATGCTTTGTATTTCTGCGGTGTCTGCTGTAACTTCTCCTTTTTCATTTCTAATTTTATTGATTTGAGTCCTCTCCCTCTTTTTCTTGATGAGTCTCGCTAATGGCTTATCAATTTTGTTTATCTTCTCAAAGAACGAGGTTTTAGTTTTATTGATCTTTGCTATTGTTTTCTTTGTTGCTATTTCATTTATTTCTGCTCTGATCTTTATGATTTCTTTCCTTCTGCTAACTTTGGGTTTTGTTTGTTCTTCTTTCTCTGGTTCCTTTAGGTGTTAGGTTAGATTGCTTATTTGAGATTTCTCTTGTTTCTTGAGGTAGGCTTGTGTAGCTATAAACTTCCCTCTTAGAACTGCTTTTACTGCATGCATCCCGTAGGTTTTGGATCATTGTATTTTCATTGTCATTTGTCTCTGGGTATTTTTTGATTTCCTTTTGACTTCTTCAGTGATCTCTTGGTTATTTAGTAACGTATTGTTTAGCCTCCATGTGTTTGTGTTTTTTACAGTTTTTTCCTTGTAATTCGTTTCTAATCTCATAGCATTGTGGTCAGAAAAGATGCTTGATATGATTTCAATTTTCTTAAATTTACTGAGGCTTGATTTGTGACCCAAGATGTGATCTATCCTGGAGAATGTTCTGTGTGCACTTGAGAAGAAAGTGTAATCTGCTGTTTTGGGATGGAATGTCCTGTAAGTATCAATTAAATCTGTCTGCTCTGTTGTGTCATTTAAAGCTTCTGTTTCCTTATTTATTTTCATTTTGGATGATCTGTCCATTGGTGTAAGTGAGGTGGTAGAGTCCCCCACTATTATTGTGTCACTGTCGATATCCTCTTTCATAGCTGTTAGCAGTTGCCTTATGTATTGAGGTGCTCCTGTGTTGGGTGCATATATATTTATAATTTTTATGTATTTTTCTTGGATTGATCCCTTGATCATTATATAGTGGCCTTCCTTGTCTCTTCTAACATTCTGTATTTTAAAGTCTACTTTATCTGATATGAGTATTGCTACTCCAGCTTTCTTTTGATTTCCATTTGCATGGAATATCTTTTTCCATCCCCTCACTTTAAGTCTGTATGCGTCCCTAGATCTGAAGTGGGTCTATTGTAGAGAGCAGATATATGGGTCTTGTTTTTGTACCCATTCAGCAAGCCTGTGTCTTTTGGTTGGAGCATTTAATCCATTCACGTGTAAGGTAATCATCGATACGTATGTTCCTATGACCATTTTCTTAATTGTTTTGGGTTTGTTTTTGTAGGTCCTTTTCTTCTCTTGTGTTTCCCACTTAGAGAAGTTCCTTTAGCATTTGTTGTAGAGCTGGTTTGGTGGTGCTGAATTCTCTTAGCTTTTGCTTGTCTCTGAAGCTTTTGATTTCTCCATTGAATCTGAATGAGATCCTTGCCGGGTAGAGGAATCTTGGTTGTAGGTTCTTCCCTTTCATCACTTTAAGTATATCATGCCACACCCTTCTGGCTTGTAGAGTTTCTGCTGAGAAATCAGCTGTTAACCTTATGGGGATTCCCTTGTATGTTGTTTGTCGTTTTTCCCTTGCTGCTTTTAATATTTTTTTCTTTGTATTTAATTTTTGCCGGTTTGATCAATATGTGTCTCGGCGTGTTTCTCCTTGGATTTATCCTGTATGGGACTCACTGCACTTCCTGGACTTGGGTGGCTGTTTCCTTTCCCATGTTAGGGAAGTTTTCAACTATAATCTCTTCAAATATTTTCTCTGGCCCTTTCTTTCTCTTTTCTCCTTCTGGGACCCCTACAATGCGAATGTTGTTGCATTTAATGTTGTCCCAGAGGTCAGTTAGGCTGTCTTCATTTCTTTTCATTCTTTTTTCTTTCTTCTGTTCCACGGCAGTGAATTCCGCCATTCTGTCTTCCAGGTCACTTATCTGTTCTCCTGCTTCAGTTATTCTGCTATTGATTCCTCCTAATGTAGTTTTCATTTCAGTTATTGTATTGTTCATCTCTGTTTGTTTGTTCTTTAATTCTTCTAGGTCTTTTTAAACATTTCTTGCATCTTCTCGATCTTTGCCTCCATTCTTTTTCCGAGGTCCTGGATCATCTTCACCATCGTTATTCTGAATTCTTTTTCTGGGAGGTTGCTTATCTCCATTTAGTTGTTTTTCTGGGGTTTTATCTTGTTCCTTTATCTGGTATATAGCCCTCTGCCTTTTCATCTTGTCTGTCTTTCTGTGAATGTGGTTTTTGTTCTACAGGCTGCAGGACTGTAGTTCTTCTTGCTTCTCTATTTTTAGCTTTTTGAGGAACCTCCATACTGTTCTCCATAGTGGCTGTATCAATTTACATTCCCACCAACAGTGCAAGAGAGTTCCCTTTTCTCCACACCCTCTCCGGCATTACGTCCCTTACTTTTGATAGATTATTTCCCCAGCCATTCTAGGCACATTGATCATCTGCTTCTCAGTTCCTGAGGCTTTTATTATCTGTCCTACTGATAGTTCCATTTAACCATACACAATCTGATATGATTGTCACGCTGTTTTTTGGGTATTCGTTTTGTCAGTCCATGGGACATATATATTCGTTAAAAGAGGGAATCATATTTTGTTTCTCTTGTGTCCTCTGTATCAGCTAGCAGGTAGCCCAGGTTACTGTAGGTGCTGAGCAGATTCTTTCCAGGTTCTTAAGTGCAAATGGCATTGACTAGACATGCACCGAGTAGACTGTCACAAAGATCAGAGCACGCTGATTTGTATACACATAATCAGCAAGAGTGACTTGAGAAATAAGCCATGCTTTTATTTTTGAATGGGGGTGAGGTCCGTGTAATTGAGCTAGATGGCATTTGTTAATGGAAGGCTATAATCCTTTAATTGTTCAGATGGAAAGGAAACATCTCCAACATTCTTTTGTCCCTTGGATGGACTCTTAGAAGCCGAAAGGACTCAACAGCCCATTTCCATGGGGATAACTACAGATTTCTCAGGCAGCTTTGAATATCAGTACCTGCCCACTAACCCACGGTGCTTGGGGTCAAGTGTAGAAGCAGGGTGACCAGTTAGGAGAACAGTGAAAGAATCTGGTGCCTTGGAGTTCGTTTGGTGCGATGGGAGTGGGGAGAAGTGTGATTTGCTGAATCTGTTTAGAAGGTGTAGAGCCAGTTATGTGGATAAACGATCAGGGCCTTTGAGTGATGCCAGAATCCAGAGAATGAGCCCCACGAGGAATGTCACCCTCATTTTGGAGACACTCCCTGTCCCTGGAGGTGAGTTGTCAGGGGAAGATCTTGGGGGCTGGTGTCCATGTTGTAGTCAGTCTCAGCTTCTCTGTCGGGTTGGCATGTGGACTGTGCGATCCTCTCAGCGACTTTCTCTGCCTGGGGAGAGAGCATTGATCATTCAGAAGTTTAAAAATGTATTGGCTAATATTAAAAATAAGAAGAAGAATTGGGTAAAGTTCATTTTAATAACACATTTTATTTAACTCAATGTATATCCAAAATTCTACCATTTTAACATATAATCAGTATAAAAATTGTTATTGAAAAAAATGCATCGGCTCATCGACAGTCCCTTCGTTCTGAGCCCAGCCACATCATGGGAAAGCTAACAGGGTACACCCCTGCATTTCGCATCAGTCAGCTTCTGTATTGTGTGGGGCTGGGAACCTGTGCTCCTGGCATAGAGGTCCAGGGGATACTTGTTCCTGTTAAGATTTGGCCCGGAGCTCAGCCCTGCGAACATTGCCAGTGGATGGAATGGGCCGAGATAGCAGCTCCTCACGTCCTCGTCTGTTCCCCTGGGGGACAGAGGGCTTTTTCCAGGGGAAGACAAAGCTCTCTATTTGGCAAGGACAGCTTGCTGAGAACTTCTTAGCAGATCCCAGGGCAGAGACCGCAAAGAGAAGGAATGAACCATGCAGCTGGCAGACATCTCAGGAAGGAGTGACGGGTGTAAGAATGTCACCTCTGCGCCATTGACTGCTGCGGGATGTTCCGCCAATGAGCCAACAGCCCTGGGCCTCCGTTTCCTAGCTTCTAAAGTGGGTGTGATAGTAATAGTGCTGTCTTCTGAAATGGTTTGTAGAGATTAAGTGAGTTAATATAAGTAAAATATTTAGAAGAGTTGCCTGGCACAAAATATGTATCATATACATGTTGACTGCTATTAATATTATGTTATTAATTTATGTCATATGCTATGTATTTATTATATTGAGTTATTATAGAATTATTATGTTATTAGTGTACTCCCAAGCCAGGCCCAGTCACTAGCCTTTTGTTATGGATTTGGTTCAGGGTAGTTTCTGGATCAATCAGTCCTGCACAGATTTCACTCACTCCTCATACAAACACCTCGAAGTGAGCACCTCTTACACCTAGATCTGTGCCGGAAACTTCACATCCCTGAGCCACACACCTGCAGTGTCTGTGACAGGGGTGAAGAAGCAGAAGCCCAGAGGGCTAAGAAACTACCAGGGCCACACACGCAGGGTTAAAACGAGGTCGCCTGACTCCAAGCCCAGCCCCCTCTCCATGGTCAGCATTGACATTGCCAGGTCAGCGAGTGTTTCCTCGTGTCCTCTGCACGCCCACTGCAGTGGGAAGCACTCTGAGGCAGTTATTCCCGACCTGGATCCAGATTCTGAGTTTGCAGGTCTGAGGTTAGGCCTCTGCATCTGCATGATAGCTTCAGAGCATACTGCCGGCACCCAGTGGGAGGTACATAAGAAGGATGACCTCAGCTCCTGAGCAGTCTGGTCGTGGAAGTGATCATCTAATTAAATTAAAGTGCATAGCAGGCAGTGATTCTGTGCACATCTGCTGTGCCTGCTCTGAGAAGCAACCCAGTTAACTGGTGAGGTCGTGATACACGTTGTCCATGCTCAGAAAAGGATGATGTCACGGGGACAGGAGTGGCTAGAGGAAGGTGCGTGAATGGAGCTCCACAGACTTGTTCGATGTGTGAATGTGGAGGAGTGGGGCGAGGGCAGTGCGCATGGTGACACCGTTTGAAGAAAGGTTCAGAGGTGAAAGGAGTATGGCATGTGACAGGGCTGGTGAGGACCCCTGCTGGCATTTCCCCACTCCCTCTGGTGAACTGAAGACCTTCCCTGCAAGGGAAGGCCGTTGCACATTGCCTTCCTATGCCTTCACCAAGGGGGCCCTAGGAGGAGAGATGGAAGGGAGCATAACCTCACCATTTCCTACAGCGAGAGGCAGAGAGGGGGTTGCATGAGTGGATTAGACCTCGGTGAGTGCTGCACCTCCCTTGCCATTTTCTCTGTCCTGGCGACAGTGTCACATGTGCCTCTCTTCTCACTCTTGTCCTTCTGCTGAGCGATGATGATACCAGTGTAGCTTGCTGAGAAGTTCCTGCAGAAGGGAAGGATGTCCGTCTGTTTTGTGGGTTTTGTTGTGGTTTTACGTCTCTTGCTTGTGAGTAGCTTGGCCAGGTGTGCCCTCTCTGGGGCAGCAGCCACTGAGGTGAAGGCAGACCGTCTGGGCATTTCCCTTCCTTCCTTGTCATCCATCCTCTTAATGTTGCCTCTGACCCCGACTCATAGAAGGACCCTGGACAAGTCAATTCCTCACTGGGTCCCAGTTTTCTCCCCTAAAATTCAGGCCCAGGACAAGATGATGAAAGTTAACAGTCAATGACTTTTTTGAATCCTTGGAACTATCCTTGGTGCTCAGTTTTCTTGGCTTTGAAACTTCCTTCACTATTTGGTTCCTGAGCAAGGCCCAGATTTCCTGGGTTCATTCTCCTTGGAAACCTTCTGCTAGACTGGTGCTGGTTAAGAAGTCTAGAAGTGAATCCTGATACCCGCAGCCATCCCTTCAGATCTTAGTTGATGAACCTTCACTTGCTAAAGGCTCTCTGAGGTCTAAGTCTTCAAATAGGAAGAACCTGTGTCTATGTGGTTGACCATCCCTGACCATCCAGTGATCATCCGTGAAAGAGATTGTCAGATGCTAAGCCCTTCTATACACAAGGTAATCGTTGCCAAGGGTTTGCACTGAAGCAAAGATCTGAACAGGGACCCTGTGATTAGTCACTGTTGTCTCAATTGCAAAGGAAACTACAAGCGTCACTTTCATCTAGACGGAGAATCTTCTGGAATGGCAGGCACCTTGGCAAGCCAAGTCCCACCCCAACCTTCATCTTTATCAGTTCCCTTTTCAGCTTCTTTCCCATCAAAGCTCAGCACGAGGTCACCTGTGGTGGTGAGGTTTACTATACAATAGAAAGGAAACGCAGTGGCACTTGGCTAACAGACCAAACATACTCCATTTCCGCTGATAATCGGTAATTATTAGTCACCTGCATTCTCCCCAGAGCTGTACCCTTGCCTCCCTTTTGTGTCTCTGGGAGAGCAAATGGAGCCAGGATTAACCAGCCAGGGTTTGTGAGGCCCAGTGTGCTTTTGTTTGTGTCTTTGGCTTATGGGCTGTCTTTGTTGGATGAAATAGTGGGCCTTCCACTAGGAATGGCTCAGCAGCTCTGCTGGCGTCTGTGCTTTATTGAGCGATAAATTAATACAGAGCACTGCCAAGAAAACAGATAAATGGATAGGACAGCAGACACATTTTTAACAAGGAAAATGGCTTTGTTTCTTACTAGCGTCATTTAAATGATTAGCTCGGTAACTGTGTGTTTTTTGATTGGGGGTGGAGGGGAGGATCCTGCTTAAACACATGTATGGGAGGAACTGTGTGGGCATATCCTCCAGGGATTTAGGGAAGAGGAGATTTGTTTAGGATCCTAGGTCCTGGGAGAGGCTGGCATTTTCATCATGTGTTATACAAATCCTGCCTGGGTTTTAAGCCTATAAATAGCATGTGGTTCACGGCTGGCCGTACCTACAGGCTCTGATCAGGATAGTCACCCTTGAAGAAGTTAGGAGAAATCTTTTATGATTAGTCACGGTCATTAACTGCATCCCCCGATTCATAATGGCAAGAGGGAAGGAGAAAGGAAAAGATAGACTCCATGAGAGGAAGCTCCTTGTTTGTAATGCAAATCTCACGAAGCCCAGAGAAGTTTTAGATGTCGTCATAAAGGTGAACCTTCACAACTCAAGCGAAAGGCAACAGGGAAAAAAAAAAAAAAAGTCCTTCCCTGTCCCGCGTGTACATATAAACATCACATTGTGCATATTTTGTCATAACTAATTTCTAGGAACGGTCCTCGCCCCAACAGAATATCAGCTGTGTAAGGGGCTCTGTCCCTTGTTCTCTGTGATGTCCCTCCTGCTGGGAATGTTGTCCATAACATAATAGGAGGTCAGTACATATGGGTGGATAAATGAAATCATAAGTGGACTGTTTTCCACCCTCCAGGTCTACCCATTATTCCTTAATAGCTTAACCAGACTTCTACCAGCTCCTTCCCCAACAGCTCCCACCTGAGTGACCATGCTCCCCTCTGCTTACCTGATTAATTCTTTTCTTTTTTATTGGAAATTGAGTCCTTGCTGTGGACCATCTTTTCCATGGTCTCAGGTTGACATTAAAATCTTAGAGTATTGGATCTTCTTAAGATCCATCTCACAAACCTTTTCAGGCTGCTGTACAATTTTTATCTGCGTTTCTCTAGGAATAGATGAGTTGCATAAATGTGAATTCAATTCATCTCGCAAGCACAATAGCTTATCATAATAGACCCTTCATGTAATAAGTACATCAGAACATAATTTAGCCTTTATGGGATTTTTTTTTTTTTTTTCCCCCTGCTTCAGATGATTGGTCTGTATGCTTAATCGTTCAGGGACGCATGTGACCGACTGCCAGATTTTTGTTCTAGAAAGAAAGAGAAGAAGAATGGAAGGGAGACAGGAGGACAAGGGAATAAAAGAGAAAGAAAATATGGATGTATATTGATATCCCTAAGTCTTTATTATGAGTTCTGAGGACTTACAGCTATCTTATAGAAAATATTTACAAAAAGTAGGTGTCATAGGATTGGAAATTGAAGAGAGTAGACAAATTGATGCTTCTGTTAAAACAGAGTGTATCCTGGAGATTTCTGATAAAGGGAGCTTTTCAAGTTTTCTCATCTCTCATCTGGTGCTTATAATGTTCCCATGTATCTCTTCTTGGTAGGGGGTTTAAAAGAAAGGCAGCTCTTTGCCGAGGATTTGCTTTGTTGGAACAAATCCTTTGCAATAGAAATGCGTTCACTAAAATAAGTGCCGTTTTAAATGTAGCATGCTGTACCCCCGGCAAAGAATCTTAAAGATGACTCAAAGCTTTTTTGAAACACTGCCATGTAATTAAAGAAAGCTGACTTAATGATCTAACATTTAACATTATTCTTTACAGTTTTGCTCTTGGATTGGAAAATAGTTGCAAAAATAGCTTCATTTAATTAGAATGTGAAACATAACACAGATATAGCTGTATGTACATATATTCATTTTACAAATTATTATTTGTAGAAATAGTCCACCTTGTGTGACCAAAAAAATAAATTTAGGGACTGTGTTTTATCCTTCCCATTCATTCATCCACAAGTATTCATTGAGGACATGCCTTATGCTGGGCATTAAGAAGAATGTAACATTCAGAACACAGCCTCAAGGGGCTTGTACTCTAGTTGGGGAGACAAGACATATACACAAAAATAGTTAACCATCTATATCAAGTAGTAGGGAATAGAGTGTCCTTAGAATGTGAAAAATGATATGTGCTTTGGAACATCAAGCAAGAAGAAGCAGGAGAATCTATACATCAAAGGGGGAATTCATTCATTCATTCAGCAATCCTATATAAAGCACCTACTGTGTTTCAGCCACACATCTGTGTGTCGGGGAATAAAGCAAGGACAAAACAGACCATATCTCTGTCCTCACAGAGTTTGTCTTCTCTCGGGGTTACATAAGCAATGAACAAGTAAAGAAGTAAAGAGACAAAGTAATTTCAGGGAATGATAAGCCAACAAAGGAAATGAACAGTGTGAGGGGACAGGCCAGTGCAGTGTGTACCTGTGGGCACGGGCTCTCTCACTAGCACACCCATGGCACAGCTTTAGGAAGGATTGTCAGGAAAGGCTTCTATGAGGAAAGCTGACCTGAGGTCAGACCTGAATAAGGAAGGGAGCCTGCAGATGGATGGCATTCTGTCCTTGCCTTGGAGGACCAGGAAGATATGGGTTGGAGGATGGGAAAGGGACAGACATCCTGAAACATTTCTGAGCCTGGGGTTGCAGTACTCTGTGTGATGTAAGAACTCAATAAATATTCCTTGAGTGAATCAGTGAATGATATTGTCATCTAGAAGGTTGGTAGCTGTTTATAGGTGAGATTTTTTTTTGCGTTTTCCAGTAAGATCATTCTGGAATGTAATATTCAGTGTGCCCAATCGGCAGACATCGTGCTGGAAATGTATTTATTTAACACTTATCGATAGTGCACTTACTACATGGCAGACGCTGTCTTGAGTGGCTTACAAATATTAACTTATTTCATCCTTCTAACTCTTTGAGGTCGATGCTCTTCTTACTTCCCTCTGATGGATGGGGGAACTGAGGCATAGAGTGTGATCTGCTCAAGGTCACATGGTGGTGAGTGTCTGAGTGCACAGTTCTAGCCCTTAACCATCATGCTCCTTTCCACGAGAGGAGCGACCATCCATGTCACTCAGGACACTTTCAAGCATTGTCATCCTGGACTGGTAGAAAGAGAATGGGGACCTTTTGTAATGGTTTAAGGGTCTAGAGCTGTGCTACCACAAAGAATTTTCTGCAAGGATGAAAATGTTCTTCTGGGTGCTGTCCAATACAGTGGACACTAGCATGTGTCTGTCAAGCTCTTGAAATGTGGCTAGTGCCACTGAGGAACCGAGTTTTCAACTTTCATTTAACCTCGATTAATTTCAATATAAACCTCAAAACTAAGGCAATATAAAATATTTTTCTGTTAAGCACAACTTTGTTGTTTTAGTAGGACTACTTTTCACTAAATGTAACAACTGTGGCATCACAAAAGAAATTGTTGTATTGCAGTGGGTGTGTTGGGTGCACAAGTTGTGTTCAGTATCTCATTAATAATTTTTGATAATAACTGCATGTTGAAGTAATGAATGAATGAATTCCCTCCTTGATGTACAGATTCCCTTGCTTCTCGTTGCTTGATGTTCCAAAGCACGTATCATTTTTCACATTTTGGGGACACTCTATTCCACAATACTTGATAGAGATACTTAACTATTTTTGTGTATATGTTTCATCTCCCCAACTAGACTACAAGCTCCTTGAGGCTGTGTTTTGAATGTTACATTCCTCTTAATGCCCTTAAGTGTTTTGCATATAATGGATTAAATAGGAAATATTGAAAATGTGAATATCACTTAAGTTTAAAAAAAAATGTGTCTGCTAGGAAACTAAAGATTACAAACGTGGCTTGAATTCTATTTCTATCGCATGGCACTGGCCTACAGTTCACCCTCATGCCACTGCGTAGGGTGCTTGATCAGATAGGAACTAGCTGTTGTGTTTTGGTGGACATTGAGCCATCATCCTGATGAGCAGTTCTCCAGGGACTTCTGGGGACTTACTATCCTCATTCCTGTCCCCAGTTCCCAGAGACCGACCTGTGCTCCTGTTACTAAGGATTTGCAGGCGGAGTGCCACAAGAAGTTTGTGGAAACTCATACATTTACATGACCCTTGTTTTGCTGAAAAGGATGTGGATTTGGTTGGAGCTGGGGGATCTCCAAACCAGATCCTACTTACACCTTCTGCTCCTGCCTGTTTCTTGGCAAGGACTGAGGCCTGCATTGCCACGGGCAGGAAGCAGCTGTCTACCCATCCGCATGCTCGAGGGCCAAACCCCGTACCTGGACCCAGAGGTGCCAAGGAGTGGGGGATGAGATGGCTGTACTTGCTCAAGGGACCCTGCAGAGCCAGGGAACAGCCTGCCCAAACTACTCAGGGTCCTGAGGCTCACATGGCAGGCAGTGGTCCAGTCAGTGCCAGGCTCTGGCTCCATCCTAGTCGTCACACTGTCATCTGTGTCCCCCACCACCCTGAGGTTCAGCATGCCACAGCCTCCCTGCTGGCTTCGGTTTCAAAGGGGAGTGTGGGTGTGTCGGGGGAGAGGCGGGCCTCCTCAATGACTGGGTTCACTGAGGACTGCTCTTCCAGGGTCACTCCAGTGGGGATGCTGGGGAATCATGTAGTTCCCCATGCGCCAGCACAGAGCCCTGACTCTCCGTGTTGGGCTTCATGGACCCACACCCTCAATTGTCATTGCATGTTTCTGCCCTAGGATGCCTCCCAGTCACTGCTCAGGTGACCACAGATTTCAGATACGTGCTGTTAGTGGCTCTTAGCCCAGGCTGCACACTGGAATTACCTAAGGAGCTTTATTTTCTAATACATCAGAAAACTACTGATGCCTGTTCCTTCCCCTCTGAGATGCTCATGTCATTGCTCTGGGGTGCAACTTGGTGATCTGGGTTTTAAAAACTTTTAAGTTCTTCTTGCCAGAGAGGAACTGATGCATTAAATAGACCTCTCTCAAAATGTGTCAGAATTACAGAGTATGGGGGCATGGTGTTGCTTGTTGAAAATGCAGATTTCAGAGCCCTTCCTCAAACCTTTAGAATCAGAATATTTGGAAATGTATTTTTAACAAACAGCTTCAGTGGGTCAAAGAGATACCTGCATTTCCATGTTCATTACAGCATTATTCACAATAGCCAAGATATGGAAACAGCCTAAGTCTCCACTGATGGTTGAATGGATAATGAAAATGTAATAAATGCCTATATTTATATATCTGTCTACAGTGGAATATCATTCAGCCATAAAAAAGAAAGAAATCCTGCCATTTTTAATAGCATGAGTGAACCTGGAGGAAACTGTGCTAAGTGAAATAAGCCAGACACATGAAGACAAATACTGCATGATCTCACTTATGTATGGAATCTAAAAGTCAAACTCGCAAAAGCAGAGAGAGTAGAATGATGGTTTCTAGGGGCTGGGTGATGGTGGGGTGGAGGGCTGGGGAGATGTTGGTCTAAGGGTACAGACTTTCAGTTATAAGATGAATAGCTTCTGGGGGCCCAATGTACAGCATGGGGACTATAGTTAATTACGCTGTATTGCATATCTGAAATTTGCTGAGAAAGTAGACCTTAAGTATTCTCACCACACACACAAGAATATGGTAACTATGTGAGGTGATGGATGTGGTAATTAGTTTGATTGAGGTAATCATTTCACAGTGTACACATAAATCATCACGTTGTAAACCTTAAATATACACGTTTTATTTTGTCAGTTATGCCTCAATAAAGCTTAAAAAAGAAATAAACAAAATAGCATCTATAAGTATTTGCTCCCATCACTCCCCTTTTTATTATTTTGTGCGGAGAGCATATGACAGTGACACAGGCCCGAACTCCCCATGAGTTAGAGTTCACCGTGGGATCAGGGACTGCGTTGCTCTTTTCACCAAGAACCAGTTTTGAGAGCGTGCTGTGTTAGATGCTCCTCCAGCGTGCATATGCCACTTCCCATGGCCTCAGGAACTGGTTTTAATGGACTGCTCTTGATCTGAAATCTCGATATCCATTTTTCTTCTTCTCAGCATCCAGTGATTCAGTTGGAGTGGATCAGTCCCCATCATCTCCAGCAATGTATGAGTCATATTCTGCGAGCCAAGACCTTTTTTTTTTTTTTTAACATCTTTATTGGGATATAATTGCTTTACAATGGTGTGTTAGTTTCTGCTTTATAACAGAGTGAATCAGTCATACATATACATGTGTTCCCATATCTCTTCCCTCTTGCGTCTCCCTCCCTCCCACCCTCCCTACAAGACCTTTTTCAAGAGTTTTTGTTTTTAAAGAAAACTCATTCATTAAGATAGCACAAGTGTCATAGAAAGGCTACCAGCTTCTGTCTTTCCTATGTCTTTCCTGTACCATGCAAATGGCTGAGTGTCATGTCATACAGTTTCCCGTATGTGTGCACACATGCACACGAGAGAGAGAGAGAGAGAGAGAGAGAGCATTTGTAAGACATAATGGAGGTTTTAGACATCATCATTCACCTGTTGCTGGGTCAGGTATATCAGGTCTCTGTTTAATACAGAGAACAAGAACTTTTTCTGATGTGGCTATAGGAATCCTCAACCATCTTTTCCCACCTTCGGGATATTTAACAGCCAGTGTGCCAGGATGCATTAGGCCTCTGCAAGCATCCAGGTGTCTTAAATTGGATGACCATATTCTTTGTCCTCTGCAAAGAAGACTCCTGAGAACGAAAAGGAGTGTTCTTAATAATTTTCCGGGATACCAGGCAGACTGGGATGTGTAGTCGGCAGAGGCCTAGAGACCTAACACAATCTCTGCTGTAAAGATCTTCTAATCTTGGCTTATTAAAAATGGGATCAGAAGCTGCTATAATAAGCAGATTCCTTCCATGGTATTCCTGGCCGGTGACCTCCTGCATCTACTTGAATATCCCCAGGGACAGAAAGCTCAGTATTACATATAGCAGCCTACTCCATTACTGGGAGGTCCTTACTGATTAGAATGCAATAAAAGAATTTTCCAATATGGGGTATAAAACTGGAAACTATGCTAATAATGTATAGTAAAGCAGTAAGCATACACTGTCCGTAGCGATGGGAGAGAGGGTTGCTTAGGGTTTGTGGGGCCAGTGGAGTCACTGACTGCCTCTTGTGTCCTCATTTTCGGGGGGCTCTCCCATCACAGCCCTCCAAGAGCCCTTTTCAGCCTTGCTCCTTCTTCACTAAGGAACCCAGAAAAAGCTGATGAAACTTGAGGGTTCCACCAGGGCAGGCGTGATGGGGGGAGCGTTTCTGGGACCTTGGAGGCCTCCTGATCCCAAATTCAGGAAGTAGCTTTGGCGTCTTGGGTTAGAAGAACAAAGGCAGGGATTGAGGCCCAGGTCTGCCTATTTCACGAGATATTTAAGCTCCCCGCGCCTCAGTTTCTCCACCTTCAGAATGGAGGTACCTCTTCCTCCTTGAGGACGGGGGGTCTTCATTCAGCTCAGTGTGGTCGGTGTTTCCCCTGCCCTCACTCCATGCTGTCATGGTGATGGGTAGCACCATCTTGGTCCCTCTGTTCACTCAGCAAATACAGATGGGACAGTGGTTCAGAAGCTTTGGACGTGCTGCTTTCTGTGTGTGAAATGCTCATCTTGCTCTAGTTAATTCCTTCTCACCCTTCTTCCTCAGGGACGTCTCCGTGGACCCCGCCGTCAACAAAGCTCCCTTCTCCTCATTAGCGCCCTTCTCGCCATGTGCAGTTTTTACTCGTGTGACCATTGGTTGACTGTCTGTCTTTCCTCTAGGCTGTGAGTTTCATGCAGGCAGGGCCCACTTTTATTCTCTGCTCTGTATCCAGGCATTGCACATAGCTTGCTATGCAGTAGTCCCTCAATAAACGTTTGTGGAATGACTAAGGGAATGGTGGGGACACAGACGTGAATGACATAGTGTCTACCCTCAAGGAGATCATATTTGAGAGAATGAGAAGAAAACTGGTGATTACAGTAGGGAATGGGGTAAATTCCTCAATTAGAGTCTCCCCAGACTCCTTTGGAGGCCCCGCTCAGTGGAGCAGCAGAGGAAGGGTACTTTTGGGAGAAAGACTAAGAATTGTCACCCCACATGCATCCGAGTGGCTTGATTTTTTTTTTTTTAATTTTATTTATTTTTGGCTGCATTGGGTCCTCGTTGCTGCATACAGGCTTTCTCTAGTTGCGGCGAGCAGAGGCTTCTCTTGTTGCAGAGCATGGGCTCTAGGTGCACGGGCTTCAGTACTTGTGGCATGCGGGCTCAGTAGTTGTGGCGCACGGGCTTAGTTGCTCTGCGGTATGTGGGATCTTCCAGACCAGGGATCTAACCTGTGTCCCCTGCACGGGTAGGCGGATTCTTAACCACGGCACCACCAGGGAAGTCCTTGATTTTTCAATAGAAAAGCAAACAGAAAAGGAAAAAGAAACAAGGCTTAAAAACAATTTCAACCACCCTGTGTTGATAGCATTCACAACAAAATCTACAAAGGCAACTTAAGGTCATCAACGTGACTGCTGTGGAAGAGATGGTGTCAATCAGACCCGCATTCTTGTGAAGGTGGGTCAGACCAACAACTGCCAGAAGGTTCTTGCATGGGTGGAGCCCAAACAGAGCCCGCTGGTCCGTCCTCCCTCTGTCTTAGACATGTCTGGGGAGAATGGGCAGAGCCATGGCCTTTGGTTCCTTTGTTTTTGGAAGCCATGTTGGCAACTGTTCTTCTTTCATACTGTTTCTTTCCAGCAATAAAGGAAATCGTTTTTTGATGCGCTCCCATCTTCCCTTTGTGGGACTATTGATATCTTTGGAAACCAAGTCTTCTCAGCCTTTACAAATCTATAATCCTGGGTGGAACTAGGACTTCAGAAATCTAAGCCTACATATTGGAAATGGGTATTTTTTTATAAATTTATTTTATTTTTCTTTGTTTTTGTCTGCGTTGGGTCTTTGTTGCTGCGTGCGGGCTTTCTCTAGTTGCGGCGAGCGGGGGCTACTCTTTGTTGCAGTGCTCGGCTGCGTGCGTCTCTAGTTGCGGCGAGCGGGGGCTACTCTTTGTTGCAGTGCTCGGGCTTCTCCTTGTGGTGGCTTCTCTTGTTGCAGAGCACAGGCTCTAGGTGCGCAGGCTCAGTAGTTGTAGTTCGTGGGCTCTAGAGCGCAGCCTCAGTAGTTGTAGCGCACTGGCTTAGTTGCTCCGCGGCATGTGGGATCTTCCCAGATCAGGACTCGAACCCGTGTCCCCTGCATCGGCAGGCGGGTTCTTAACCACTGCGCCACCAGGCAAGCCCCTGGAAATGGGGGTTTTAATCATTTTATTAGCAGTAGTGACATCATGTACAAAATTCATGAGGTAGCTTTCTATGGGGGAAGATATGTCAACTTAATTTAGAAAAAATCTTGCTGGCGTTGACTAGCACATCAAACTAGAGTGTGAAAACGGTTTTGAATAATGTTTCGAGATAAAGAGTTCTAGCCAATTTTTTTCTTCCTTCCAGAAGTCTTTGAGGTATGTTTTTATAGGTGTTTTAAGGGAAGTTTGTCCAAATAGTGCATATCTAAAATAACCAATTTAAGATGTTTTTCCATCCATATTCAAAAAAGAAAGAATATCCTGAAAAGATAAACTTTTATTTATTTATTCATTATTTTATGAGGGTTTTAAAGCAAGGGTTTCTCAAAATATAGTCGTTGAACCGGCTTGTTAGAGATGAAAATTCTCAGGCTCCCACAGAAGCAGAATCTCTGGGACGGGTTCAGCAATCTGTGTTTTAACAGGCCCTGCGGAGAACGGTGATGTGCACTCAAGGTTGAGAACCACTCTTAGGCTGAGGCACAAACGTCCCAAAAGGCTTTTGATGCTAGGAACCTCATCTTGGCATCTGTCATCCTGCCTCGCACAAGAGTGAAAGCTGGCGTTCATGTTGTATAAGACAGGGGCCTTCTTCAGCTCGGTGTCCCCTTCCAGCTCAACCCCGAGTCCATAGTGGACACTCAGCAGATGGGTGCCATGAATGAGGAAATGGAGAACGGAACGGGGAGTTCAGAGGAGTGAACGGAGTGGATGGAGAGGGGAATCTGGTGATCCGGCTGGGGCTGAAATGCACTGCTGGTGGCCTTCCCTGGTGACGCAGTGGTTAAGAATCCGCCTGCCAATGCAGGGGACACGGATTCGAGCCCTGGTTCATGAAGATACCACATGCCGCGGGGCAACTAAGCCCGTGCGCCACAACTACTGAGGCTGTGCTCTAGAGCCCACGTGCCACAACTGCTGAAGCCTGCACGCCTAGAGCCCGTGCTCTGCAACAAGAGAAGCCACCGCAGTGAGAAGCCCGCGCACCGCAACGAAGAGTATAGCCCCCGCTTGCCGCGATTAGAGAAAGCCTGCGCTCAGCAATGAAGACCCAACGCAGCCAAAAATAAATAAATTAATTAAAAAGAAAAAAAAGAGAAATGCGTTGCTGGATTATGACAACAGAGCCCGCAAACCCCGAGAAGGTGCTGGTTCTCCCAACATGGAAACCGAAAACTTGAAAAACCCATACAAAAGCCTGAAGGACATGCACCTCAGTTCTGCTTTCTCCTTGATAAGGATGTCGAAGCTCTTAAAAATAGGGAATAAATCATCCTTCCCACATTTTCTGGCCCCTGCCTTGCTGAAGGGCTAACTGTGTACCGAGTCTGAAGTCTGAAGCAGCCCTGAACGTCAGACACACACTGTTCCTCATTTTAAATGGCCTTGAAAAGAATGTTATTTCCACAGCCCTCTTCTGTTCCCACAGTAGTTGTGAGGCTGAGAGGCGGGCCAGCTTGTGTTACCTGGCGATGCTCACGTCCCCCCACCCGCTAGTGTGTGACCCGTGAAGGTGGAGCTTGTGGTTTTCCAACTGTTGGTCTCCAGTCCGCCTGAGCTCCTGTCACCCTGTGCGGCGTTGTGAGCATCTGATCCCCATGGGGTGACAGGGAGACTGATGCAGGGAGTGGGGCGGCAGCCAGGGCTGTGGTCCAGCCTTTCTTTTTTTTTTTTTTTTTTTTTTTTTTTTTTTTTGTGGCTCTCGGGCTCTAGAGCACAGGCTCAGTAGTTGTGGCGCATGGGCTTAGTTGCTCCACGGCACGTGGGATCTTCCCGGACCAGGGCTCTCACCTGTGAGAGAGTGAGATTGGCAGGCGGATTCTTAATTGGCAGGCGGACTCTCAACCACTGCGCCACCAGGGAAGCCCCAGCCTTTCTGAATTAGTAGTGGTGCAGGGTTTGATGGGGCATCCAGTCATCACTCAGGGCAACCATAGTTATCCATGTTGAGGTTTATGCATTGGCTTGTGATTTTCCCGGCTGTGGGAGCGGAAATTTGTGAGCATGAGGAATGCTGTCTCTTGAAACCTTCTACTTCCTTCAGAAAGAGTAGATTGTCTGTAAGAATTCAATGGTAAATATACAAAATATATATTTTTTCCTCTGAGTAAGGGAAGGAGGGAGAGAGATCAGAAGTGGACAATCTAGTGCCTTCTCTTTGAAGACCTGGATTTCACTCGGCTGTAGACCTTAATAAAAGGTATCTGCTAGTTTCATTCTTAGCCCAGATAGTGTTTGCCAACGCCAACCCATTTGTTATGGTCAGGAGTCAGTTCTACAAAGGGGAAAATACAGTGTGATGCTTTCAGAACCAAGTCGTGCATATCGGTGGCCACACCTAGCATGGGTGGGTAGTGGGTTCTGAAGCCTGGTCAGTGTTCGTGTCAGTGTCATAATTTCAGTTCAGTGGCTGTTCATCGTCTTTAGCCAACTCCCTTGGTGTTGAGGGGCTTTGATGCACTACTTTCTAGGGTGCATGCCGGTCCTTTTTTAAAAGACACCCCTTTGGCCGCAAAATCATTACCGTGCAAGAAGGAAATTTTAGGTTGTTTCTAGGTGTGACTGTAGGGTGCCACTGACACACTGAGAGCCTGTGACCAAGTCATTACTGCAGCTTGGCCTTGAGGTTTAGACTTGGAGACCCAGTGCCCTGTGTCTAGACCATTACCTTTTAGAGGAAATGGTTATGTGTTTTTAAAGTGGTTACAAGCCAAGGGCACACTCTTGTTATTTATTTTCTTTCTTTCTTTTCTTTTTTTTCTTTTTTTTTTTTTTGCGGTATGCGGGCCTCTCACCGCTGTGGCCTCCCCCGTTGCGGAGCACAGGCTCCGGACGCGCAGGCTCAGCGGCCATGGCTCACGGGCCCAGCCGCTCCGCGGCATGTGGGATCTTCCCGGACCGGGGCACGAACCCGTGTCCGCAGCATCGGCAGGCGGACTCTCAACCACTGCGCCACCAGGGAAGCCTATTTTCTTTTTTTATCGTGGTCAAGGGCACATTTTTAAAAAACTCTCAATCATGTCTCGGACTTTAGCTACAGTTACCGGAAGACAAAGTAGGTTCTGCTCAGTAGGTTCTCCAGTGAGCTCCCTGATTCCTGAGAAAGTCATAGCCCACTTTGTGCATCAGTTAAAGATGAGGATGGGAGGGGGAGGGGAAGGTGGGGACTCATATAAGGTGTCTATGGCTAAATGGGGAGAGATTCTGGAAACTAAAGGAGAAATTCGAATTAACTAAGGGGTAAGATCAAACATCCCAGAGAGGCAAGAATCACATGTATGTAATACAAGTTTCTTGGAGATAGCAACTGCTATTGAAAGGAGAGATATTTGTATTTGTATTTGAGATTTGAGATTTGAAATATATACTGCTGGATTCCACTTGCAGGCTCTCAGAATTTTTCTTCCTTTTTTTTTTTTTTTTTTTTTTTTTTACTGTAGTAAATGCACATAAAATAAGATTTTATCATTATAGCCATTTCTAAGTGTACATTTCTGTGGTTTAAGTACATTTGCAATGTTTACAACTATCATCACTTTCAATTTCTTTTTCATTAGCACAAACAAATCCTTTTTTTCCCCGGTTTTGTAAATAAAGTTTTATTGGTACACAGCCATGCCCATTTATTTATGTGCTGTCTCCACTGGCTTTGCACTATAGCAGGCGTCCCCAAGCCCCGGGCCGCTGACCGAACCATCAGCGGCCTGTTAAGAACCAGGCCGCACAGCAGGAGGTGGGCAGTGGGTGGCGGGCGAGCAAGCGAGCGAAGCTTCGTCTGGCTCTGCATTGCTCTCCATCGCTCACATTACCACCTGAACCGTCCCCCGCATCACTCACATGACTGCCTGAACCAGACCTCCCCACCCCCAGTCCGTGGAAAAATTGTCTTCCAAGAAACCCATCCCTGGTGCCCAAAAGGCTGGGGACCACTGCACTATAGTATCAGACTTGAGTAGTTGTAACAGAGACCCTGTGGCCTGCTGGCCTAAGATATTGACTATTCAGCTCTTTATAGAAAAACAAACAAATTCTATACACACTAAACAATATCTTTCCATCCCCACCTCCTCCAGGTCCTGGCAATCCCCCTTCTACTTCTGTCTCTATGAATCTGATTGTTCTAGGTGCCTCATATAAGTGGAATCATACAGTATTTGTCTTTTTGTGTTTGGCTTATTTCACTTAGCAGATGTCCTCAAGGTTCATCTGTGTTGTAGTATGTGCCAGAATTTCCTTCCTTTTTAAGGCTGAATAATATTCCACTGTATGTACAGACCCCATTTCGTTTTTCCATTCATCCGTCAGTGGACATTTGGGTGCTTCCACCTTTGTCTGCTGTGAACTTGAGTGTATAGGTGGCTGTTTGAGTCCCAGCTTTCAATTCCATTTTTCCCTTTAATATACTCTAAGAACTGGCAAAATTTGAAAAGTAGGGCAAAGATGGCCATAAATTTAGTCCTTGGTGACGGTAGGCGGCAACTGGTGACCTGACAGTGCCACAGAAGTTTTCTCATCCTGTGAACCTAATTAAATTAACAGCCCAGTTGGCCAAACTCACATGCACTTAAACCAGACAATTTCTGAAAAAGCTCATTAGGTGCAATCTTGGGAGCTTCACCAGCTGATGGAATGTTTTACCCTGGGTTTTTCAATAACTAGACAGGAAAGGTCTTTCCAACTTTAGATCTCAAATGGAAGATTTTTGTCTTGTTTGCCAAGGCAGCGGTTTTCATGCCATTGGTTAAAATATGCAGAAGTCAACCTTTAAAATTTTATGATGCAGTGGCCTAAGAAAGATTTCAGTGTCATTAAACCTCGACTCTCAGGAAGCACACAGGTTTTAGGGAAAATTTTCTGTCTTAATGTTACTATTGCTTTCCATCATTTCAGTTTCTTATTTCAGTTCTAAAAAAATTTAGACCTTAGAGGAACACATTGAACTCTTCTGTATTTTTAAGTTGTGCAGAATGAGATGTGCATGGTCGATGAAATCCAGGATGTAAGACAGATGACCCTCCTGTGACAGCTGGGGACACTATAACCTGCAGAAGTTCATACAACTCACACTCAACATGAATCCTCAGAGGGGAAGAGAGTAGGCAGTTGACTTATAACTTAGGTCCCAGATTCCTCTTTGAGGAATGTAACAAACCAAGAAGAATCCAGACCCTCCGTATCTATTTGTAGTAGTCAATTTCTCCTCCACCCTCTCCAGAAAGCCAGCTGTTGTACTTAATTTGTCTGTATAACAGCAGACGCATGGTTTATAATAAACTTGTTCTTAGTGTACGCTAAGGAGGAGCCTTATTATTTTCCAGGGCTTCTCTGTATCTATAGTCATTTTGAAATTTCTACCTAATTTGAAAATGGGCAGAGACACATTGCTGGGAATGTAGTTGGTTAACAAATATTGACAGACGTCCAGCATCTGTGATTAATTAGCAGGGTGTTCGTTTGTCTTTGTGTCCTTTGTTGTGTGTGTGTGTGTGTGTGTGTGTGTGTGTGTGTGTGTGTGTGTGTGTGTGTGTGTACGTACATACATATATATATATTCATGTCCCATTTATGCATTTATATTTATATTATTTTGTATCATGCCCCCTCAGGACTTGGGCTTCCCTTTGTTGCCTCAGATTCCTAGTCCTGAACCTAATCTAAATTCTCAACCTCTTCACATAACACTCCTGACATCTCCCATCTCAGCTGAACCTGTTTTTCTTAGAGCTGTAATTTCCCTCACTTCTCTGTATGGAGGTGGCTTGTTTCTCCATAGCCCAGGGATCACTGGACACTCTGGCCCTCCATTGCCTCTTCCATCCTGTGCAAAACCTTTTCTCCTGAGGCCCCTGCCACCTCACTAAATCCCCATTCTGTCTACTCTCCCTGCTGGTGTCATCTACCGACCTCCAGGCCCCTCTGGCCATCAGCTTCCAGTCTGTGCACTTGAATGTGCTAGCCGGCCCCTGTGCGTCCCCCATCCTTGTCCTCCTGACTGCAGTGATGTTCAACCCCGCTGCACTTCAGCAGGGGTCCCTCGGATCCTACCCTCACAGGGAAGGATTTAAACTCCGAAGTCCCACTCAGTGAGGGTTCACATCCTTCCAGCTTTCTGTTTCTTTCACTGCACCCAGTCTCCAAACCCATTCTCCAGTCTTTTCTCCATATGCTTATTTATTTAACAAATGTTGATCGAGACACTTTGCTAGCTCCTGGGAATTTAATGATGAGTAAAAATGGATATGCACCCTGTGTTCACAGAATATGCAGTCCAGTAGAGGAGAGAGGAATTAATCAAACGATTACACGAAGAAATGTAAAATTGCTCCTGTGCTAAGTGCCACAAGGTAACGGACTGTGCTCCTGGGGGACTTTCCTATATTATGTGGGCAGGGAAGTGATGGTGGAGTTGAGATCTGAAGGATAGATAGTCTATGAGGGGAAGTAAGTCTTCCAGGAGGAAAGAAGTGCTTGTGCAAAGGCCCTGTGGTTGGCTGGTTGGGGGGTATGCACACGGTAAATAAGAACTGAAATTTCCATTAATTGGCGTCTAGAGAGGGAGAAAGTGTGAGATAAAGCTGGAGAGGAGGAAAAAGGCAAGAGTTTTCAGGGTCTTCTAAGCTGTGTCAGGGTTGTTTTTTTTCGTACCAAAAGCCACGGAAATCATTTGCAGCAATTGAGGGGGGGGCTCTCGCCATTTTATATCACGTGTCCTGAAAATCCAGTCCATT
Organism: Lipotes vexillifer; assembly: GCF_000442215.2. NCBI lineage: Eukaryota > Metazoa > Chordata > Mammalia > Artiodactyla > Lipotidae > Lipotes > Lipotes vexillifer. The sequence continues at coordinate 321,514 of NW_006795342.1, forward strand.
CTACACTGAGTATGGCTTTATAGTATTGCATTTTTGGAAACACCAGATTTGAATGCCCACAGAAATCACAGGCATTTTTTTTGTAACCATATTCTTTTATTACTTTAAAAATTATAATGATTGAAAAACTCCAATCAGTATATTCATCCAATGAAATTCTTTTTTTTTTTTTTTTTTAACATTATTGGAGTATAATTGCTCCACAGTGGTGTGTTAGCTTCTGCTCCACAACAAAGTGAATCAGCTGTACATACACACACGTTCTCACAGACATTTTTACTAGGCTTCCTTACATTTGAATGAAGCACTGTTTTACTCTTATCTGGAAGTCCCATGTATTTTATTTTAATGCTATAATTCTAAATGCCGACCGCGGAAAGCTCCTTTTTCTCCTTTCTTTCATCTTGAATACATCTGCACTTCATCTATTGTTTGGAGTCTTGGTTTCCAGTGAATCCACTTACTGCATTTTTGTGTAAGCACTTAACGTAAGTCACATGTAATGCACCAGAATGTTAGGTTGGAAACTTAGGGGACATTTGGCTGTTTAAATGGCGCTGTCAAAATATTGGTTTTATACTTTACAAATCTTTTGTTATTTAGGGTAACAAAAATACCTTTTTTGGTAGCAAGATTATGTCTTCTATTGAGAACAGCTCAGGGATGAGAAAAACATACTGCTAATCTTGCCATATAGTGAAGAAAAAGAAATCCTTTCCCTTTTCCCTTGAGAAAAGATTGAGACTCATTGTGAGCTTCTCGGGGTAAAACTGGCAGAAACATAGGGTTTTTAGAGAATCACCGAGGTAGGAGGAGAGGGGGCTGTGTCAGACCACCACTCAGTGCCCTGTAGCGATGGCAGAGTTGAGGCACAGACTCAGGAGGCAGCAGCTGGTGGGTCTGGGTTTTTAGTTTTGTGAGATGAAAAGCTACAGGGGCAACTGACTGTGCTCCTGGAAGCGCAGACTCTGAATCCGAGTGTCCATGGAGTCCACGCTTGTGATTTTATGAAAGAAGCAAGCCTCTCTGACACAGATCAGTGACACACGCTCTTGCCATCATGCTGAAGTATAATTATGCAGAAATGGCATACAGTTGGCATAAAAGAGCTCTGCCTTTTCAAGCCAAACATTTTTCATCTTTCACTGTCTACAGTAACCTGTCAGGGTCCCCACTGGATAAGCATCTGTTCTAATCCCACCATTTCACAGATTGGGAGACTGAGTCCCAGAGACATTATGTGATGTGCTCAAGAGCATGCTGCTTATCGGGGCAGAGTTGAGATTCAAACCCAGACGGGCCTCCCTACTGGAGTCCTGCGTTCTCCCCGTCACGTGCCAGCCACCCGATGCACCTGGTGTCTGCCCTTCCCTGGACCAGCCAGGTGGACCTGGAGCATCAGGAACTCTCCCTTCCTCCTCCTTTGTTTTCCATTCTCCTCTTCCTCTTCCACTGTGGGAGTTTGCAAGTGGCGGTGGTGTTATTTCTAGGCCCCCTCCTTCCTTGGACTTCGCAGAAGTGTCTATTTATATGTGTAGCATTTATAAAATTCACGAGGACTCCTGAGTAATTTACACTTCTGGACTCCATGCTAGTTGAGGGCAAAGATCAGGCCTGACTTAGCTATTTCAGTTTTCTATTTCCCTCTCTCCCCCTCTGGACCTCAAGCAGAGGAGTTCAATAAAGGTTGATTGTAGAGTTGTTAAATTTGCCAGACCAAACATCATAATTTGGATGCTGGGATGATGTTATCTCTCATAAACAAACCGTCCCCAGATTGTTTGGCCTTGGGAGTCCTCATGTCTTTTTTTTTATGTGGTGAATTTTATTGTGTATAAATCATACCTCAGTAAAAGAAAGTAATGTGCCTTTGGGATCCTATATCAAAAATTGTTCATTTTCTGTGGGGTCGCTGCTGCCAGTAGCTGGCTAGGCCCTGATCAAACATGCAGAATCATTAAGTAGGGTCATTTGTTCTGCGGTGAGCTGAGTAGAATGTGTAAAACCCGCTCAGGAGAGAATGAGTTCATCCCCCTCTCTGTATTTTTTAGAGTACTCCTAGCACGCTTCTCAAAGTGTGCAGGCCTCATACATATGTTCTAATGGGCTACTTGTTAAGGTGACATTTGTAAATTAATCTCTGACTTGAGCTAAGTGGTTTTTCTCTAATGGGTTTAAATTCAGTGACTCCCCATTCTTGGCCACACATCAGATTCACTGGAGGAGCTTGTTAAAAATAGAGATATGCGGCCTCCCCCTCACCCCAGTTCTCAATTATCTGGTCCCCCGGTGAGGTGAGGGCTTTTAAGGAGAGCTCCTCAGGTGATAGGATTATGAGTGGCAGCAACCTTTGTGACCCTCTGCTCCAAGTCCATGTCTGAAGGCCCATGTAGCCCTGTGTGTGGGTTTGAAAGCATTTGGGCCTAAACCCGAAAGCTTGAAACCAGGTTCTAGAGCAGGCAGCATCTCTGAAGAGCCAGCTTTCCAGATTCATTCACCTCCAGACCGCATCGATGGAGCCGTCTTTTCCTTGGGGAGCTTCAGTGACCTGAGGGAGGATATTCTGTGCTTCGCTGTACTGTTGTGCGTTTTTCTGAACTTTCCAAGACATTTGGAAGGTTTTCGGGGTCTGCTCGAATTTCCGTCGTGAAGATGGCTGTGTCTTTCTCCTCTCTGCTCACCAAGTATCATCAGACTTTTGTTTTTATATAATTTTCCTGCTTTTTAAAATTTTTATTATTTATTTATTTTTTTGGCCGCCCAGCATGTGGGTCTTAGTTTCCCTGACCAGGGATGGAACCTGCGCCCCCTGAATTGGAAGCATAGAGTCTTCCCACTGGACTGCTAGGGAAATCCCATATCATCAGACTTCTTGTGTCAGGTGTTGAGGACAGGCATTCTTTTAGTATACTGTGTGTGTGTGTGTGTGTGTGTGTGTGTGTGTGTGTGTGTGTGTGTGTGTGTGTGTGTGTGTGTGTGTGTGTCTGTCTGTCTATGTACCTAGCATTCTTCTGTACAAACACATGTCATGTTAGATCTTAGAGTTTTGAAAATAGATGGCTCACGGGCACCATTGTTCCAGTGACATTTATCAAACTGCTTTTGTTTTTAGGAATCTGGCACTTTATAAATATCACTTAGGACTCAGTACCGCCACACAGCACACGGGTGTTTGCAGTAAACCTAAGAATGTGGCAGTTAGCACTACGCAGGGTAGCCAAGGTGATGTGGTGAACCCAGACTATGAAGAGTTAGGAAGGCTGGCCGGGCTCTATGACAGGCACAAGGTGTGCTGAGAGGGACTGCTGACCTCATCCCTTGTGTCAGACTGTGTCCACACACTCTCGTTTGCGACAGTACTTCGTAAAGTGCTTGGTCATTGTTAGGGGTGTTCTGCGACTCAGCTGCTAGATGGCGAGTGTTTCCCGGTCTCTTTTCTTGGTCTCATCTCACCATGTCCCTTGGGCTGCATTGCCCCTGGGCCCTGGGACTGTAGTCACTCATGGAAGGATTCCCAGTGGCCCTCCCCCCTAATGAAGGGATATTAGAGTAGCCATAACACGTCGGAAGAAGGGGCACTTTGAGAAGGAATTGGCTGTTGAGACAAGAACCTCTGTTGTTCCCGCCCTTCCCTAGCTCCTCCATTTATGTATGTCCCATCTAGCCCATATCTTACTATATATTGACTCTACCTGTACCCTACAATTGAGCACTAATTGCATAATAGCACAGGACTCATCTATGTAAGGGTTATTGCAGAAAAAGAGCATATTTTATGACTCCAAGTGGATTTCTTCCTTTTGTTTTTCCTAGGGCCTTGTGCATAGCAAATGTGAAATACTTAGGTGATTATTTGGGGATGCCCTGTAATGTAACCATTACCACTTAGGCTAAAATCTCATCATTTTGTATAGTTGGACTGAAGTTTTTCATTTTTAGAGTAGGGTTCTCAGACAGTGGGGTGTTTGCCAGAGCGATAGAGATGAGAGATGCAAGATGAGAGAGAACTAGCCCTTTGCTAGGGCCCTGTAGATTCATCTCTGTTGGATTCCTGTTTTCATGGCCAGATCCAAAGGATTGATTCGTTATCTGCAGCACCCGGATCCGGGTTGACAGTGTAATCAAGCCTGACATGATAAAGGGCCATTTAGCAAGTTTAAAAATCATGCAGGCATGGTGGCCTCGATACTGAGAAGCAGATCCTCCCCCGCCCCATTGATCATTTCGTGCCTGGAGGCAGGTGGCTGGGGGATGAGGACGGGACAGTTCGGATACCCTGTACCCCATTGAGAGTCTTCCAGCTGAACATGTGGACCCAAGAATAGGTCCACTCCTCAGAACCTTCAGCTCCTGGGAACTGTGGAGTCATCTTCCTCCTGGGTTTTTCTCCCTCCCTTATCCTGTCAGAGCGATGCTGCTATTTGTTTGACTTTGCATCTGAAGAGAGCAAGAGGACGCCCCTCCTGTCACTGGCTGATTCACTTAAAGCTGCACATTACTCCCCATCACAGAGGCAGCTGGGACACATTAGTGTCAGCTACTTTGTCCCCTCCGATGCTGGGAAATCATCATCATTGCAGGAGAGCTTAGATTTTTGAGCCCATTTCGGAATGATGCAGATACGGTGTGCAAGAACTTTTTCCCTTTCTTTTCCCTTTCTCTCCTCCCCTTTCCCCCATCCTCTCTCCTCATCTTCTCTCTAGCTTTAATGGCCTAAGCCTGCACAGCCCGCTCTGAGAGAAGCTCTGCACTCACGGATGAACATACACACACACAGAGCCAAACTGACAAGAGATTAGTCTTGCATCAGCTGTTTATGAATGAAGAAGAGGTCCTTCCCCTCTGATCTGGCCACACCCCTTCTCTTTGCAGCATATTGAGAATGAGGTCAGGGCCCGCATCTAACTGCTTATGTCTCAGAAATAGCACGGATCAAAATTAATCTTAAGCTCCTTGATTTGCTGCCTCATTCAGATAATAGAGGGAAAAGCAGAGGCTTCTTGACGTTTTTGTTTGTTTTTGTGTAGAACTTTGCAAGAAATGAATGAATGAATGAATGAATGAGTGCATGTGTGAGGAGAGAGACTGAGGTGAGCCTGCCAGGGGGATTAGCCCTGGGCCAAGGGTAATTACTGACAGACTGCAGGAGTTTCCTTGGATTCAGCTGGAGCCCGTTTCAGTTTTTAAAACAAAATGGAAGAATAAAATCAGCCCCAGTGGTGTATTGTTTTAATAGTTCCTTTCATAAGGGGAATTCATCAGATGCTATGAAGCCACATATTCCTTTTATAATATCCAGTTGTTTCAACTGTCAGTTGTCTGCTTTGTAGCCCACCATCCATGGAATGGATGTAGCTCCATGGAATCTTGTAAATGTTTTAAGTGGATAGGTATGCAGAGTTCATTTTCTATCAGCCAGTTTGGCTCACGTGCATGTGAACACACACACACACACACACACACACACACACACACACGCACGACTCCATCATGCCTAATCGTCACATAAATCGGGATTCACCTCTATCCACCAGCCAATGCCACAGGGATGTCAATTTGAAGATATGCCGAAGAGGCTGACACTTCTCACACCCTTCACCCTGCAGTCCCTTTAGGATATTAGCACACCTACTAGATATTTATTGCCCCCCTGGCATTACGTGTGATGGTGGCGTTTATTTTTTGTTCTCAAGCTTCACTGTTGGCTCTTGGCGTCCTTTATATTTTTGTACATCCTTTTAGTTGCACTCCTGGCCTCCTCTGTGAAGGAGTAAATAAAGAAATTAGAGTGTGGAGTGAGGACAGAAGTGTCAGCATCAGCCTCATCTGCTGCATATTCGTTTGATGGACTTTACTGTGACAGGTGTCCTTTGAAGGAGATGCCAAAACTGTCTTTTGTATCAGTGGTGATTAATTTTGAGTGAAGAGTGTGAAGAAGGAGGTTGGCCAATCGTATTTACCTAATTTGGCTTTTCCTGCGCCTCAACTGTCTCCAGAATACCTGAGAAGCAGCAAACCACATGCACACACACACATTCATGCAATGAATATAAATATGCGTATACATACGCATATGTGGACCTTTGTACAGACACCGACTTTGTGCTTTTTTTTTTTTTTTTGCGGTACACGGGCCTCTCACTGTTGTGGCCTCTCCCCTTGCGGAGCACAGGCTCCGGACACGCAGGCTCAGCAGCCATGGCTCACGGGCCCAGCCGCTCCGCGACATGTGGGATCTTCCCAGACCGGGGCACGAACCCGTGTCCCCTGCATCGGCAGGCGGACTCTCAACCACTGCGCCACCAGGGAAGCCCTGTGCTTTTTGATTAATATGTCTTGTACAGAAACTGAAAGTAAGCTAGTAAATTAGTGTTTGTTTAGGGTCGGTGGTAGGAACAGGTATTAACTGTTAATGGGCAGGAGGGATTTTTCCGCGGTGATGAAAGTGTTCTGAAAGTAGATTTACACTGCTGGTTGCACAACTTGATAAATTTACTCAAAGTCATTGATTGAATTGTACGCTTCAAATGGGTGAATTTATGGTATGTAAATGATACCTCAGCAAAGCTGTTAAAAATTGATGTCCCTGTCTCTGAGTTCCTTTGGGGCCTAGGTTACATATAGTATGAAAAATTGTATCACTGCAATTTTTTTACCTGCTTTTTTCCCACTGAAGTGTATTGACTTCAGCTGCAGAGAAGCTGGACCCTGAGGTAACAGGGCCAGATGAAACCCCAGTGCCCAGGGACACAAAAGTCTGCCCTGCGCCCTGTTGGCCAGCAGTGAGATTGCTGTCCACTGCAAGGTGAGGAGCCGTGCGCAGGGTAGTATGTGGGCGCAGCAAGGGGGCGACACTGCCAAGCAGGCCCCTGAAAGCACCATGTTCCGAGCTGCAGCTGCATGTGTCCAAAAAATAAATAAGTAAACTTCCCAGCATTCAGCTCTTAAGTGATGGTGCTTTTCTCTTCTTTTGCAGGTGGTGTTAGTCTTTGCTCTCAGCATTGGTGCACTTGTAATATACTTCATAGATTCGTCAAAGTGAGTATTCAAATACGTTGTCTTGCCCTCTTTTCTAAAACCATCACGAGCCTTTACATTGATCCGTTGACTTCCTTTAACACCAACCTTTGCCAGAGCCTCCTGAGTGTGGAAGGCTTTTGGAGGAAGGCAGGGCTGTCTGCGGATTTTCTGAATGGGAAAGCAAGCTCTCACGAGGAAGACTTACTTTGATTATGCTGGCCTAGGAGGGTGGGAGAGGAATCTGAGGTCATCACACCTTTTCCCTGGGTATCACTGGTTTTCAAATAGCTGTTTCCTGGTGCGGTATTTGCACTGAAGGTGTCAAGAGGTCAAAAGGGCTCTGATGTGAATTTGCAGCCTCTGAGAGAGTCACGGTGTCCAGTCGGTGAGGGTCTGAGCCATTCTTGCCGTGGTGGTAGGATCCTTTTCTTGTGAGGATTTCCAAAGCTTTACTCTTACTGGAGGTCAGCATAGAAAGCCTGATGCTATCCTTTGTGCCTGCCAACTGAATGTTCAGCTGAAGCATCACTGGCTGGTGCTTCCTGACTTGTGAAGGTAAGGAGATGGGATGGAGGAGTTTGTGATGACTCCCAGAGGTGGAGGCCCATGGCCATCTGAGATTTCCTATAGTGGACACTCGTGCAGACCCCTGGGGCGCCGGCTGAGTGAACTGGTGCTCTGGGGTGAGCCTGGGGTGGGGTCTGTCTGAGCCATGGACAGAAAAGGCTTTGAAGGAGGCAGAAGGGGGCACTGAGCAGAGCTGCTAGGTGGCAGCCGGTTCTGCCCTGGTTCCTGCACGTGTCACCCCCTCGGTACATCATTTGTTCCAAATGTTCTGTCACAAGCTTGAAGTTGACAGCATTTGGGAAACGGGAGCTGAGCTGGTCTGACTCCTTTCTGTGGGGACATGCACCTGACACCTGGACGGTGGCCTTGAGCTCTGTTGCCTACATCATCCACTGTAGGAGTGTTTTTGATTCCCTGAACTCTCACCCTGGTACACCTGGATGCTGGAGTTTGATCTGAGGAAACCTGCTTGGTATCCCTGTTGGCTCAGAGCCTGGTGTGCCTGAATTTTGAGCTCAGTGTTCTCTTTCCGTGGCTCTTTTTCTGTAGTAATTTCATGCATGCCTAAACTCTGAATTTCTCAAGAGTTACTGGTCACCTGCCAAAGGATTTTGTGCATTTGGGTGTTGAGCCAAAATCATGCCAAGGAAAATAAAGAAAACATCACCTGTCTCTGGGAACCAGCCACATCTAGAATATCAGCGGTCCTTCAGCCCATCCCCATGCACAAGGCTGGGCTGCCCTTGCCCGTCTCAGGTGGAGGGGCCTTGAAAAGTCCTCCAGGAGTTGAGATTCCACGCACTCTTCCATCAGCTCTTCCTGGCCGAGAAAGAGAAGAGTTTTTTAAGTTTGGAAAACTCCAATTGGTATGTCATTGAAGGTAAGCCCCATTTAAATATCTCCTCTTAATAATTCTCGATCACATTTGAATTGAACCAAAGATCTTTTAAAGCTCCTGGTCTTACCTCTCCATTTTCTCCCCAGGGGTGAGGAGTATTCTCACAAGTCATGGGGTGTGTACCCTGCCAACTTCTGTGCCAGGGCTCAGAAAGTACTTTCCGGCACGTAGTCTGTGAGCCCCAGCAGGCACACCCTTATGTGGAGGTGAGTGTGGTGATCGACCAGAAGGACAGATGCCTTGGCGCCTTCTTTCCTTGTCTCTTCCTTTTTGCTCCTCTATATTTCTCAGAAATAAAATGCTCTTGTAAGATGGATTTGAATTGTGTCCTTTTTTATAGTCTCTACTATGGGGCGGTCTTTTGCTCTGTAGTTCTTGGTGTTTTCAGCTCCACATGAAAGGAGGGAAAGGAATAGAATCTCCCAAGGCAAGACCCCTCATCCCTGGATGCCCTGCACCACTTCAGTGTCCTTTGGATTTAGTTATGATTCTGCTGAGCCTGGGAAAGCCAGTACTGGGAACCCTCTCTGGTTCTGGTTTCTTTTATGGACTTGCAAAGAGTCTATTCTAAGGATGGACCTTTGGTCCTGTGCTCAGCTTTTCCCAGCAAAAAATGCCAAGAATCTTAGAACCAAGACTGTCCTCACTCTCCCTGGGGACCATTTCAGCCTCATCCTAACCTCAGTCTTTCTTCTCTGTCACTAAACTGAGTGGTTTGGCATAGTGAGCCTTTTTGTTTATAAGAAGATCTTATGTTTATTTGTGTAGCCCTTTCTACTTTTCATTGGAATTACTACATTGGGTTCTGAGGTCAAACCCCAGGAGTTTGTCCTAAGGGGGAACTCATCAGCATAGTCAATACCAAGGGTCTACTATCTTCCTGGGGAAAGCCAGTAAGGATGCTCACTGTGTAAGTAAGGGGATGAATTAAAGTAGAATCTAAAAGTTACCTCCACGATAAGCCATAGATTCATTCCCAGGAATGAAAAAAGAGCCCATTAGATAAATTATAATCAAGCATAGTAAACAAGAAGTTCTATCCACATATAAGATGCAAATGAAAAGCGGGTAAGAAAGCAGAATGTAAATTCTTAAAATTCATCCCTCCCTTTCATTCAAAACTCTCACCGGTTTTACACACTCGTGGTTTGGCTGGCCATCTGGGCATCTTGGAAAGAGAGCTTCAAACGTCTCTTGGAAGTTACGCTAAATCATCACCCTGGAAAAAAGTACCTAGTGTTCTTCAGATGAATTTTAGTTAGTATTTATACTCTTCAAATAAATAAATCAAAAGACAGTGCCTAGGCTTTCCCTTGTGTGAACCTAACTGGGCAGACATGGTCCGTGAAATGGCTTGTCTCGGTGAGTTTTAACCAAAATGGTGGAGAATGCCCCAGCAGCACAAGTTCAAGATGTGAGGCTGTCTGACCTAGCCCTTTAAATAGTGTAAGGAACGCACATTAATATAGAAAACAGGCTCTGTTGGTCGGCTCTGCTAACTCACTGTCAGGGCAGGCCAATGCAGGTTGCATAAGTGGACAGGCAGTTCAGATAAATGTCATAGTTGGTGGGTTTATGATTTTCTTAACCTTTCCAAGCTTATTTCACCATCGAGAGGCAGCAGGTAAGTCATTTCCAAAGACGACTTCTCCCAAACTTCTTTCCTTTTCCATTGTTAAGTCAGGATGGATCCCTGAGTAGGTCTTTTACGTTCAAGGGTTTGGGAGGCCCTTCTTTGGGTGTAATTTTCTTAGAGTGGTCGCCACAGAAGAAATCACTTGTGCAGCCTCAAGTGATTACTATCTGTCCGAGACAGATTGTGCTCAGAGCTCCTAGATTGGAAAGCCAAAGAGAATTACATGAAACTATGTTAACATTATGCTTCATCATCCCAGCAGTAGACTATCTAGAAACACCCGAGCAGAGGGAGATGTTCCACCCAGTCTTTGGATGGACACAGATGTCAGTTCCTTAACAGACACAGAGAAGCATTAAGCCCACCACACACAGTAGTTCCATCCCCCCAAAGACATTGAATGGCCACATGAGGCAGATACTATCCCAAAAAACTCCAGTTCTTTTTCCTTCTTTTTTTCCTTCCAGTTTTACTGAGATATGATTGACATACAGCACTGTATAAGTTAAGGTGTACAGCATAATGATTTGACTTACGTACATCATGAAATGATGACCCCAGTAAGTTTAGTGAACACCCAGCATCTCACATAGTTACAAAATTTTAAAGAAAAAACATTTTTTTTTCCTTATGACGAACACTCCTAGGATTTACTCTTAACTTGCATTCTTTTTAAAGGTGCCCAATTTAAGGCACTCCAACTTCTAATTTTGACGTCTCTCGATACCTACGCGCCCCCCCCCCCCCTTTACTTCCACACACTCTGATCTAATGTGAAGCAAAGATTTTTAAAAAATTGTACGACGACGTCAGAAGTGCCCCGAGACGCCCCGTGGGTGATGCTGTCACTGTTGCTGGTCCCATCCCTGTCTATTTCCTCCCTTTGACATAGGTTCAGTAATTCTTCTCTAACAGATAAAGAAAAAAAAGAAAAAAGACCCAAAGATGTCAGTGTGAGGGCAGGATTCTTGGACTGCATAATGCATCGGTTCCTGCTGCTTCTAGAATTTTCAAGGGAAGAACGTTGGAAGAGGTAGAGGCTCAGGGCCCTGGGTATTTGCATTTTTTCCAGGGGTATTCTTGGAAAGGATGACTCGCCTGTGTGAAGATATTTATCCCTTTGATTCATGTTTAAACGCCACTGCTTCTTATGCTGCAGTTCAGTGCATTATGAATATTTAACGTTGCACACACTGAAAAGGAAGGTCAAGTCCTGCTCACTGGTGACTTCATTGCTGGCTTGTGTCTCTAAAAGGCATGCTACCTGCTGTGAGCAGAGTAAAGCTGAAAGGTTATACATTGTTAAATTTTTCCTTAATGGCTTTATCTGCTCCAAAATGGCTGGTACACAGTGGGGGCACCTGCTGACTTCACCGGTCTTTGCTCTCTGCTTCTGGTATCAGCAGTGCTGTTTTGGGGGGTATGGACATTAGGAAGGGGAAGGGAAAAGCAGCACAAATTTTAGAGAGCATCCAAAATTTGGACCAGATTCCAGGCTGACAGTGGTGTTGGCGATGTGAAAGGGGCCTTCCCCACTAGTCCTTAGAATTTTACATTTGTACTCAGTGATTCATTCATTTTATATCCATTCATTCATTCATTCATTCATATTTGAGACAGTTTCAGTGTGATCATGCTGAATATTTTCCACTCGGTCAAATTGCTTGAGGTTGGCTATGGTTAAAGAAAACTGCCTTTAAGATTGCAGTAGGGGCTTCCCTGCTGGCGCAGTGGTTGAGAGTCCGCCTGACGATGCAAGGGACACGGGGT
>NW_006795342.1:333557-335154 GCF_000442215.2 Lipotes vexillifer
AAAAAAAAAAAAAAAAAAAAAAAAGATTGCAGTAGAAATTGACCAGATTGTTTTCATAGTGTCTAAAAATAACATGGGCATCATTGATGTAATGGGATAGCAAGAGCTTTAACAGAACTGGCTAGTTACCCCACCATTTTACCTGCCCAAATCTTCACACAGCCAGGCTCTAATCCCTTTGCCTAGAAATTCTCCTGAAAGGGGAAGAGAGGGCCAGGTGGTAGAGGGAAGAACCTTCACTGATTCTGTGCTGTGTCAAGGTATAGCGCTATGCACTTTAAAATGAATTATATGTGCAGTCTCATTAAATTCTCCTAGCTACTTGATAGGGTGGGTACTATGACCTTTCCCACTTTACAGATGAAACTGCAACATTTGCCCAAAACCATGCAGCTAGTAAGTCGTGGAGCCAGAATTTGAATCCATGTGTCCGAAGGCACCTCTCTTCCAAGTCAGGAAGTAAAATTCCAGATGTGGAAGTGACTACGAGGGTTCAGTGAGATGTTTCAAGAGAGGTCACGTAGCCTCATCCTGCCAATTCATCTGTCTTGTTTTCTCATTTGTTCTTCATCTCTCCATTTCTCACCTTTGGGGCCAAGTCTGCAAGGCAGCTGTGGTCACGAGGGTCCTGTGAGTCTTCTCACCGGGACATGGGGCGTGTGGGCCATGTGCTGTCTCATGTCTGTCTGGGCCTTGATTCATTTCTCCCTAAACTGTGGCTCTAAAAATACTCTCTTCCGTTTCATCTCAGTGGGGTGGCAGCATTTTGTGATGGACTAAGGTCAAGTTAGCAAAGAACAGGGAAAGTTGATCATGTCTTAAGGAGCCCTCCGACTTAAGGGATTCATTCTTTCCCGGTGGAAAGTCCCTTTGCCCTCCCCATCCTTACCTAGGTCTCTGAGCCAGTTATTTGGCAGACTAAAGTAGGTAACCAGAGAGGCTCTGCTTCCCCATTAGTTTCTTTTGTCTCTTTAGAGAGTTGCAGGGTATAGTTAATTTGTTATACTTTTGCGTTGTGTGCTTACAGAGTTAGTTAGTGCATTGGACTTTAGGAAAATTTGACCCCAAGGAGGTTTCTTTGGAGGTCTTTGAAACCATGTAATATATCCAGCCTCCACCTCCAGTCTTGTTATTACCCACAGTGCACACAGGTGTTGACCTCGTAGTGGGCACGTGGCAGAGCTGTGAGGACAGTGTAGGTTACTTCCACGATAGTGCATTGTAAGCTGTAAAGGACGGTGAATGCTACTTTCACTGTCACCATTAGCACACCCCCTGCGCCATAGCAGGAACAGCTGGGCAGCCCGTGGCGTCGAGAAGGAAGCTCACCATTTTATTCTGGACCCAGCTCCTTTAGGGAACCTGATCTTTCTGGTAGTGTTCTGAGAAATCTGCTCCAGCTCTCTGCCTTTATGCCCTTTTCGAGAACTCGTGGCATGCATTTCACCTTTGTTGAGGAAGTCAACACAAATCGCTGTGTGTGTAAAGGCATCTCCGTATTCTTTCTTTTTTCCTTTTTAAAAACTCCCCCCAATTTTCTCCATCCCTCACTGACATTTTTACTGCCAGGCTTTGGTTTGGAAAATTATGGGTAGGG
>NW_006795342.1:335546-341224 GCF_000442215.2 Lipotes vexillifer
AGGGAAAGTTCAAGGGCGGGATGTTCAGAGCAGCACTGCACATCTGTGAAGGGAGCACGACAGGAGAGCCAGCAGCTGTTGAAAGAATGGCATACGTCAGATGGTGGAGGAGGCGAGCCCACTGCAGGCGGGGGCGGGGAGGGGGGCGGGGGCGGGAAGAGGAGCCGCCTTCGGGGCAGAGAGGCTGTAAATAACTCCCAATGGGAAGTCCTATCCCCTTTCAGAATTTAACCTTGAATGGCAGCCCTTGATTCTCAGGCATGGGAGCAACCCGAACTCGACCATCCTACCTCATCTGGTTTTGCAAATTGCCCTTCTTTCATCAGTGGGCTGTAAACCTGGTAGAGAAGACAGGTGTGCCAAGGGGGTAAGCACTCTTGTTCCTTCCGTCTTCCACGCTGTGCAGTGGTCTCGGCTTCCTTGCTCACGGCTCACTTTGAGGGAGACACAGAGGCACCGCATGTGACCGCACTTAGAAGCATCAAGGGAACTGCTCGTCTTTGGCGTTTCCTGAGGCAAAAATCAAGGGCTGTTAGGAGCGGGAAGGAAGATGGAGCTAGACCTTCCAGGCTTACTGCAAAAGACAACTTTAGAATAAAATGCTAGAACTTGAAGAGGCTTCAGAGTCCGCCTGGTAACACTGTTTCCTGCGCCTCAGCGTCCTCTCCTGCCCAGTGAGGGCTGAGTGACCTTCTCAAGGTCACTCAACCAGCCAGGGGCTGAACTAGAGCCAGAAGTCAGAGCTCTTCCTGCCCAGTCCAGTCCCTTGTCTACTTGATCTTTTGGTTTCTTTCTGCTAAATAAAAAATGAATAAAGATGTGATAGTGAATATTATCCATTGACTAGCAATGCTAATAATGACTTTTACGCAATTCTGGAGTTTCAGGCTGTTATCTTGGGGGACACTTTAGGGACATGGAAAAGAACAAAGATAATCGCAGGTGGAAAAGAGCAAACCCAGCCAGGTGGGTGCTTGGGAGATTAGTTTATTTCATCCCCATTGGCAGGAGGCTTTGAATGTCCTGATTTTATGGTCCTGCTTTTCTTTCTTTCTGTTTATTTTTCTTTTTCCTGTACTATTTCAGAGGGGAAATAAGAGTTCAGCTCTCTTGTGGAAGGTTGACCAGGCTGAATGCATTGGTCTGGGCTGTTTGGAATTTGTTACACATAACTTTTGAGGACATTTTGCCCCACTGCTCATTTGTTTCTCCTATGAAAACACTATCTGACAACTATTTCTATAAATCCATATCTACTCTACCCTCCAAAATTAGAATGAATTATTTCTTCTCTTTTCACCACTCTCTAGAATTTAAAAGGAAACCCTTGGATTATCTGACACTCTCTCAGCCCTCTGGCTTTTTTTTTTTTTTTTTTTTTTTTTCCTTTAAAAAGAATGATTGTTTCAGGGCACATAAGAAGATGCGTTCCCTTTAAGGCCCAGTTAGCTATCTATGTCTTCTGCAGTTAACGTGTTTATACCACCGGAGGGCTGGATCTTCTCCCCGTTGCCCAGCTCTGGTCCTCTACCTAAAGCCACGGCCAGACATGCATTCAGAAACTGCCAAGAGATCAGTACGGAAGCCCGCTGGAGGGAAAGGTTAGAGCTCAGAATGGTTTAATCCAAACACAGGGGCAGACCTCATGCTTAACACAGCCATGGTTGTGCTGAGGTGTGGTGTTGACGGGTACAGCTTCATCACGGGGTTTATGGACTGCACACAGACGTGACCTCTGCCTCTGTTTTTATTCCTCTTGTCCCTCTTCCTGACAGCCTGACAAATTAAAGCTTTGGGGAGACCCTGGTCAGTGATGAGTTACTTGTGTTGTAAAAATAGGATCCATTGCAGTAAGGATGCCCTTGGGACATTTTGGATGTACATGTCACTGTTCCCAGAATTTGGGAGAAGGGCATGTGTATGTTTGTGTGTGTGTGCATGCATGTGTGTACGTAGGGGACAATCCTGTCCCACCTATAAATAGATGGGAAAGCATAGCGTGGGAGGATTGGCCACCAGTCTCATCATAATAACAGAGATGGGGCCGAGAGCCATGTACCTTAAAGGTATCGATAAAGTAATAGATGTATGTTAAGTACTGACTGTGTGTGAGATATTTTTCTGGGTATTAGGGGATTTCAAGTACTGTGTATAAGGCTAGATTTTTTTCCATTAAGATGTTTAAATTATATATATTTTCACAAGGTTCAGGAAGTCCAGCCATAAATATAGGAAAAATGAGGTAACAAAACAAGATAACAAGTGAGGTATCACTAGGCTATATATCGTCAATTTCTAATATGCGCTTTGCTAACAATAAGTGCTGAAGGTTCAGAAGCTGAAAAGATAACTGGATCTTATAGAGTGTTTTGGCCCTGGGGAGATTTTGAGTTGAGGAGACAGAAAACTCAGTCTCCCACCCACCTCTAGGAATCCATAAGAGGGACTCTCATTATGGCACACACTTTGGCCTCTTGGATTTTGTTTGCAGTATGTGCTGAGTCCAGCGAAGCCCTGCCTTGAAGTTGGCCACCAAGATCAAGGACTGAGAATGCTTTCAGAATGGCATAACAGAATCAGAAAAGCAAACTGTCTCTAGTGGTGGTAATACCTATTCTCCAGTTGCACATGATGAAAACCTTTGGACACTTTTCCAGAAGTGGCTGGCTGAAAGGCAGCTGCTCCGTCTTTTTAAACTGAGGTCGGGGTGTAATGTGCCTTACAGGGGCCTCATTTATGAATTTGCCACGTGCAGAGCATCCAGGGGCATGGGGGGATGACAGTCCCGGCTAAGTGAGGTCATGCTATGGGCAAACCCGCCACGGCTCAACCCGAGCTGCTGGCCTGGAGACCAGCATTTGCCTGGAGGGGCTGCACGGTGATTTTCGTGGGCTCTAGGTACTTTTGCCTTCTTGGGTCTCTTTCTCCAAAAAGAATATTAAAAGTTATGTTTTACTGCTGTGTTCCTATAAAGATGAGTATAATCCAGGCGAGAGTCATTATGACCTATTCATTGTTATATTTATTTTTTTCTTCTGGTTTTAAAGAAATTGGAATTCATCCATTTTTGTGGTTGGCTAGAAGTGTGGTGGGCCCTCGGCCCTGAGTCTGCGGTGCCTGATGGAGAAATTGGCTCTTTTTCCTCCCTTCCTGTCAGCCCCAACTGTCTGGAAATTTTCACAGATAAGAAAACATGCCCAGAGACAGACGCCTCTTACCACACCCTTCCCAGTGTCATCTAATTGTTTCAGATGAGAAAATAAAACTAAACATTCCATTTCAAACCACGTCTTATGATTTGGCTTTGGGAAATATTAACGTCAGCAACCCATCATTTAATCAAAAATGGCACCCGTGTTTATGTCAATTTTTAAAAGAAAACCGAATAATCTTGCTTTCCTGTTGCGTTTTGGAGACACATGTGCTTTGTCCGTTCTCATATCTGAAAATGAGTCTTGCCAGTGTAAAGAGGTGTGTTCACTGAAAGTACCACAGTAAAAAAGAACGTTTCCTGCACCGAGGTTTGCAAGCTCAAGTAGAAAGGGGTGGGCAGATGTTAGAAATGAGGCAAGCAGGTATGTGAGACCAGGAGGCGCTGAGAGCCCGAGCCTTCCCTGAAATGACTTCCCAGCTCCGGCTGACTGTCCCCAAACAAAAATGCAGACTCGTACAGGCAGATCTTCCCCTGTTTCAGAGAGAAGAGCAGAAATTGGGCCTTCATGTTGAATCTTCAGTTTTAAAATATTGCCCATGACTCCACCACTTTTAAAAGTACTCTATGGGCCAAACAAAGCACCTCCGTAGGCCGTTTTCAATCTCTATTCTAAACTGTCTCTCTTTTTGGTCTTGAATTAGCTCTGCTCCCTGAGTGCCAGAAAATATTCTTAACTCTTGGACCTCTGTCTCCCAAAAAGGGGCCCTTCTCTCTCCGTGGTGAGGAGTCCTTGGTCTCTACACGCCCCAGCCTGTTTCCCATTTAACGCGTCTTCCAACGCTGCGTAAGTGAATGTCCACCTTTCTCTAGGCAAATACTGTATGCCACAGCAATAAATCACCCACAACTTACTGTAAATCCCCAAAGCCACATATCACTGACTCTACATCATCCCTGAAAATAACGTCATTAGGACCTCATAAACATACACTCTGTTTATTTAAGAACTGCAAGAGTTTTTTTAAACATGGTTGCTAAGTCACAAGAGTGTATTTTCCAGGACATAAATGGAAGTGAACATAACCCCCTCAAATTGTCAGGTTCTTTATAAGAAAAGAGGCCCAAATCTGTCTGTTCTACTAGTGTATTAACTTGACCAAAACAGAGTTGATTATACTAAGCGTGTCAGTGTCGATAATTGCTCGAGACTATGTTCTGACTTGCTCGGCTAAATGGGCACATTGCATGAACCTTGGTTTAATTTCTAACATATGTGGGTATAAAAGCATGGGTTAACATAGATGAACCCTGGCTATAGTTTCATCACCCTTAAAGTTCCCAGTTTGCTGAGCGTTAGGGTCAACTGATGAAACTCTTATGTTATGGCCCCTTCAAAAGCAAAACCGAAAGCATCTGTGGACCTTTCTTCCCAGATATGGTCTCCAGTCTGAGCTATATCGCTCTCTCCTGACTTTTCACTTTTTGCATGGAGACTTGGCAGTTAATTTTAGGATGGCATTAGGCTCTGCTTCAATATAGAACCCAGAGCTCAGATATTTTCAGAGCTGGAAAAGAGTTGACCGTTCCATTGTGATAACCCTGCTTCTAGTAGAGCTGCTTTATCAGTCTGATGTCCACATGGAAAATACTCAAACTACCTTTCACTGATCATGATTCTCTCAGGAGGACACCATAGGTAGGGTTCCAGGGTCTACCTATTAGATGTTGGAATCTACAGTAAGGCATTCGTCCTTCTCAACAAAGATATTCTACCCATGTTCCTAGTCATGCAGACCTCCTATTCAGAGTCCTCGTTTCTTCCTTTGAGAGCTGGTGTTTTTACCTCGTCCTCCCAGCCCCCCTCAGAAAATGCAGAAAATGAACGCACAACCCAGTTTGAGATACCCTTGATCTTGATGCGCTGGAGGGAACTGCAGAGTCCTTATGTAGAGAAAGGTGAAGAACATGAGGCTATTGGATGACTCCACCTGGCACATGCTTTTTCCTCTAGCAGCGGGAGCAAGTGGGCGAGGAGTGCCTTAAGGATTTTGCCCTCTTCATAATAGCATGAACAGGAATAATAGGGCAAGGTCTGTGAAGAGCGGCATTAATAATTGAGATGTGGGCTTCCCTGGTGGCGCAGTGGTTGAGAATCTGCCTGCTAATGCAGGGGACACGGGTTCGAGCCCTGGTCTGGGAAGATCCCACATGCCGCGGAGCAACTGGGCCCGTGAGCCACAACTACTGAGCCTGTGCTCCGCAACAAGAGAGGCCGCGATAGTGAGAGGCCCACACATCGCGATGAAGAGCGGCCCCCACTTGCCACAACTAGAGAAAGCCCTCGCACAGAAACGAAGACCCAACACAGCAAAAATTAATTAATTAATTAATAAACTCCTACCCTCAACATCTTAAAAAAAATAATAATAATAATTAAGATGTGCTCTGGGCAGCCATGCAGCCTGGCTGTGCCTACAAGCGCAGTCTGTTATCAAGTACGTGGTGAGGCCGGGGGGGGGGGGGG
>NW_006795342.1:341234-360026 GCF_000442215.2 Lipotes vexillifer
TGTGTGGCTCTGCACGCATGTACATATGCTAGGAGGAGGACGAATGAGTAACAGTTGGGAGCTACGGCAAGTAAAATGATAGAAAGCACTGTGTGTAGATCACGGTGTACGATGGTGGTGGTTCTTTTGTGGGTCAAGCACCTTTTTGGGGATTTGATGAGTGCTATAGGAATTTTTGCCTGCCAGAGAGCCTCGAGTTGGTCCATGAACCCTAAGCTAAGGATCTCTGTAGATGATCCTTGGCTCATCTGCTCACTCATTCCTGTTTCTTGTGCCATTTAGATCAGGTGGCAGACAGAGGGCAGGCTTCATAGCCAAAGATTAAGCGGCGATTGATTGGGAATCCTCCGCCTTCTGCCATACAAAACACATCTCAGTGTGAGTTTCTCTGCAGTGGATATCTCTTTTTATTTTTTTTTTTAACATCTTTATTGGAGTATAATTGCTTTACAATGGTGTGTGAGTTTCTGCTTTATAACAAAGTGAATCAGTTATACATAAGTATAAGACGCATAAGAGATACATATCTCTTCCCTCTTACGTCTCCCTCCCTCCCACCCCTCTAGGTGGTCACAAAGCCCCGAGCTGATCTCCCTGTGCTCTGCGGCTATTTCCCACTAGCTATCTATTTTACATTTGGTGGTGTATCTCTTCTTGCGTCATACCCTTTCCCCCACTGCTTTTGAAATCTTGAAAATGTAGGGGCAATGCTAATGAGACCAGTGAAGGGAGGCTCTAGACCCCCCAGCTATTCCTTTAATACCAGGCAACACAGAAAGCAGTATGTAAAGTGGGATGGGTCTATAGGGCAGAGTCTAAATACTCTTTGTTTTCTGCATCCCTCATTCATTGTGGGTAAGCACCTGTTTTGGGGGGGAATTTTCCTCCTTGATCTGTGAGTCAGGGAGGCAAATAATTTCCAGCCAAAACCACTCCTTCTGAGACCCAGCTCTGGAGCACCAGGACCTGGGCATCGTTGGGGTACCCAAACAGACACAAAAAGCAGCTGCCATGTCTCGCAAGGCTGTGACTCTTCCCCACCACTGGAGAGTCGCTGGGGACCGTAGCGGGCACATCCGACCAGTCTTCAGACCAGTTTGACAGAAAACAGAAGAGTGGCTTCTGAGAGAAGCCCCATCTCCCCTCAATTCCCTGCCTCCTTTGGATTTCTTGCTGCCCTCACCTGTCTCCAAGCCGGTCGACTGTGACAGTTTAATTGGTGCAGGGAAGGCAGGATGGGGAGGAGCAGGCATGGGTGACTGGCATTCTGGAGGAAGGAGATTCCCCAGAGACGAATGAGGGCAACCCTGACAGACAGGCTTCAGAGGGCTGCGCGCAGGCAGAAGGTCACTGACCCTTGCTTGAAAAGAACATTGAGTGAAGAGGAGACTTTTGCCAGCTCCCTCCTCCCCGAGCTGACTGGGCCAGGGTTGTACGTTCATGTGTGTTGTCGATACCCCGTCCACTGAGGGGCAGGGAGGTCGGCTGGGGGCCTCTGGCTGGGAATGAGAATGGCTAGAATGGAAAGGCAGTGCTGTGTAGTGGTTAGCAGCAGGCTCTGGAATCAGACCTTCGTGGACTTAATCCTGCTCTGCCACTTTAGTGCTGTGTGTCCTTGGGTAAGCTGGTTAACCTCTCCCAGCTTTGTGCAATAGGGTGAAAATGGTGATGAGGGACGATGCTAATGCCTTCCTTGGAGCAGTGTGTGGTGAGAATTAGGTGATGCATGTAAAAGCTCTTAGTATACTGCCCAGCATGAAAGTGGCCAAAAAAGCATTAGATACGATTGTTATAGTCCTTTTGAGGTTTGTTTTGAAACTTTAAATCAGGTCTTTAAAGAGACACGATGTGACCACATTAAAGTTAAGGGGACGAGAAAGCCCAAGATGTATTGCAAAGCAGCGACGTGATTAATTATCAAGGTAGTGGGCAAGACCCAAGTGTCTTAAAACTGCACATCTCGACTCGTTACTGATTTGTAAAAGCATTAGAGTGGGCCACAGCAATCATCTTTAAGAAAAGGAGATTGAACAGCCTTAGATAAAAATATTGCTCTGGAAGGTCAATGTGATTATGTGAAACTTTTCGTTCAGTAGTATAGTATATAATATACAGAGCTCTATATACTGTGTAAACGTTAAGTGTGTACTGGTTTGTGATGTAAGATATATTTCTTCCTGTGGGTTTTGCTAAAAAGCAGTTTGAGAAACACAGACTTTGAGTCCAGAAGAGGGCATATGCTTTCTGGACTGCAGTAATTTAGGGCATCTTCAGGGAGGAAGGGAGACTAGGCCTGGGTCCCCAGGCATGGGTGGAACTTAGATAATACAGAAGAAGGGGAGAGGGTGAGCAGTCCACAAGACCACTCACTTCTGACACCAACTGCGGGTTCAGGGAGCTCCCTAGACCACCCCCAGCTTTGATAATTTGTTAGAAGGACCGCAGAACTCATTGAAAGCTGTTATGCTCATAGCCAGTTTACTACAAGGAAAGGATTAGCCAAGTATGTGTGTTAGCATACGGTATTTGCTTTTCTCTTTCTATATGTGGAATCTAAAAAAAAAAAAAAATGGCTCTGAAGAACCTAGGGGCAGGACAGGAATAAAGACGCAGACGTAGAGAATGGACTTGAGGACACGGGGAGGGGGAAGGGTAAGCTGGGACAAAGTGAGAGAGTGGCCTGGACATATATACGCTACCAAACGTAAAATCCATAGCTAGTGGGGAGCAGCCGCATAGCACAGGGAGATCAGCTCGCGACCACCTAGAGGGTTGGGGTAAGGAGGGCGGGAGGGAGTCGCAAGAGGGAGGGGATATGGGGATATATGTATAGGTATAGCTGATTCACTTGGTTATACAGCAGAAACTAATACAACACTGTAAAGCAATTATACTCCAGTAAAGATGTTGGAAAAAAAAAAAGCAAAACAAAGAAATCAGTCAAGGGAGCAGACTCACAGGGCAGACACAGGGAAATACCAAGCACAGAGCTTCCGCACTGTTCTCTCCCTGTGGAGTCATGACAGTGGCACTTTTCCAGCGTTGATGTATAACAGAGTGTGAGGAATTTTGCAAACCTGGGAAGCTCACTGAACCTCAGAGTTTTCACTGGGACTCAATCACGTAAACCTGGGTGACTGCTCACGTGGCTGACCTTACTCTTGAGCTACTTGGGAGCTTGACAGATTCCACGTGACCCAAAGCCTCCACGCATATCACGCTGTTGGACTCTCTTGTGTGGTTTACCACCCTCCCCCTGCTCCCAATCTCGTTGTCACTGCCTGACTGACCCAAGACCCCCAGGCAAAGGCTTTGTTCGGACATGACATCCCAAGGACTGAGAGAATGCCTCCCAGCAGCTGAGGGCCAAGGGCAGACTTCTCTCGGGCAAGGCTCACATCTTTACAGCAGAGTCAATGGGAGGACTGGGCTGGCTGGAGGGAGGGGGTCTCTCTTGGAGAAGACTGGGGGTGGGTCTTTCGATCACACGCATGAACAGTAGAGGAGAGGGAAACACTACTTTAGAAAATGTGGTGTTTCCTGGGTCTGTTAATGTCAGCCAAATCACCATTGCACGTGATTATCTGTCCCCTCGGTCCCCGTGTACACCCAAGCTGAATAACTTGTCAGGTGAGCCTGCAGCTGGTAAAATGAAACTGGGCACAGGGGCCAGGAAGGGGGCTGCTGGATGCATGCTCCCCACGTGACCGAGCTGCCCGGGGCACAGTGGGCCTCTGTTTTCACCCCATTTGCTGCCATCTCAAAGTGACCAGGAGTCTTCCTGTGCCCTGTTACTTTGCAGACCCAATGGATGGGTCTCCAGGTGCCCTTGGAAGCTTTGGTAGGGAGAACATCTGTCTTCTTGCTTCAGTTTAACTTCCCTACTGTAAGGCTGGATGAGGTCAAACCCAGAAAACAGTGAGACCTCAAGCTGGGGATAAAATGCAGATCCAGTGTATCATCAGGCCATGCTGCCTGCTTGCCACCTGACAAATGAGACAATCTCCAGCCAGGGACAGTTTGTAATTGTGCAATCAAATTAACTTGGATTTCAGCTTAATGAAGTGCTTAATGTCCCGAATGAGGCCGAGCCCTAATATTGAGAGAAACAAACTGGACCCCAGGAAAGCAAAGAACAGACTTCAGTTAATGCCTATTAGTATTAATTGTGCTTGCAAAATAAACCTTTTCAAATATTCATCCTCTCATGTGAGGCAATCCAATAGTTTTGCTGTATTTTTGCTAAGGGGTTTTTCTGCTGTGGCTCATAAACAGGACAGTGGAAAGCACATTCTACTGGAAATGTCTGCTGAACTCTACATCCTAGGGCATACTTCTTAACTTCACAGGATTTCAGCTTTCTCAATTGCACAATAAGAAAAATCCTCTTCCCTTTCTCTGAAATTCCCATTTTTTTCCCCCTAGAAGTGTTTTGTTGTAGTAAAAAAACTGATACTCTGGAGGCAGGTAGACCGGGTAACAAATCCTGACTCTGTCACTTACTAGCTGTGTGACCTTGGGAAAAAATTAACCTCTCTGAGCCTTTGTTTCCACAACTCTAAATATGGGTCATAATCATTCCCGCTCCTTAGTTCTGAGGACAGTAAATGAGATACTGCACATAAAGCACTTACTACAGGACACAGGACATACTGGCACTTATTAAATCTGATGATGATAATATAAATGTGAAATTATTTTCAGTATGAATTGTACATCGCTAACTTGGTATCAGTTAATTTTTATTTTCATTAAGATGATGATTTCACTCTTGCTTAGAAAATGACTGATGATTCAGTAATTAACTCAATAAATATTTATTGAATGGGTATGATGTGCCAGGCACTACATTAAGCACTGGGCACTTACCGATTGTAGTGTCAGAGGGAAACGGGCAATAAACACGTCAACAAATAAATAAGTTGATGATCATTGCTGGGAAAAAATAAAACTGGTAATGGGAAAATCAAGGTTTCCTAGCTTTTTCTGTGCTGAGGACTCCGTTGGTGGTCTTGTGAGGACTGTGACCCCACCTTTCAGAATATTTATAAATGCATAGTATAAAAACATTGGATTACAAGGAAACCAGTTATATTGAAATACAGTTATCAGAATATAAAAAACAAATTCATTATTGAGTATGTGTGCTTCTTGATTAGTGCATTATCAAAACCAAGAGCAACAGTTCTGATACACCCCTATAATTTTAAAGTAGGATTAATGTAAATGACGTTGTGAGATATCTGCCTCTGTTATAATCGTATATGTAACTATCTGGGATTTTTTACTGATAACAAAGTTAGAAGTATCATTAATACTCTTCTAGTTTGTCATTCTCTCTCTCTCTCTCTCTCTCTCTCTCTCTCTCTCTATATATATATATATATATATATATGGAAATGGCAAATTTGAGTTAGAGGTTCATAAAAGTAAAGATGTAATTTTTCTCATCCAAGTTCATGGACTTCCGAAATATTATCCAAGGACTTCTTGGGAATCTGTGGCCCCTGGGTAAGAACCTTTGCAGTAGAGAGTGATTTATGATGGGGGCTGAGCTGTTTTACTGAGAGATGAATCATGTGATTTCTGCTTTTAAGAAGCCATCTGGACATATAGATTAACAGAATAGAATTGAGAGTTCAGAAATAAACCCGTACATCTATAGTTGATTGATTTTTTTTTTTTTTATAAGGGTGCCAAAATCACTCAATGGGGAAAGAGAAGTATTTTTGGTGCTGGGACAGCTGGATAGCGATTTGTAAAAGAATGAAGTTTGTTTGACCCTTACCTTGCATCATATACAATATTAACTCAAAAGGGATCAAAGACCCAATGTAAGAGCAGAAACTGTTAAACCTTTAGGAGAAAACATGGGAGTCACCATTTGTGGCAGTAGATCTGGCAATTAATTCTTAGGTATGATACCAAAAGCATAAGCAACAAAAGAAAAATATAAATTGAACCTGATCAAAATTTAAAGCTTTGGGTTTCAAAAGACACTACCAAGAAGTGAAAAGACAACACACAGAATGGGAGAATACATTTGCATATCGTATATCTAATGAGACTTGTATCTAGAACACATAATGAACTCTTACAACTCAGTAATAAAATACGACCCAATGAAAAATGAGCAAAGGATAGATATTCATTAACACATTTGTCATCAGGGAATTGCAAATCAAAACCACAATGAAATACCACTTCACACATACTAATATGGCTGTAATAAAAAAGATAGCTCATAACAAGTGTTGGCAAGGGCAAAGATGTGGACAAACTGCAACCTCTGTAAATGGCTGATGGGAATGTAAAATGATGCAGTAGCTTTGGGAGGCAGTCTGGCAGTTCTTCAAAAAATTAAACATGGAGTTGCCATAAGACGTGGCTATTCCACTCCTAGGTAAATACCCAAAAGAAATGAAAATAGATGCTTATGTAAAACTCGAACCTGAATGTTCACAGCAGCATTATTCATAATAGCCAAAATGTGGGAACAACCTAAATGTCCATCAGTGGACAATTGGATTAACATAATGTGGTGTATCCATGCAATGGAATATTATTTGGCCATAAAAAGGAATGAAGTACTGATACATGCCACAACATGGATGAACCTTGAAAACACTGTGCTAAGTGAAAGAAGCCAGTTACAAAAGACCACATACTATATGACTTCATTTATATGAAAGTCCAGAATAGGCAAATACATAGAGACAGAGGATAGGTTAATGTTTGCTGTAGGCCTTGTAGAGTGGGAAGATTGGGAATTGATAGCTAAAGGATGCAGGATTTCTTTTTTAATAAATTTCAGCTGTTTTATTTACTTTTTAATGTTTATTTTTAAATTTTTATTTATTTTGGTTTTCGTTGCGTTGGGTCTTCTGCCTGTGGGCTTTCTGTAGTTGTGTTGAGCGGGGGTTACTCTTCGTTGCGGTGCACGGGCTTCTCATTGCAGTGGCTTCTCTTGTTGTGGAGCATGGGCTCTAGACCGCAGGCTCAGTAGTTGTGGCGCACGGGCTTAGTTGCTCCGTGGCATGTGGGATCTTCCCGGACCAGGGATGGAACCCGTGTCCCCTGCATTGGCAGGCGGATTCTTAACCCCTGTGCCAGTGGGGAAGTCCCTAGGGTTTCTTTTTTGAGGTGATGAAAATGTTCTAAAATTGATTGTGGTGCTGGTTGCACAACTCTGTGAATATACTAAAAACCATTGAATTGTACACTTTAAATGGGTGAATTGTGTGGTATATGAGTTATAACTCAATAAAGCTGTTAGCAAAAATAGTCATTTTGATTGTGATGCAGACAATAGAGTGTAAAGCACAAGATTTTTTTTTTTTTTGGGGCGGTACGCGGGCCTCTCACTGTTGTGGCCTCTCCCGTTGCGGAGCGCAGGCTCAGCGGCCATGGCTCACGGGCGTAGCCGCTCCGCGGCATGTGGGATCTTCCCAGACCGGGGCACAAACCCTTGTCCCCTGCATCGGCAGGCGGATGCTCAACTGCTGCGCCATCAGTGAAGCCCAAGGTTTTGATCTTGCAAAGAGAGTATTTGGGAGGCTGTTTCATTAGTCCCAGATGAGAGGGTGATGTCTTGGGCTAGGAGTGAGGCAGTGGAGGTGGTGAGCACATACTGTGGGGTATCATGGAAAGAATGTGCTGTTTAGTTGAAAATAGAAGTCAGGAGTGACTTCTAGGTTGTGAACTAGTATTTTCCTCATAGAAGACCAGAGTTTCAGTTCCAGTCTATAGAAATATTGAGAGGATTAGTGGTTAGACCTGAACACTACAAAATTTCAGAGAGCTGGGTGGCAAGGTATTATCATCAATTTCATTGTAACTTTTAACAGGGAAGAATATGCATTGTGTATATGCACACACACACATTTACATGCATACTCATGCATTTAAGGCAACCACATAAAAACCACACACTTCGGAAAGCCAAGGCAGGGCAGAAAGAATGAACCGCTAACCTCACTACTTCTCATGCCAGTGCAAATTTGTTCAGCGGAAAGAGACCAGCGTAAGTAGGAAAGGATCTATTCAAGAATTTATGTATCTTAAACATGTTCATCAAGCATAATGTCTCAGTGCTCCATTCCTTTTTATGGCTGAATAATATTCCATTGTATGGATGTAACACATTTTGGGTATCCATTTATCTGTTGATGGGCATTTGGGTTTTTCACCTTTTAGCTATTGTGACTAATGCTGCTATGAACATTCGTGTACAAGTGTTTGTTTGAATTCCTGTTTTCAATTTTTATATACCTAGGAGTAGAATTGCTGGGTCATCTAACAATTTGAAAATTTTGAGGAATCACTAAACTGTTTTCCGCAGTAGCTGTACCATTTTACATTCCCACCAACAGTGTGTGAGGATTGCAGTTTGTCTGCATCCTTGTCAGTGCTTGTTTTTTTTTCCTATTTTTTTGTTTTGTTTTTGTTTGCTTATAGCCACTATTCTTTGTCTTTGATTTCTGGAGTAAAAGCAGCTTACACCCAGCATTTGATTTCCACCCTGGTTCATGTGAGGAGGGGGTTTGCTCCATCTACCATGACAGTTTTAGCAGTGGGCCAGCAGGGCAGTGTGGGAAGAGCAGGTCTGCCTCTTTCTAGGAGTGTAACCTTGGGCAAGTTATAATCTCTTTGAGTCTCAGTCATTTCGCCTGTACAATGGCCATGGTACTCCCTACCTTAACAGTAAGGTGAAGATATGAATGACTTCCTAGCACATGCCTAGAAGATAGTAGGCTGAATAAATTATCTTCCTTCTCAACATTGAATACCAGTAGAGGGAAAGAAAAGGATTTTAAATAATCTGCTTTTAAATTCTTATTACTTTTGGTATTGAACTTTATCATCGAGTGTTTTCTTTGCAGTGGGTTTCCTGCCAAAGCATCCTTGATTAAATTAATACTGAAATTTTCATATATTTATTCTCTATGTGTATACCTGTTGATGGGGGTGAGAGGGGTGAATCTGTATGACAAAATCAGGAAGATAAACTACCCACCTCTTGATCTTAAGATTCCTCAGGTGGGTGACCCATCTTTGTTTACTTTCCGCAGTGTCCATGGTTCAGGATGGACTTGGAGTGGTTATTGATCAGAACATGGCCTTCTTATCAATCTAACAAAATGAAAAAGCTGTGGGCCACAAGCTGCTTCGTTAACTTTGGAAAAGTCAGCAACTATTTATATTACTCATGACGTAAACCTGCATCCCTACATAAAAATTTCAGCTACATCTTCTAAATAACACCCACTGATAAGTCCCAGCGATACAGTTTTTCATGGTGGATTTTTTTTTTCCCTTCGTCTCACGAGCTGTAGGTCCTCACCTGGCAAACCTCCCTTGGGGTTTGGACCTGATGGAGGGAGGTGCCTCGTGACTACAGGTGGCTTGAGCTGGAATTTCTGATCACTGGTGGTGGTTAAATAATGGGAGAGAATGAGGAAAGCAGGAAGAGTGTTTAGGCCCAATGGCCAAATAGCTCAGAGCATGGTAGACCAAGGAGACACCTGGACAGACTAATAATTTTGCATGCCTTCAAATTGATATTCTTTACATCTTTATTAAATATTTATCTAGCGAAGAGACTAAGCTTCCTGTTGGGGAAGAGAAGGAGGGGGAGGAAGAAAACCTCTGCAGAGGTACCTCTGAGGCTCTGGCCAGCCACCTCAGCAGTTCAGAGAGCCTCTGTTGGTCTTTGAATTTGTCCTTACAGAGTCTTAGCTCTTCACAAATGGATTGTCCATGGCTTCTTCCTAATCATGTGTAGTCAGTACTCTTGCTGAAAATCCCTTTTTTTTTTTTTTTTTTTTTTTTTTTCTGATTCGTTTGGCCTCTCCCGTTGCGGAGCACAGGCTCCGGACGCGCAGGCTCAGAGGCCATGGCTCACGGGCCCAGCCGCTCCGTGGCATGTGGGATCCTCCCGGACTGGGGCACGAGCCCGTGTCCCCTGCATCGGCAGGCGGACTGTCAACCACTGCGCCACCAGGGAGGGAAGCCCTGAAAATCCCATTTTTTGATCGTGTTACTTTTCCAGTGATCTCTCGGGCATCTTATACATTGACCCCCAGGACACTGACCGGTTGGCCCAGCCCCTAATTCACCTCTGGCCGAGAATTTTCCAAAAAGTTTTTAATGAAATGCTTACTCTGTGGCAGGCCTTGTGCTCAGCCCAGTGTAAATGTCACCTTAATTCATCCTCATAGCAGCCTGTAAGGTGGACAGTAGTATTACCCCCATTACAGGTGAGGAAACCAGGGCACAGAGAGGTTAAAGTGGCAGCTAGGATGTGGCAAAAGGGGGATTTGAATCCACATCTTTAACTTTAATCCCTACATTTGTCTTGGGCAAAATTGCATATTATTTCTTTCATTCAAAGTCAGGATTCTAGATCCTCTGATAATGATAACAAGTGAAAGCAGTTTGGGGACAATTTGATCCTAAAATATCACATGTACCAACCCTAGTGATTTATTTCAGAGCGAAAGCAGTTATAATCACAAAGTATAAGTATACATATAATGTAATTCTTTCTGAGAACTGGTGGGAGCTACCCATCTATAAAGGTGGTTCTGTTTTAATTTGGTTCCTTGGGAGTTAGCATTGCGTCATAATTTGCATTCGGCAGTACTCTCCAAGTCGCTGACTGGCCAGAGCTTTAGAATGATGGGACTCTGAAGTCCTCAGGCATCTTCGGGGCCCCGGTGAACCTTAGAACCAGAACCTGGGTTTAGTCAGACGCTCAGCAGAGAAAGTGATTGATCGCTTTTCCTGTTGCAGCTAATTACCAAAAAAAGTGCCAAGAACTTAACAGGGAAAATTTTCCACCTTCGGCTTTTCTCCGTGGACTTTAGATTGCTTGATATTCTGTCTGTTTCCAGGGTGTTGACGTCAGTGTTAACGGCATGCACAGAATAATTATCTAATGTGCCATAAACTCCATGCTATGGTCTGGCAAAGGAAATACTGCCCCAGGGAAAGGGGAAGTTGGATTATATAAAAAGCAATAAGCTTTTCCTTAATTACTCCCTAAGAAGGAGAATTCTAGCTTTTAACATAAACTAAAAGTACAGAAATAGCATATTTTGCAATGAGGGAGGTGCATCTCTCTCTTAGAATACTAAAATTGTTTTCTGCACATTGGCTCTTTGTAAAATGGAGACCATAAGAATCTCCAGTTATGCCCCCAGCAGTGTGTGGCCGTCCCAGTATCCCCCCCGCCTTTTATCTGAAGCCCCCCCTTATGAGGTGAACAGGTTTCCTCAGAGCCGATATGATTCATTCCTCTTCTCTCCTGAAAGCATCCTGGGCTGAGCGGGGGGAAAGATGAATGACTCCCAGTAGCCATGTGGTAAGTCACTTAGTGCTAGTTGTCAGTTCTTTTCTCCCTGGGAAGGGTTTGAAATGAGATTGTTTTCGACAGACTGTCCATGATAAATGATTTTCTGAGTAAGAAATTGCTTTCAGTGCTGGCCTTCTCCAAATCACCCTGACAGACGTTTGTGGGTGCGGGGGACCTTCTCTTGCCATCTCCTGCTTGGGAGGGAGTGGGAGGCTTTGGATCTCGAGGCAGAATGGGTCCAATAGGCTGTCTCCTGGGTGAAGACAAAAGAGGGACAGGGATCTTTGTTTCTGGACTGTGCATTTCCTCAGCTCCTTTCTGCTGTGGTTAACCTTTTAGCTGAAAATCCAGAATATTCGAGATCCGAGAGAACAAGTGGAGAGACTAAAGGAATGGATACATCTGTTAGTTCTGGGCTCTGCTGTTTCCATGTTAGGAGTGAGGCCACTAATATCAGTTATAAATAGAACAGCGATACGTACACACAGCGGGGGGCAGGAACCTTCTAGGCCATGTTCTCAACCTCTTATTAGTCTGTGACCCATCCTGAAAAATTGTAAAAAGAGCATGCGCTCCTTCAATATTATTTAGCCTTTCAAAAGAGATTAAATACCACGTCTAAAATCACAAAGGGCTGGTAGAGCATGCCTGTTCCAGCTGTTCAGAGCCCTCCTTCCTCCCCTAGATTCTGGGAGAACATGGGCCTCCTGCGTGATGGTTGCATGTCTCTTGGCAACAGAGGTCCCAGGGCATTGGTAGGAAGGTACCTCTAGAGCTAGAATCTGGGGTCTGAACGGCAGCATCACGGAGTTGTTTAGTCAGGGCCCAGGTGAGATAATGATCCTTCCGGAGGGGCCCATAGTGCTGTCTGAGCTGTGGACGGGACCTCAGCAGTTTCGGTTTCAGAGGAGGTTGTTCCCCTCCTCTACGTGGGCATGTGGCCACCGTGGCTCCTTGGCTGCCTGCCGGGTCCTGGTCCTGATGTCACAGGAGGAGGGCCACAAATGCCTCTCCAGTGACGGTTACACAGTGGCCCACGGCCCAGGCCAGCACTTTGAGCTGCCTGTGGCCAACTGCAGGAGTGTCACAAGCCTCTTGCTGCCTGGGTTCAGAGAGGAGACACAGTGGGATGCTATACTCTGAGGGCCTATGCGAGGGAAAAACTGGCTCCCAGGTGGGTGGGGACAACAGCACACCCCAGAAAATTACTTGGGATACCAGTTGGCTTCTGTTGCGCCTTCAGAAGCCAGGCCTATTGAGAGCTTGCTGGTCACGGTGGTCTCCTGGGGTAGGTGGAGAACGATGGGCCATGCTCCCCCTCTGCACCTAGTTCTTCCTGAAATGATACCCCATCTTCCTAATAGCCTCTCTTTATACACACACATGGGTAAACTGAGGCCTGAGAGGAAATGTTCATGCCAAGACCACCCAGTTGGTCAACTTCAATGCCAGCCTGTTTCGCGGCAACATCCATTCCTCTCTGTCAGTCCTCACCCAGCTCGGATCCTCTCTGCTTGGTGTGCCCAGTGACATTCTCCCCTCTCTCAGGATACTGCAGGGGAGGACTCAGTAAGGCAACATGGCTAGTAAAGCTGAGAGTCAATAGCCTAGCACCGCCTACTGGATTGACATTTTTCATGCATCCGTCAAACATTTATTGAACCTTATTATGCACCAGGCTCTGTGCTGGGTGCTGGGGCCACAGAAGAGAATAGAAAAAGCTTCCTGCCCCCGAGGGGCTCATAGTCTCAAATGGAGTCTGACAACTGATGGTAGTGGTAGTAACAACAGCAACAAAGTATATTGAGTGCTTACTCTGTGCTCGTCCGCAGTCGAAGCATTTCCTTCTTATCAGCCTATCTAAGCCTCGCCGCCATCACCATCCTCGCTTTCTAGGTGAGGAGGCTGGGGTTCAGAGAAGGTAAGGAGCTCCCCAAGTACACCACATCAATAATGGGTGGCACCACCACCACCACCTGAATCCTGGGAGCTCCAGCTCCAGGGATGGATGCTCTAAATTGGCACTCCAGCTGAGGTGGGTCTGGGACAGGGTGGGTGTAAGGGGAGCGGCCAGCACCTTGGTGGGTGAGGAAAAGCTGCTCCAGGGAGCTGACGCTTGAGCTTGGGTCCTGAGTCGTCCCCAGCTGTCCTGGTCTTCCGCATCATGCACTGGGCTCAGGTTCTAGGTGCTGGGATTGCCCCACAGCCCTTTCTTGTAGTGTGAGGACCCTGCAAAGGAGGTGAGTTTTCCAGTGTTCTCCCTCTAGATCCGGGGACTTGGGAACTGTATGCAGAGAGGAGAATTTGCATATCTATGTGCTCAGCTCTGTTTCCAGAACAGACTTTCAAAGTCACCGGTAGTGTGGGATCAAAAGCCTTTTAGGAAACTTTCAGAAGTAATGTGGCTCCTCTCCCAAACCAGGGTTAAGAGTCATGGGCCTTGGACCATGCCTTGTTGGTTAGAATAGAGATTGGAATAATTGACTCTCTGTTTTGGGAGCAGACACATCTAGGGCTTATTAGATGAGCTGAACCCCAGGTGTGTCCAGGTCCGTGGAACTGTAACATCCCAGATGTATAGCAAATATGGCAGAAGGAGAGAGACAGAGGCAGAGATCGCGGCAGACCAGCGCATGAGAAGCTCCCCCTTGTCTGTGCCCCAGCTTTAGCAGCAGGCCGATAGCATAAGCGTGGCAGGGAAAGCTGTCCACACCCTTCTGTGAGCCCCAGGTTCGTGCTGGGAGAGGCAGTGGGCTTGCTCAAGGACCGCCCTATTCTGGAACTTGCCTGATGTCAGGTGGGTATACCAAGTAGTGACACTTCCCATATGCTTACTGTCCCGAATCTCTGGCTCGTTGGGCTGTTTGCTTCTGCCAGTGAGCCAGCGTCACCCAGGTGATACTCTTCCCTTTGCCCATGACCTCTGCCTAAGGTCACCCTCCTTGAAAATGTGCCGCCTAGGGAAGTGACCCTCGGTCAGGGGGCAACCCCCCAGAACTGAGGAAGGAAAGGAGGCATGGCAGCCATCCGCCCTGGCAGTGGCTCTTAGAACCTTTGGCCTGACCCTCCTGCCTTCTAGGGTTCCTTCCACCACGTCTCCGTGTCCAGTCAGGAAGGTATCCTAAGAGATCACTGCTGTCACGTGGTTCTCATTCTTGGTTCGTCCTGGGCACATTCTCACCCTCCTGCCCTCTCTTTTAAACTTGTTTTGTCAAAGACAGTTTCTTTAAGTGGAGAGTAAGGCTGATAATTAAAGATGACAGTGCAGGTGGGCAGGAATCACCTGAGCAGTGCCAAGGTGAGCAAGTGGCTGGGTCAGTATCACCCAAAAAACCAACAATAGTCTCTCACAACGTGGTCTGATGAGAAAAACTATGACCACTATAAATGGCTTCCAAATTATAGCTCTTCGTAGCCAAAGAGAAATGTCATAAGTATTTAAATGCAGTTCAACTCTGCAGTAGCACACACCAGGTCCAACCCATAACGTAAAATCAGGTATCTAGAGAATGGCAATCAGCTCCAATCCCTGACCTAGTCTCAGCTAATTACACTAAAGGTTTTTTTTTTCTTTTTTTCTGGGGGTCAGGGCAACTTTGCCTTGGGAAGCAGAAATGCAGAAATGCGGAAATGGGGTCCCCTTGTCCCCAGTGTTTTCCTGGCCCTCTTTGCCTGGAGTCTGGCCAATAAAACAGGAGCCAGCTAATCAGGATGTTTCTGGAATTATTGCTGCTGTTCTGGAAGCCCCAGCAGCCAAAGGATCTAGAATCATTCCGTTGGCCTTCACCCCAGAGGGCCAGCTGGCTCAGGTAGAACCAGGCTGTCTTTGGGATGGAGAAGATGTGATCTTGCAGCAGGACCCCTGGTGGCTGTCTATGCAGGCTCCCTCAGGCCACTCTAGTACCTTTACAGTGATGCAACTTCACATTTTATGTGACTGAAATATTCAGGCCTGGCTTATCATATTATGTTGGGTGGGAGGGGGCAGTAGGTTCGAGTGGGTGGGGAAGCAGAAGGTTGGAGGTTTGTTTTAATTCAGATTGGGCATTTCACTATGAGATCCATAAAAATGATTATAATCTGATATGATGCTCAGAAAAGAGGGCTCCTGGGCTTCCCTGGTGGCGCGGTGGTTGGGAGTCCGCCTGCCGATGCAGGGAACGCGGGTTCGTGCCCCGGTCCAGGAGGATCCCACGTGCTGCGGAGTGGCTGGGCCTGTGAGCCGTGGCCGCTGAGCCTGCGCGTCTGGAGCCTGTGCTCCGCAGCGGGAGAGGCCACAGCAGTGAGAGGCCCGAATACTGCAAAAAAAAAAAAAAAAAAAAAAAAAAAAAAAAAGGGGACCTTGCTTTTGTTTTTTTGGGGTTTTCCGAAAGAGTTTTCCAGAGGAACTGAGATCCTTCAAGCCGAGCGGCATGGCCAAAAATTTAAAAAAAAAAAAAAAAAAGAAAAGAGGGCTCCTGCTATCTGATTCTTGTGGATTTCCTAGGGACCGTCCCAGCCTGATTGTCTGTAGAATAGTGACCTTTATCCGTAACAAAGCCTGAGATGCACCTCCCAAAGACAGGAGAGCAAGTTCGCTGCTAATGAGCCTAGATTCACCTTTTTTTCTCCTGTAGAGAGGATTTTCATTTTGCTGCTTCTGTAGATGAATGCTATGTGCTTTCATGTATTATTTTGTTTAATCAATTAATAATCCTGGAATGAAGATGTTATTATGACCATCATTTTACAGATGAGGAGATGGAGGCTCAGGGAAGTTAGGACGCTGGTCTAAAGGCATACAACCTGTAAGTGACAGAGCTGGGATTTGAGTCTGCCTGGCTCCAAAGTCTAGACTCTGCCA
Organism: Lipotes vexillifer; assembly: GCF_000442215.2. Taxonomy (NCBI): domain Eukaryota; kingdom Metazoa; phylum Chordata; class Mammalia; order Artiodactyla; family Lipotidae; genus Lipotes; species Lipotes vexillifer. The sequence continues at coordinate 357,434 of NW_006795342.1, forward strand.
CTCTGCATCCTAAATGTCCTTGGGATGCAGTGGTTAAGGTAGGTATGGAGTAGTTCTTTAATGCTTAATGCTCTTTTTTTGGAAGGTGGTGGTGGACATAGACCTCCTTAAAATTTTTATGAAAATTGTAGACCTGTGGGTGGGCGGAGAGTCGGGGTACACCTTGACCCCACAGTTTTGCACTCAATTTCCAGCAGTCTAGGGGACTGTGGACCCCATCTGTGGATTATGTAGGCCTAGGGGAGTCCTGGGATCTCAGGTTAAGCTAATTAGGGTTTGGGGAGCTTCATTAAAAGTAAAAGATTCATGGAAATCCCCTGGCAGTCAGTGCTTGGGACTCAGTTTCATTCCCTGGTCGGGGAACTGGGATCCCACGTGATGCATGGTGCGGCCACAAAAAAAAAAAAAAAAAAATCCATTAACAATTTTTAAAGAAAACGATTGGGTGGTTGGAAGACCATTTCCAGAAATTTCCTTTTGGTTCTTTAGGAATAAAGAGCAGGGAAGGAGAAGGAGGATGGAGGGGAGATGAGAGAAGGGAAGAGGAGGCAGGATGGGTGGCATTAAGGAATTATCCAGCAAGCAGTAAAAGCAATTTGCACTGTGAATAATTAAGGTTGTCCAGCCCCTCCGGAGTTGGCTGAAGCACCATTCACAAGCACTTTCGTCTTTCAGGTTAAAATTAATTGCAGTGTTGGTTTATTTCTCTTTTCCCTCAGTAAACCAAATGATTCATCCTGATTTATAAACTTTCCACCTATCCACTGTCTATTAAGGCCAGTGGGGGCGAGCGAGTGATGATTTGATTGTACTCCCCAGGGCCAGTGTTTGTAGAACCCAGACGCAGGCGGCCAGGTCACTGACCGCTAGAGACGTCTCAGAATCCGGAGTCTCTAGTTTCTTTGAAAAGGGAAAACAGGTGGCCTCATGAATGTGGTTGTCTTACATGTCTTCAGGCACACTTTTTTGCAGAAACTGGAATATATGGCTAAAAGGGTAAGGAGGATTAGACCCAAGAGCTTGGGGATTTTTATATTTCAATACTAGATAGAGTTTCTCAAACCCACCGGGAAGGATACTTAATACAACTCTGCTTGTTGTATTTAGAGAAGATGCCTGGAGAAGGTCCCCCTAATATTAGAGTGGCCCATGTAAACATGCACCACAACGATGCAGAATTCTTTCATGGGGCTTATCTCCTCTGCTAGGAGTTTGTAATCTCCTGAGATTTCAGAAATAAATAAGACCAGGAAACATCTTTCAGCTCTGAGGAGGTAGAACACCCATCCCAGAGCCTGTTGGTCAGTCTTCTGAGACACTCCAGAGGAGACCTGACTCTGCAGCCATCCTGAGAGGCCTCAGAGCACATGGCTGCTGCTGTGGCTCTAGATTCTGACCATGTGGGGTAGACTCTTTCCTCTAGCCCTGCCCAGTGGAATGACCTTGACAAGAAAGACTAGAGGTAAAGCACAGCGTTTGGCGGCCAACTGCCTGAGTTCACGTCCTTCCTGACCACTCACTGGCTTGACGAACTTGGTCTTAGCTTCCTCTCTGTGCCTCACTTTCCTCCTCTGTAATAGAAAGATAATAACATAAATCGTAACACAAATAAGTTTTTGTTTGTTTGTTTGTTTTTTGCAGTACGCGGGCCTCTCACTGCCGTGGCCCCTCCCGTCGCGGAGCACAGGCTCCGGACGCACAGGCTCAGCGGCCATGGCTCACGGGGCCCAGCCGCTCCGCGGCACGTGGGATCTTCCCGGACCGGGGCACGAACCCGTGTCCCCTGCATCGGCAGGCGGACTCTCAACCACTGCGCCACCAGGGAAGCCCACAAATAAGTTTTTTTATGAGGATTAATTGAATCAACATATGGAGGCACTTAGAACAGTGCCTTCCATGTTTAGAGGATTAGAACAGTGCTCTCAAGGAATTTTAGTTGTTATTATTTAAAAAAAAAAACAATTTTTAAAATTTATTTATTTTTGGCTGCATCATGCAGCATGTGGGATCTTAGTTCCCTGACCAGGGATTGAACCCACGCCTCCTGCATTGGAAGTGTGGAAGTGTGGAAGGAGGGAAGTCCTCCTTTTAGATATTATTATTATCATTTCGACTCTAAGTTTCGGGTTCTCCACTTGTAGAAAGGTGCTGATGATACTGGGGTTGTCTTGAGGATGATGAAATAATGCAGGCAGTGTGCTGAGAACAGCGCTGGGCAGAGCATTCATGCTCATCGGTGTTTGCAGCAGTGGTCATAACTCCAGTGACAAGAAACGCATCAGTGGGTCTTGGCAGTTCCCACTTGGATTAAGACTTGAGGTTGCTGAGAAACCTTGTAGCAGGTCAGAGCCCTTAAAATGTTGGTTTTGACCCCCCCTGTCCTAGGCGGCTTCAGTTAGTGCCAACGCTTACAAGGCCTGGGCAGCATGTCTCTTGGCACCCAAGATGCCAGGTCTGCCTGGGTATAGGATTTACACATCTATCCACCACCCCTCAGTTTGGGCACAGTGAGCCTGAGTACCTGTGTCCTTTGTGTGTTAAGTTTCTAGTAATAGGGCTGGTAAAAAAAAAAAAAAAAAAAAAAAAAAAAACC
>NW_006795342.1:360064-365321 GCF_000442215.2 Lipotes vexillifer
AAAAAAAAAAAAAAAAAAAAAAAAAAAAGCTCACGGGTACTATAGTGCTGTTGAAAAAAGTTCACTGGTTAATAGTGCTTTGAAGAAATGAATGTATTAGGGTTCTTCTTAGAAGAATGATTTTAAGATTATATTATGCTGATGGAAAGCAGAAAAAAAAAATCAGTGCTCCTCCCTAGGCCCTGTGCTCTAAAAGGGTGAAATTAATTTATGAAGCATATCTGTGAAGCAAAGGCTCCAGAGCCGTGGCTCCACTGCTGATTCTGGAGACAGCAGCGATGTAGAGGAATGATGGTCACTCGACGAAGAGACCCCGACAGGCGCTACAAGAGCAGAGGATGTGAAAGACTTGGGGGTGGGTCTAAAAAGCAAAAACGCATTTAATAAAAAAGCAAAAGGTCTCATAAGCATTGAAATCTGACCCACAGGAGACCAAGGACCTTCTTGAGATCATGGGTATTTGTGGGCTGTCGGTGGGATTGGGCAAAGCTAATTGCCTCTGTCTCGTTGATGTGGTTGAACCACAGGGTGGGGCTTAGCTCTGAAGGGCCTTCTTCCTTCTTCCAGGGTTAAGGAGAAAATGCCCGTAGGAGTCAGGCTGGACGTAATACAGTAAGAAGTGGTGGGGACTGGTGTCACCTGTCTACAGGGGACACCCACTCAACTGTAGTGAATTATTGCCCGGTAGGAACATGGAGCAAGTCTTTCAGATCTTCTTTTTATTCAAGTGATTCTGGAAATACAGTTGTTGGGGTATTTTTTTGTTTTTTTGTTTTTTTTTTAATGTAATACTTACGATTTTGAAAAACCATATGGTTGGCCATTTGGCAACCTTTGACTGTAGAAGGCGACCAGGGAGCTAGCTTCGTATGTATAGGGCAGCCGTTGGTGTCATCTGGGAACAGCAGGCTACACTCCTTCAACTTTGGCCACCACCCCCTCAGCTGTCAAAAGAGAAGGGCTCACAGCTTTTGGGGGACCTGATGGAGATAGTCTTATCCTCCAAGCTTCTCCATCCCAACACTGCCAGTGGTGGTCCTAGAATTCCATTCCAGGGCTTAACACTTCCTCATCCTTTTCTGGAAAGCATCCCTGCAGCCCTTCCATTAAAACATAATGGAAATTTCTATTATAAATAGGGTAGACAGGTACACTTTTAAAGTCTTTTAAAAATCTTTTGGTCTCATGATATTCCTGTCCACCGAGGACCCAAGGGAGTTATGGGATGTTTATGTAGAGGTGGGCCCCACTTGAAAAGACAAAAAAAAAAAACCAAATTGAATTCAGAATGGAGATTGGGAGTTGACTATTCTCAGCACAAAAGGATTTTTCTCATTATAAAAATTTCCATCCCAAGGTTCCATCACAGTGTTCTTGTTGAATTTACAATAGGATTTAGTTGATAAGTCAATTTGACCTACACATAATTTTTAGCAAAACATCTGCAGCATAAACTGAGGTGCACCTGCACTTCATACCACTTTTTTCTCATTTTGTTTTTCATTTTCTACTTCGGTCTGTCCGTGTCATCTTTAAATATCTCTGTGTTTTCATTCTTACAGTTTCTGGGGACTTCAAAGCAAACCCACATATGAAATGGAGGAAGCCAGAAACACTCTCCATAATTGGATAAATGGATCATAATTCCTCTTTCTTTAATATGTACCCGTTGTTGGGAAGAGACGATCAAGGAAAAAGTGGGGGGATGAGATGATGGAGATTGGTCTGGCATCTATACCTCTATAGCCAATACTGAGGAGGTAGGGTTTATCAAAACAACTTCCACAACATAGTGGAGGCCCCTGCTCTCAAGATTTTCACATTCGAACTTCTCATTTATGATGTTGTGGCAGAGTGGAGGCTTAGAGACAGGGCTTAAAATCCTGGCTTTTCTAGGTACTAACAATGCAAACTTTCTGCGGCCCATTTTCTTGTCTGTAAAATGGGAGCATAATGCTTTATCTTGAAGTGTGGCTGTTGAGGATTAGATGAATGATGTGTTCAAATTCAAAGTCACCTACAAAGCCAGCGTCCAGCCTATAGCACTCATTTGATAAATGTTGGTTCTTTTTTTTTTCTCGTGAATGAGTTCATGGTGAATGAATTCCCTCTCAGGAAGTAATTCCTATTTAGAAGGCTTTTGGAGCCGATGCCTCGAACCGAAGAAAGCTACATATTTCTTTAATTTTAAGGTACAGTTTTCTCCCGTAGTTTAATAACATCTTTAAAATCAAGAAATGTCTTTATAATTGATGGCTTCTTAAGGCAATAACTGGCACATTTTTTCCTTCTTGGGGACACGTAAAATAGTGGTCCATCTTCTATCGATGGCAGCTTAGATTCAGTGAAAATGAGTATTTATAGTTTTAAAGGTGAGGCTGTGGTTATACTTTACATGTGTAACGTATAACTTCTTCTTTACCTCCTCCCCCTCCTCTTCCTTCTTCCTCTTAACAGCTTTATTGAGATATATCTCATATACTATAAAATTTAACCATTTGAAATGGTTCAGTGGTTTTTAGTATATTCACCGACTTGTGCCACCATCACCACAATCTACTTCTAGGATATTTTCAACACCCCCAGAAGAAACTCTCTATCCATTATCACCCATTCCCCAACCCCTGCCCCCAATCTTTCCAACTCTGGACAACCACTAGTCTGCTTTCTGTCTCTATGGACTTGCCTATTCTGGACATGCCACGTAAATGGAATCGTATAATGCATGATCTTTTGTGACTGGCTTCTTTCGCTTAGCATATTGTGTTCAAGGTTCATCCGTGTTGTGGCATGTTCATCCATGTTGTAGCATATTCATCCATATCGTGGCATCCAAATAATATTCCATTGTTTTGCTATACCAAACTTTGTTTCACCATTTATCAGTTGGACATTTCGGATGATTCCACTTCTTGTCTATTATGAATAATGCTTCTGTGAACATTGGTGTACAGGTTTTTGTATGGATATATGTTTTTTATTTCTCTTGAGTATATATCTATGAGTGGAATTATTGGTCATAAAATGTCTTAGCTTGGGCTGCCATAACAAAATACCTTATACTGACTGCTTAAACAACAGTGAGATTTATTTTTTTTCTTTTTTTTTTTTTTTTTTTTCCTTGCGTTATGCGGGCCTCTCACTGTTGTGGCCTCTCCCATTTGCGGAGCACAGGCTCCGGACGCGCAGGCTCAGCGGCCATGGCTCACGGGCCCAGCCACTCCGCGGCATGTGGGATCTTCCCGAAACGGGGCACGAACCCGCGTCTCCTGCATCGGCAGGCGGACTCTCAAGCACTGCGCCACCAGGGAAGCCCGAGATTTATTGATTACAGTTCTGGAGGCTGAGAAATGTAAGATCAGGATGCCAGCATGGTGAGAGCCCTCTTCTTGGCTTGCAGACAGCCACCTTCTTCCTGTGTCCTCACACGGCAGGGGAAGAGAGAGAGGGGGAGAGAACAAGCTCTCTGTATCTCTTCTTATAAGGACACCAATCCCATTTTGAGGGCCCCACCCATATGACCTCATTCAAACCTAATTATCTCCCCATCTCCCAATACTGTCACGTTGGAGTTTAGGGCTTCAATATACGAATTTCAGGGAGACACAGTTCAGTCCATAGCATATGCATCTCTATGTTTAACTTTTGGAGACCCTTTGGCTTCTTTTATTATCAGCTCTGTTCGGGCTCCAGTTTTTATAGTGACCCTTATGAGTTTACTATGAGTCACATACTCTGCAGCTCATAGGTGCTAACACCATGGTCATTCATTTATTTATTCAACAGAAACTTAATTACCTGATCTGTGCTGGATACTATAAATCAGCAAGCCAGTAAACATGACCAGGGAACATTTGTAAACTAGTCGGGTGGGGGGGCAGGCAAAAAAAAAAAAAAAAAGCAAAAATAAAACAAAAAATATTTTAGAAAAATTTCTCCATTCATGCCCTGAAAATAAAAGAGGAGACCAGTCAGACAGAAGATTGCAGTGGCTTGACATAGTGGGGTTGGTAAAGTAGGGAGTTAAAGAGAAGAAAGACATTTGGCGCAAGGCTCACTAATGGACGGATGTGGAGCAAAGGAAGAGGAGGAACAAAGGGTCCTTCCAGATGTTTGGCTTGAATAACAGGCGGTGCCCTTTACTGAGAAGGGGAGAGCTGCATTGGGTGTAAGCTGTTTGGGAAGAAAGCAGGGGTTTTGTCATTGATATGTTAAATTTGACAAATCTGTGAAACATGGAAGAAGGGATATCAAGTAGGAGGTCGGATACAAGAGTCTAGAACCTGGGAGACACTCTGGGTTGGAGTTATACTTTCAGGAAATAAAAAGATGATCTTGAACGCATGGGAATGGGTGGGATCATGCAGGGGAAAGAGGAGAAAGTGGCCCAGGGTGGAGAGAGGAAGGTCTCCAACATTTAGAGACTGGGCAAAGTAGGAGCAGCCTGGATGGGAAACTGAGAAAAGAACATGACCCAGGAGGGTGGGATGATGGAATTCAGGGGAAGAGAGTGTTTCAGGGAGGAGGAAGTGGTCCACTGCCAAATGCTGCTGAGACATTAGGGAGGACAAAGGTCCAGGGTCACCTGCAGAGTTTATAACACTGGTGTCATTGGTGTCCTTGACAAGGGCAGACTTAGCAAGTGGCAGGGAGGGGGCCAGGGTGAGGTGGACGGAGGACGGAGCTCTTTTGGAAATTTGACTGTAAAGACATTGAGTCGAGAATCTGAGTGGGATGTGGGATCAAGGGAAGTTTTGTTTTATACAGTGGAAGATAGCTGAGCACGTGTATATTTTGATGCCAGTGTTCCAGTCGTGAGGGAGAGATGGCTAGAGCAGCACAGACAGGACAAAGCTGAAAGAACATCCATGGAGGGTGTGGCCTTTTCTAGGAGGAGGGGAGCTTGCGCCACTGGATGAGGTGGTAAAGACTAGGGAATGGACGGCTGTGAGTGCAGGTGTGGAGGACTGCTGGCAGGAAAGAGTGAAACTTGATCTGATTCCATATATTATTTTTAATGACAGTATGAAGTGAGGCCATCAGCTGAGCATGATGGTGCAGAAAAGGACATGGCAAGTTAGGGAGCAGAGGAGAAACTATGAAATAATGGGAAATTAGAAAGCAGACCAATTCAAGAAAAATAGCAGCTTGCCAGTTTGTAATGAGTGTCAGTTTGCAGTGTAAGATCATGAGTTTAAAGTGGACCCAGTCACTTCAGTTGTGTGGTTTTTTTTTTTTTTTTTTTTTTTTTTTTTTG
>NW_006795342.1:365375-369182 GCF_000442215.2 Lipotes vexillifer
AGCCTTGTGCTGCGGCCGCCAGCCACTCGGTGGCATGTGGGATCTACCCGGACCGGGGCATAAACCCGTGCCCCCTCCATCGGCAGGCGGACTCTCGACCACTGCGCCACCAGGGAAGCCCAGTAGTGTGGTGTTTATCCAGGAAATTTCAGCTACCCAGGAGCCCATGGGGAACAGAGGAAGAGTTAAGAACCATCGTGGGGAAGGACTTTTGTTAGGGATGAAGGGTGGCTCCAAAGGGATGGTGATAAGGCTGGATTGTGGAAATTAGGCTGGATGAAGAAGGCTGGGAGGTGAGGCAGGAGCAAGTGGCTGGCCAGGGGCGTGGGAGTTTGGAGGTTTCCCTGAGGTTGAACAATGATGCCAGTGGGGACTCTTGAGCAGGTGAGCCCAAGAGGTGAGAGTTCATGGTTGAAGAATGGGTTGTTTGGGGTCATGGTAACAGATGTGCCAAAGGCGCTGTTGCTATGGCCAGGTCCAGAGCATGTCCATGGAAGTGGATGGGTGGCATGCAGTACAGGGAAAGGTCACAGATAAAAGCACAACAAGGAACCGAGAGGCCAGCCTTTCTGATGGTTCATCTGTGTCACAATTATCAAGACGATGAGAGGGGGTGGCGTGGATGGGGAAGACCGTGAGCCAGGAGCTAGGTCCTTAGTCATACCCTCTAGACCCACTTGGACCTGTGTGTGTGATCAGGATACATTTTGCCACCCTGTTTCTTGTGCCTTGAATACAGCTTCAAATTTAAAATCGATGTACAGGAATCAAAGTTTCAGAAGTTCAAGTCCATCCCTTGCAGCTCCTGCTTTATGTTTTAAGGGTGGTGGTTTGGGTGACCTGTCCTTGGAGATGTGGGTGCTTCTGCCCTCACAAGTGCCTTCTTCAAGCCTCCTCTACTGCTGCCTTTGATCTGCGCAGAGCATAAACATCAAGGATTCGATTAAGGAGAGAAAGAGGAATAGAAAGTCTAAGCCCAGATGCTGAAAGGTACCTTTCAGGTCTCCAACCTCAGCTGCATCCCACGCGTGTAGGACCAGAGCTGTTTTTGCTCTTTTGCAGTGTGCCCTGTGAATTAGACCACATTGTTATTTACACATCATAATTGTATCGTTGCACGTCATAACAATGGGATTTCAACAGTTATTATTGTACATTCTAATTATGTGATTACTCAGGCTTTCACCAATCATGTAATTAGATTTAATTACACCAACTGCACAAATAAATGATAGTCAACTACAAATTACTTAAAATAAAATCCAGAATTGTGCCTACCTTGGCAATTGCCCCCAAAACAAGGTAAGAAAACAAGTGAAGGAAGAAAGCTTATGAAACCAATCAGCAGGTAAAAGGAATGATGTGGCCTGGACAGATCTTGAAGGATCATGGCAGGGAATCACCTTGTCTAGAAGTTTCCTGTCATATTTTCCTCGAACAGAGTGTGGTGGTAAGGATTGAGGATGTCGAAGGCAAGAATATTGATACGCCTTTGCCATGCCCCAGAGCGGATAGTTTTTATTTCTTTAATAAGGAAGGGGAGAAGGGGAGAGAGGAAGAGGGAGCAAAGAGGAAGAGACTGATGAGAGAGAGAGGGGGAAGATTAACAAATCTGGCATTTAGTAATTAAAAACAGTACAGTACGATTTAATGTGGAGCCCAGAATCACTTAAATCTGAACAATTCAAGTTTATTATTGGAAACTTGCCTTTAGTCCTTACCTACCTCGCTCTGGCATTTTTGACTTTTTCTTTCCTTCGCCCTTGGTTTTTTTGTTCCCCAGAGCCCTTCTGAGGTTGCTATTTGAAGTTAGGACTTTAGGGCCAGGAGCCTGGCATGGTCTTTTCAAGACAAGATGTGTGAGACCAAAAATTAATAGCAGAGACACCCATTATTTGAAATATGGAATACAGAATAAATAAGTGTAGCACTCATGATCATTTTTCATTTGCATTGTCTCTAGTTGTTGGATAGTTTTGGACTGCGGTGCTGAGATCAACTTGAAAACTGGGTGCTGTATCACAGGGGACCAGTTTGTTTTTGTTTTCTTTCCTGTGGAGGCATCTCAGAGTAGTGGCCATGTCTGAAAGTAAGTTTTCTCTGGCTCAGGTATCAGAGCCAGAATTGAGAACAGTGGTAAATGTCACAGTGTTCCCAGCTTCTCCTGTGCCTGAGAGAAGGGCTACCCTGGTGCTTCTAGAGAGGAGAGGCAGAGAGCTTTCTGTGGAGGTGGGAGCTGCACCCATCTGGGAGGATGGGCCCACCACCTTTGAGCTCCAACAAAGACATATAATTGGTAGGTGCCATTTAAGCACATATATACTTAGGGAAAATTACCCTCTGGGCTTGGCCAAGTACTGCATAACCACTGAGCACCAGGCTTGCTCAGCGTCTGCTCCAGGACCTTACAGCGGTTGACAGGATGAGGATTACTTCAAAAGTACCCATAATGGCTGGTGCGTGTACGTGACACCGCTATAAAAATAAGTCTCGATGCTGTTGAGGGTCAGATTGGGGGATCAGTGTACTGGGTTAGCTCTCCCCTGTGCATTAAAAATGAACAAACTTGGGCTTCCCTGGTGGCGCAGTGGTTGAGAGTCCGCCTGCCGATGCAGGGGACAGGGTTCTTGCCCCGGTTCCTGGAAGATCCCACATGCCGTGGAGCGGCTGGGCCCGTGAGCCATGGCCGCTGAGCCTGAGCGTCCGGAGCCTGTGCTCCGCAACTGGAGAGGCCGCAACAGTGAGAGGCCCGCGTACCGCAAAAAAAAAAAAAAAAAAAAAAAAAAAAAAAAAAAAAAGAACAAACTGCATAGCTACAGTAGCACAAACGAGGGGAAAAAAGTGCGTTTAAATCTAAAATGAAGGCATATTAATGCATTCTCTTCTCCTGTGGGTTCTTCTGTGGAAGCCCCCATATGGACAGTGGAACTAAGGGACCTTAATCTAGACATATTCATCTGTCCCTTGGTTTCTCCATAATCCCGGAATTGTGTTTCACTTTCTGTGTGGCTATGTTGGGCATTCATTCCTACATGGAGGTTAATGCCTGTTAAGTTCAACCCACAGCTATGGAAAGTGGCACCCAAGAAAGGGCTGTACAGTTAGTTCAACAAGTGTGGAATTGGAACTAAGAGAGAGGAGTTGGGCTGGAACTTTGGGGCCCAAATATCTCTTTCCCCATCTCTCCAAATCCGCCTGATCCAATAAAGTGAAGCCGATGGTAATCAGCAGGTCTGCAACCGTGTGCCATTCCACTCTCCACTTCTCAGAAACTTAGTGTGAAGTGGAGGATGTGCTGATATTAAGCAGCCAAAGCTATTTTCTAAATGAGAGTAGAAGAACCTAGGGGCAGGACAGAAGTAAAGATGCAGAGGTAGAGAATGGACTTGAGGATATGGGGAGGGGGAAGGGTTAGCTGGGACGAAGTGAGAGAGTGGCACGGACATATGTACACTGCCAAATGTAAAATCCATAGCTAGTGGGAAGCAGCCGCATAGCACAGGGAGATCAGCTCGGTGCTTTGTGACCACCTAGAGGGATGGATTAAGGAGGGTGGGAGGGAGACGCAAGAGGGAGGAGATATGGGGATATATGTATACGTATAGCTGATTCACTTTGTTTTAAAGCAGAAACTAACGCACCATTGTAGAGCAATTATACTCCAATAAAGATGTTAAAAAAGAAAAAGAAGCATAAGCAGTTTGCACAAGTCAACTTGCTGAGCCGTTATAATCTGCATCCCAGATTCTCAGCCCTGCGCTAGCCACTCCTGGTTTGTTCTTCTAAACAGGAATGCCATTGCAAAGA
>NW_006795342.1:369192-370258 GCF_000442215.2 Lipotes vexillifer
AAGTGCGCTGTACTGATGGGTAAAGGCATGAGCAGGAGCTAGCTTCAGAGTCTTAACAGAGGCACTTCCCTACCTAGGCATCTCCGGTATGCATGCGGTCCTGGCGATAACACGCTCAAGGAAAGACATTCTACAAAACGCATCTCATAAGCTCAGGAAGCACCACACAAACTGAACAGGTATCAGCAAAGAAGGGAGGGGAGGAACCCTGCATGGCCACGTGGCCAGTCACCAGGAAGCAGCCATTTCTACAGCCAATATTTATCACATGGTCATGAGGTCGGGTGATGGCTTAGCTAGCTATCATTAAGGGATTCTGACTTTAGTTCCAATTTCCTCTCTCTAGGACTGTAAGCAGTTTCTGTATTTATTGAGAACTTACTATGTGCAACGATTACTGTTGTACTCAGTAGCACCACTGTGATGTTCTCCATTTGATTGATGAAGAAAGGGAGCCTCACAAAGTTTAAATAACTTGGCTGAGGTCACATGGTTACTAATTGGGACCAGAGTTTGAGCCCCTGGTCTGAATCCAGAGTTCTTTTTCTTCACTCCAAAATGATACATCCTGTTACATGCCAATATCTGTGGAACCCTGGATAATTCATCATTGTAAGCACATTTTAAGTGTGGGAGATTGGCATGGGTGGCTTCAAATTTATTTAGGGCCACTCTTTTATTAATGTACATAATAAGAAGAGCTTTGGATTAAGACTGTCAATTTCTTCTTCACATAACCTAGGGAAGGCAATTGACAAGGAAATGTTCTGTTTTGCCTTCAAGTGAGATTGGAAGTATGTGATTAAGTGTAAATCAAAAATTAGGTGTCAAACATCTTTCCAGGTGCATATATTATAGACTGTTCAATTATCAAGGGACTCCTTATGTTGGAATAAGAGAGATGAAAATCCCTTGATGTGGGTACACAAGTCATATATACATAGGAAGTGAGGTGGGAGCAATCTCATGCTAATAATCGTGGTTTGACAAGGGAAGCACTATTAACCAGAGACTTAATCTTACTGAGGTTGAGATAGGACTTCAGTCCTCCCTCCCTCCTCTTTCC
>NW_006795342.1:370268-377994 GCF_000442215.2 Lipotes vexillifer
TCTCTCCTCTCTCCCTCCTTATTCCCTCCCATTCCCTCCCTCCCCCCCTCCCTTCTTTCCCTTCCTTCCTTTGGATCTCCCTTTATTTGTTTATTCATTTGGCAAAGTTTATTGTGTCCTGCCATGTACTATGTTCCAGGCACTAGTTTAGGCTCTGGTGAAACAATGAATAAAACAAGTTTTCTGCTTTCATGGAGCTTGCATTCCAGTGGCAGTGGACAAAAATGTGGGGATTTGGAGAAACAGAAAAAAAGATTATTGTGGTTGGATCTTAGTGGGCAAGAGAGAGAGTGACGTATGGAGAAGGAAAATTACGGCAGAAACAGAGGAGTTCCACTGTGCAGCGAGACCTACCCAAGACAGATGGAAGCTTGGCTCCCGGCTTCACATTTAACATCATCAACAGGAAATGAGCTAATGAGCCCTTACTAGGTGCCAGGGACTATCTAAGCGCCTGTTAGATTTTAACTCATTTAAGCTTCACAACTCCACTCAGTGGATTTTAAAACATCTCTACCAAGTTGAAAAACAATGAATTCAGTGTCAAATTAATAATTCTAAAAAATCCTTTTAGGGAATTAACAGTGAGTTAGGACACAGTGACATTACGTTTTTTGTTTGGGGGTTGTTTTCATTTTTTTCGGTTTTTAACAGTGGTGATGCTGTTCTAATGTAATGGCCTTAGCACTCATGCATACTGTTTTAAAAAATTAATCAATTAGTAATTAATTTTTGGCTGTGTTGGGTCTTTGTTCCTGCGCGTGGGCTTTCTCTCCAGTTGGGGTGAGCTGGGGCTACTCTTCGCTGTGGTGTGCGGGCTTCTCATTGTCGTGGCTTCTCGTTGTGGAGCATGGGCTCTAGGCACGCGGGCTTCAGTAGTTGTGGCATGTGGGCTCAGTAGTTCTGGCTTGTGGGCTCTAGAGCTCAGGCTCAGTAGTTGTGGCACACGGGCTTAGTTGCTCTGCGGCATGTGGGATCTTCCCGGGCCAGGGCTCAAACCTCTGTCCCTCGCATTGGCAGGCAGATTCTTAACCACTGTGCCACCAGGGAAGCCCCATACATACTTTTTTGTTTGTTAGTTTCGGTACGCGGGCCTCTCACTGCTGTGGCCTCTCCCGTTGCGGAGCACAGGCTCCGGACGCGCAGGCTCAGCGGCCATGGCTCTCGGGCCCAGCCGCTCCGCGGCGTGTGGGATCTTCCCGGACCGGGGCACGAACCCGCGTCCCCTGCATCGGCAGGCGGACTCTCAACCACTGCGCCACCAGGGAATAATCCTGATTTTTAAAAATCCATTTACTATTTAGGGAGAGAGATGGCTAGAAGGAGCTGTCCATCAAAATATATGCTGATTTGAGAGGACAAATTAAAGGGAAAGTCAAAGTTAAATGATTTAAATGCTTGGTTCAGAGACCATCTCTAAGGGAACCTTCACCACATGTGCAGTCTGGAGTGATAGCTGTGATAGGACTGATCTTCATCTATCTAAGACTGCATTAAATGTTATTGTATTTTTCGGAGGTGAGAATGCATTATATTCAGCATTATTTGAATAGTAGAGCATTTTCCATATCCAGTAAGACTAGTCTGTTTGCAGGCCCACCTTTTGGGTTCAAATCCTCATCTGAACTCGCCCCCTGTGCTTCTATGGGGATCCTTAATTTGTCTCTTCTTACTTCAACACTTGATTCTTTGGATTGGGTTCCTGGGGAAGCAGTCAAGCAAGTGTGACGTGTGTTGATATCTCTGGATTTTCAGTTTATGCTGCTAATATGCTTACTGTCAAGTTTGGATCAACCTTCCTGATCTAGAGGACAAAAAATAGATATCATCTGAAGAAAATAGAGAAGAATGAATTGAGACTCCAGTCATCTCTATGTATTATTTCCATCGTGGCCTCCCTGCGATAGAGGATAATCCTCATCTAAAGAGAAAAATACAGATCCATTAGTTTGAGAGAAATGACATTTAATTTAGTTTTAGGCATTTCGTTTTGCTACATCTAGTGACACAGAGAAATCAAATGCCCCAGCGGAGAACCTGCTACCGTGGGATTCAGAATCTCCTGTAAGTCTCTCAGGGCTTTGGCTTTTCACAGCTAGTGGGTCAGTTGGCTTCAGTGAGTGGTGAATCTTGCTATATCTCCAAGACCATTCCCATTCTAAGGCTTAGAATCTTCTCCTTCCCACATCTCAGGGGAGATAAACTGTAACTCTCCTGGAACATAGGAGGAGTCCATAAATTAATCTTTTGAGGACACTGCGTCTACTAGGCATTGTAGTAACATCATGGCTGATGTAGTAATTGTCGTACTATTTAAGTTCTCAATCCATACAGGATCCTGGGGCCATTTAAAGTCAAGTGAAAAGTTGGGATTTCTCTAGTAGGCTTGGCACTCATCTTGGTGCTATTGGATTGTGATCAGTTTTCTCCAGATCCTTCCATTTCCTCGCTCTATCCTTTTATGTTTTTCCTCTTCCTTAAACATTTGTCGAGGGTGTACTACTGGGGCACTGCGCTAGCAGGAACACAGACATGAAAAAAATAACCCCTCAGCCCCCCCCCCCCCTTAGGGAGCTCACGATCTATAGCAGAGAAGGGAGAGATGAGCAAACAAAAAAATGGCCACTGAGTGAGTTATGAGTGCCACAGTGGAAGCACCCACGAAGGAAGGGAAAACCCAGAAAAGGGCTCAGTTCCCTCCAGGCGAGGGGAGGATTAAGGGAGGCCTCCTGTAGGAGGTGACCAGTGCTGTGTTCCAAGGTGAATAAGTAAAGGTTTGCAAGTGAATAGCATGGGTGTGCAACAGAAGGGTCAGTTCAGCAGCCCATTCTTTCTTAGCTGGTGTTCATTCTTACAGATGCCGGGTAGTTCTGTAAGTCTTCTGTTTTCCATTGGTTAGCAGATTCCTAAAAATATATATATTGCAGTTAGGATAGGACCCTTCTTCATAGTAGGAGCTTCTGGCTCCTCAGGGAATGGTTTGAATAACTCGTTTGTTTCCAGTTTGAGCTGTCCTGGTTGTTTGTCCTTTAAACAACTAGGGGAAGATGCAAGTTCCAGACTCCTTATGAGCCCAAGCCACCTGCGGGTTATAACAGCGTTAGGTTAACAGCAAGGCCACATCTTCTATTTCAGGGAGGATTGAATTGGCTCTGCCTAGACATTCATTTGTGAGGCTTCAGTTCCAGGAGATTTTATTCCTTGCACATTTCTCCATTTTTCTTTTGTTTTAAGGGAAGCTTCTCAGAAAGATAAAACAGTTGAAATGTTTTTTGTAAAGTCATTGGCATTCTAAGGATCTATCTTTACTGCCGTATTTGGGCCTTGACTTCCAATAGAATTGCCTAGGAGAGGCATCATTTTAGTAGGTAGAGTGCATAGCTACCCTTGGGTGATTTGGGGGATGCTGCAAAGACCTCTGTACTCCAAAATAGCTATCTTTCAATTTACCTGAAATTCTACAATGATGAATTCATTCTTAAAGGCTTTTAGGTTGCTTTTTAAAATCTAAATGTCTTTTCATATCATCTTGTACCTTAATTAAGCGGGTCTCGGTTATTGGCTCCTTAGTATGGGAAGCACTGAGCTCCAGGAAGGGAAAAGGAGAGGCTGAGAAAACAAGCAAAAGGATAGCTTAGTCCAGGACCAGCCTTAAGGGGGGCAGGTCATTATAACATCAGTAGCATTACTCAACATAACTCGTTACTTCACATCTGCTTACCTGAGGAGATTCCTGTGGGTTAATTCTAGGAGTTTCCTTATCACATTAACTGTCTATATTTTTTGACAGTTGATTCTGTCTTGAGAGATGGTCTGTGAATATTTGCGTAGTAGATAAATGACATCTCTGCCTTAGCTGGTGCTCCTCTAAGAAAGGGAGGAGGATAGCTAATATTGACTGGCATTGCTAGTCTCTCCTGTACCTCTTCTGTATCTTTTGGAATTAAACACATTACTACACAGATAGCAGGGGCCAAAGAAATGCTTTTTAAAGAAATCATTTTGTATATATTTTTTGAGCCTCCTATCACCACAAATAGAATACTAGCCTGACACCTGGCTAAGGTAAAATGAAGCAGGCAAATAACTGATTATTTTGTTATTATAGCTTGGTCTTGAAATAGTTTCAAGAAGTTGCAAAACAATACAGAGTTTCTTTGTACCTTTCCTTCAGTGAGAGTACTGTATATTACATAGCTGTAGTATGTTGTTAAAACCAGAAAACTGACCTAGGCACAATATTCTTAACTCACATACTGACCTTTTTTGTGTTTCTGCCAGTTTTTAGAAGCACTTTTTTTTTCCCTGTATAGTTTGAGGACCTTTTATCGCATGTTTTTATATTTTTAACCTCCCCAGTAAGAATACAGAACTCTTCCATCAGCACGAAGAAATTCCCTTGTGAGAAACTAAATTTTAAAAAAGATCAATAAATTGAAAAATATACACCAACATTTTTGTAAGGTCACATTAATGACTTTTAAAATTAGTACTAATTAAATTAGTACTAATGGTACTAATTTTAAGATGACAGATCGAGGTTTGAAAGCCACTAAAAACTATTGTAATTCAATTGACTACTTGTGAATACAGTATACGTGGGGTTTTTTTTAAAAATCACTTTTTCGACTCTCCAAATAAAAGCATCTTCGAACTTCAGTCACTTCTGTTGATCAAGATGGCAACTTGCTGTCTGCTGAAAAGTTTTCCTTACCGTGTCATGTTCATCTGAAACCACAGGTGGATGGGTACATAGGGATGTACACACAGTTATCACTGCTTCTTGGCAGGAGCACAGGTTGGCCAGGAGCAGGTGAAGCAGACCTACTTACTGAGTTTCTGGGGAAGACATTTCAGAACATGGGCAGGAGCTCTTAGCTCTTGCGATTTTCCAGTTGGTTTCCAGCCGATAAGTACCAGGCGGGTAACCTGGGCAAGGTGATGAGGCCCTAATGCTCTGCTTACTTCATAATGTGTAGAACAGTTAGGGCTAACACTTTCTCTGCTCATTCTCCAAAGAACTTGGTTAGCAATGCTGCCAAACCCTCACACTCCACTGCCTCTTAAATGCCTGGCAAATCCTGTGTACACTGAGGCTGCTGCGAGCATGACAAACTGTTTTTCCTTCACAGAGTCCTGTTTTTTATGGGTTTAGATATCCTCAGATCCCAGAGGGTTGCCTAAGAATATGAATTCTGGGAGGCGTAGCTTTCTTTTGGTTTGAGTCAAGACGGCAAGAGGGCAGATACCACTTTCGATAGTATCCTTTCACTGTAAAAAAGGGAAAACCTACCAAGTATGTTTGATGCTCACTTAACTTTCAGGGAGAAGGGTCGTGGGGACCCTGTACCCTCCGCTGATGGAGCAGAAACAGTAAAGTTTTGTTTATATGCTGTTGTGACCATGTGATCATGCTTGTCTGGTGGATTTTCATTTGTTGCAAATCCATTCTCATTTGGAGTTTCCGTGAAGCTAGGACAAGCGTACAAATGCTGACATGGGGAAAATGAACCCTCTGCCCTCAGACATGTGAAGAAGAAAACATGATAAACTAAACTCGTAGTAGGAGCACAGACTCATCACACTGTCTTGAAATGAGGCCATGCCTTCCCAGTTGATCCTGACTATTTCCTTGAGTGTCTGCTAAACAGCACAGTAAAAGTCGCTTTAGAGAATATCAGTCTGTTTCCCTAAAACTAGCAGAGTGCAGGTCACAGAAGAAGCCCAGAGAAATTTGTTGAATGAATGTATGGACTGTTATCTTTTCATTCAAAACTATAGAGTGTTTTTGAAAACATTCAACTTAAACTTTCAGGTTTTTAATCCATAGAAGGGAATAAATTGTGGTCAAGTGGAAAGAGCGGCATCTTGAGGTGTGAGAAAGGGGGTGCTGGGAGGAATCTACTGGTGTCCATCCACCTATTCCAGGGGTCCTGGCAGATGTCCAGCTCTCCCTGAGTACATAAGCTTGAGAGCATGCCCTGCTCATTCACATGGGGCCTGAATCCCCTCTCATGGCTGTAATCACACGTGCAGGAAAAGTGAAGGCTGAGCTCCAGAACATTTTAAGAGGAATACTATCTCTGGTCAGCACCAGGAGGGAGAAATCCACCATCCTTTGAGTTATGTTCAATGTGTCAGGGATCACAAGAGGCAAAGGGGGAGGAAAAAAGAAAACAGATGTTATGTAGAGAAGGCCGTTCCCAGGAAAGCAGTCCTCAGGTATGGCCTGTGGCCTTGGTATCAGAGGGGGGCGGGATGGGCCCCTGCTCAATCAGTAGTATTTTTATTTCTTTAAAAAGCACTTTAAACTCCTATTATTATTTTTGCTGTTCAATCGATTTTGATCAAAACACTTCCGGGAAATCTCACCTGTAACTAAGTTTCCATGAAATGGTCAAGGTATACGGGGTGAGCTCACTTCTGACCTGCCATGCATGCTGAGATGATGAAAAGATGGCTCCCCTTGGGAGTGGGTTTAAATTCAGAGTCATGGGTGGCTTTCGGGGTCATAGTAGCATAGAGTTACCTACCCTTGCACCACCCTGAGCTTTCATGACTGTTGGGATCCTTCAATGCCATGTTATGCCTTGGGAGTCCCCATGAGCTCTGTAACCAACGTGTTAAGGATGTTGGCGCTTAACTGTCTGTATTTATCTGACCAGCTCAGCTCTGCTTCTGTAACGAACCATAACCCAGGAAATCATGGTGTGTATCTTCATGTAACTGATGCATTGCTTCTCCTGAATTTTCAAAACATCAGTGTTAAAGAGCCTATCGAGGTTATCTGTTGACACAACATACATTATAACAAGACCTGCATATGAAAGGATGGCCAGGGAAACCATCTGGTCAGAGTAACGACCAGTTCTATCCTCCCCTTCCCTCCTCTGCCTCTCCCCTCCTCATCCCCAAAGCTGCCTCTTCTCGTGCGTAATGCCAGTGCTCTGTACAGTGTTCTGTTTAGAGTGGTTTGAACATTTTTCTGCCCGTGTCCTTCATTGCTGAAGTAACTCCCCTCTCTCATGTCGACTCTTACCCAGGAGCCGCACTGCAGACTCTCTGATGTAGGTCTTTTCTGCATGGCAGCTAAGGCCAAGCTGTGATTTTCATTGCATGATGCAACGTCACCCTTTCGGTTGTTGCCTCCAGGTTAACCAGACCCCCTTTCCCTGCACTGCCCATGCATGTTGCGTTCTTCCCCCCCGGGCCCGGACCTGAATGTAGTGAGTGCCGGGTGCATGCATGCGGCGAGCATTCTAATACAATGAAGTTCTGGGATTTAAGGTTCTCTTTGCATATCCTTGAGGGCCCCCAGTTTGCTGTGATATCACAAAGGCCTCTCAGTCCCTTGAAAAATCTAGCTTAGAACCTTGGGAGAGAGAGAGAAATGAAGCTTCTGTTTTTAGGGATGTGCTGAGCAAAGGCTAACAACGAGGAATTTAGAAGTGAGGGTCAGTTTTCCAGGTAACAACTTGCCTACAGTCCTATAGATGCCCAGCTCTGCACAGGTGGGCCCAAAGTGACCAGAGTTACAGTACCTTATCACGTCTTTCTGAACATTATTACCTTGTTTGCTTTTGCTTAGATCCAATAATTTAGATCTAATCTTTTGCTTAGATCTAAATGTATATACTTAAAAGAAAAAAAAAAAACATCTCTTAAGCTAACTGTCCTGGGAAGTACAGTCATGGACCTTTCTCTTAAATTATTGTGTAAGCAGGAA
>NW_006795342.1:378159-389185 GCF_000442215.2 Lipotes vexillifer
ATGCCACTAATTCAGCTTTAGAAGACGTGAAATGGTAGTACTAAAAAGGAATATCATGTTCGTTGAAGCATGTTGGCATTTGTATTTACATTATTAATTTATAATTGTGATCATTTTCTCTCTTTGAAATATATTTTTGCCTTAGGGCTTATGGATTTCTTTAAAAATGTTCTTCTTTTTTTTTTTTTTAACATGTTTTTGTCTCCTCGTTTTTACGCTCCTTTATTCTCAGAATGAACTTTTATATAGCATACTTGTCAGGATCTGTTTTCTTACTGGAATTTTTTTGTTATTTCATATAAATAGAAACATTTTAGATGTACGTTGGCTGTAAATTGAAAAAGATGACAGGTGGGCATTAGCAAGCTCTGATAATCCTAGGGTATGAATGAGGGTTCCTAGAGATTCCTGGTGGTACTAGCTTGCTAGCGCCCATTAGATTAAAACTATGCACTAAGCAGTGATAATGACACAAAATTGAAGGCTTTGTATCCTGTCTTTATTCTTCCCTCATGAATTGTGATTTCTGCATATCTGGGGGATTTAGCTGATTGAAGCTCTTGCCACACCTTTTTCCCCTCTATTCTATTAAACATGTCCTACTCGCCCTATAGAAATAGGCTTTACTTAGAATTTCATAACATGCCCTTTTGGTAGCCAGCATAATCGTCCTTTGAATGGAAGCATTTCCCTTTCTGAAAGGAGCTTAGATGGAATTATTGTGCAGACCTGTGCAGAGCAGGTGATGCTGACCAGCATGTTGAAATGCTCTCGCTTGCCCAAGCTTTCATCTGGGAGTTTGCTAAATGAAACAACTGATCCTTCTTGCGAGGTTCTTCAGCAGAGACCCATTCATTCCTCTTTCTCTGAAAAAGACAGTGCTTCTGGATAAAATGAAAGGATTTCTGAAACCCAACATAGAGTGAGGTAAGTGGATCCATTTATAGAGACAAAGGAGAAAATCATAAGGAATCAGATTTCTAGGGGCTTCCCGAATCCCTCCCAGAGATGGTTTTACAGTGATAGGGAAAACAACTCTGGAGAAAATCGAAGATATGGCAATAGAATTAAAAAGAGGACCTGCAGAAGGAAGGAAGGAAGGAAGAAAAAGAAACTTCACCCATTGAACATGTAATTCATGATATTCCTTTCTAAATTTGGATCCAAAAGTCAAGTGGACACCATTGATGTGGTAGAAAGAGCTCTTCTTTTCTGAGGCGTGAGCAGAACTATTTTGATAAGTAAGTGATTTCCAGTGTTAACTGGAAGCAAGCAGGAAAGAAGAAAATGAAGGAAAAGAAATGTCCCAAGAGATAAGAAGTTGTTTTCATGTAGTTAAGAAGGGTATTAAAAAAGTGTATGCTTGAAGATATGCTTGTGAGATCATAGGATTTAACAAGTTGTTACCGCTTTCCTTGCCTAGTGATGATGATTTGTTTCTAAGGTAACCTGATAGTCCAGGGTGACATTGGTCTCCATGGCCCAGGTCGCTTTATGACATTCCTAAGGAGTGACGTCTGCTTTGTACTCAGCAGACTCAGGACTTCTAATCGGCAATATCTCAGGCTCTCCTTTTTGGCCGTGAGGCTGCTGGGCTCTCAACAAAACTCCTAAATAGGAATACTTGCAAAACTTTCATGCCTCAGCTGTCGGCCAAAGACAGAGCTAAGACACAGCTATTTTAATTCCTTGTGTAATAAAGGTATAATTGTTTTCTATGCCAGATGTCAGAGAGACGTGTACCAGATCTTTCTCTGTGTCTTCTTAAAAACAACAAACGGAAAAAAAAAAAAAACACACACACACAGGGTGTCAGAAATCAAGCTATCATAATTATCCCTTTAGCGTCACATATACATCCATGTGTAGCTTTTAACAAATGGCAGGGTCCTGGTGGTGAATATATATGTTATGTGACAGTGTTTTCTAGTCTTCAAAGTTAAGTGACAGGTAAATGGGACAACTGCTCTTTACATAGATTATTTTTTTCCCATTATTTTTTCCCAAAGGGTCTTGGGCCTCCTACAGTTGGTGCCTGGAAGGTCCTCAGTGTTGGCCTTCTTTGTCACTGTAGCCCTTTGAATGAGACCACTGAGGGGACCGCTTGCCATTCTGCTTGTGTCCCGACGTGGCTGGGGGAATAGCAGGGTTGAAACTGTAGTAGGTCTCTTAGGCGGCCAATGGAATATTGGATTTCATCAAAGAGAATAGGAAGGGGAGCTGTCTCATGCATCCTTATTACACCCATCTGGTTAGACTGCCAGACTGGGACCCAGTACAGGCTTCCCCACTCCAAGTCCTGGCAGGTAGACCCACGGCAAGGAGGCATTGCCAAGGTCAGGCTGTCCAGGTGTACTGAGATTATGTTGGGGAGGAAGACAGGGATGGAAACATAGGGCATAAGCTAAATGGGAGACTAATGAGTGCCCAGGAAATGCCCAGAAGAGTCCAGGACAAACATCTGGAGAAGACGACTCAGAGAAGAATTTTGAAGTCTGCACCCAGTAACAGCCCAAAGAGGTCCACGATGATTTGAAAACCTGTTATGCTGTGGAAATCCCAACCCACCTGCCCAGCCTTGCCCTTGGTGGGCCAGCCTTTGCCAACAGAGGGATCATGCTTTTTCTGAGGAGCCTCTCTGCAATCAGGAGAGCTTCCTCTGTGGGGAGCTTTGAGGCTGAAGCACCTTGGGACTGTGCCCCAGGCTGTTCCTCAAGGTTTCTCTCTCCTTAAGAGACAAGCACACCAGGCAGTTGCTCCTCAATGTCTAGAACCTGATGATTGGTTATAACTAGTTAGAGATGGTTGTTTATGGACCTCTTACGGCAGGTATGATGATATTTAACATCCAGAAACAAAAGGCATTGGAGGCAGAGGCAGTGGTGGGATGAATGCTCAGTTCTTCCTTCCTCAAGTCTAAGCTTTCATAGGCATGAGCGGAGTAGGGCTCTAGGGGTCAGAGGTACTGCCCCACCTCCCCCATGCCAGGCACTATGTGTGGGTTCCTCCTTCTCCATTCAGACCTGGGACTTCTTTTTGCCCCCTTCTTCTCCCCATTTCTAGTCACCTCACCCAGGCTGTCCAGTTTTGTGGATGGCCCCAGAGTGAGGTTGGAGTTGGATAGAGAGCAGACATCTGTGCTGGAAGGCTATAGATATGCACACAAGTGTGTGTCCATCCATGGGTACCACCCCTCACCTGTACATGGTTCACTGACCCTGCCCTTGAAGAACTCAGTCTGTTTTGTAATATTTTTGCATGAGTATATACGCACCAAGGCTGTTGGAATTATCTACTCCCTCGTGTCCTTCCACTAGAAAAACAAGAGTTCACTATGGAAGAACTGGCTCGAGTCAGTGGAGGTAGGGAAACAAGGGAGTAAGCATCAGTTGGCACAAGCCTCTTAGATAGCCTCATCCACCAGAGGGCAGACAGCAGAAGCAAGAAGTACTACAGTCCTGCAGCCTGTGGAACGAAAACCACATTCACAGAAAGATAGACAAAATGAAAAGGCAGAGGACTGTGTACCAGATGAAGGAACAAGATAAAACCCCAGGAAAACAACCAAATGAAGTGGAGATAGGAAACTTTCCAGAAAAAGAATTCAGAAAAATGATAGTGAAGATGATCCAGGACCTCGGAAAAAGAATGGAGGCAAAGATCGAGAAGATGCAAGAAATGTTTTAACAAAGACCTAGAAGAATTAAAGAACAAACAAACAGAGTTGAACAATACAATAACTGAAATGAGAAATACACTAGAAGGAATCAATAGCAGAATAACTGAGACAGAAGAACAGATAAGTGACCTGGAAGACAGAATGGTGGAATTCACTGCCCTGGAACAGAAGAAAGAAGAAAGAATGAAAAGGAAGACAGCCTGAGAGACCTCTGGGACAACAGTAAACACACCAACATTGGCATTATACAGGTCCCAAAAGGAGAAGAGAGAAAGAAAGGACCCAAGAAAATATTTGAAGAGATTATAGTCGAAAACTTCCCTAACATGGGACAGGAAATAGCCACCCAAGTCCAGGAAGCGCAGAGAGTCCCAGGCAGGATAAACCCAAGGAGAAACACATAGTAATCAAATTGACAAAAATTAAAGACAAAGAAAAATTATTGAAAGCAACAAGGGAAAGTGACAAATAACGTACAAGGGAACTCCCATAACAGCTGATTTCTCAGCAGGAGCTCTACAACCCAGAAGGGAGTGGGACGATATATTTAAAGTGATGAAAGGGAAGAACTTACAACCAAGATTACTCTACCTGGCAAGCATCTCATTCAGATTCGATGGAGAAATCAAAAGCTTTACGGACAAGCAAAAGCTAAGAGAATTCAGCACCACCAAACCAGCTCTACAACAATGCTAAAGGAACTTCTCTAAGTGGGAAACACAAGAGAAGAAAAGGATCTACAAAAACAAACCCAAGACAATTCAGAAAATGGTAATAGGAATATTCATATCAATAATTACCTTAAATATGAATGGATTAAACACTCCAACCAAAAGGCACAGGCTTGCTGAATGGATACAAAAACAAGACCCATATATATGCTGTCAACAAGAGACCCATTTCAGACCTAGGGACACATACAGACTGAAAGTGAGGGGACGGAAAAAGATATTCCACGCAAATGGAAATCAAAGCTGGAGGGCTTCCCTGGTGGTGCAGTGGTTGAAAGTCTGCCTGCCGATGCAGGGGACACAGGTTTGTGCCCCGGTCCGGGAAGATCCCACATGCCGTGGAGCGGCTAGCCCTGTGGGCCATGGCCGCTGAGCCTGCGTGTCCGGAGCCTGTACTCCGCAACGGGAGAGGCCACAACAGTGAGAGGCCCGCGTACTGCAAAAAAAAAAAAAAAAAGAAAGGTGGAGTAGCAATACTCATATCAGACAAAATAGACTTTAAAATAAAGAATGTTACAAGAGACAACGAAGGACACTACATAATGATCAAGGGATCAATCCAAGAAGAAGATGTAACAATTATGAATATATATGCACCCAACATAGGAGCACTTAAGTATATAAGGCAAATATAGCAGCTATAAAAGGGGAAATCGACAGTAACACAATACTAGTGGGGGACTTTAACACCTCACTTACACCAATGGACAGATCATCCAGATAGAAAATTAATAAGGGAACACAAGCTTTAAATGACACAATAGACCAGATAGATGTAATTGATATGTATAGGACATTCCATCCGAAAACAGCAGGTTACACTTTCTTCTCAACTGCACATGACACATTCTCCAGGATAGAACACATCTTGGGTCACAAATCAAGCCTTGGTAAACGTAAGAAAATTGAAATCATATTAAGCATCTTTTCCGACCACAATGTTATGAGATTAGAAATCAGTTACGGGGGAAAAAACACAAACACCTGGAGGCTAAACAATGTGTTACTAAATAACCAAGAGATCACTGAAGAAATCAAAGAGGAAATCAAAAAATACCTGGAGACAAATGGCAAGGAAAACATGATGATCCAAAACCTATGGGATGCAGCAAAAGCAGTTCTAAGAGGGAGGTTTATAGCAATACAATCCTACCTCAAGAAATAAGAAAAATCTCAAATAAACAATCTAACCTTACACCTAAAGGAACTAGAGAAAGAAGAACAAACAAAACCCAAAGTTAGTAGAAGGAAAGAAATCGTAAAGATCAGAGCAGAAATAAATGAAATAGAAACAAAGAAAACAATAGCAAAGATCAATAAAACTAAAACCTCGTTATTTGAGAAGATAAACAAAATTGGTAAACCTTTAGCCAGACTCATCAAGAAAAAGAGGGAGAGGACTCAATAAAATTAGAAATGAAAAAGGAGAAGTTACAGTGGACACTGCAGAAATACAAAGCATCCTAATAGACGACTACAAGCAACTCTATGCCAATAAAATGGACAACCTGGAAGAAATGGACAAATTCTTAGAAAGGTATACCCTTCCAAGACTGAACCAGGAAGAAATAGAAAATATGAACAGACCAATCGCAAGTAATGAAATAGAAACTGTGATTAAAAATCTTCCAACAAACAAAAGTCCAGGATCAGATGGCTTCACAGGTGAATTCTGTCAAACACTTAGAGAAGAGTTAACACCCACCCTTCTCAAACTCTCCCCAAAAATTGCAGAGGAAGGAACACTCCCAAACTCAGTCTACGAGGCCACCATCACCCTGATACCAAAACCAGACAAAGATACTGCATAAAAAGAAACTTACAGACCAATATCACTGATGAATATAGATGCAGAAATCCTCTACAAAATACTAGCAAACAGAATCCAACAACACATTGAAAGGATCATACACCATGATCAAGTGGGATTTATCCCAGGGATGCAGGGATTCTTCAGTATATGCAAATCAATCAACGTGATACACCACATTAACAAATTGAAGAATAAAAACCATATGATCATCTTTCTTTCTGCATCATAGATGCAGAAAAAGCTCTGAGAAAATTCAACACCCATTTATTATAAAAACCTCTCCAGAAAGTGGGCATAGAGGGAACCTTCCTCAACATGATAAAGGCTATATACGACAGACCCACAGCAAACATCATTCTCAGTGTTGAAAAACTGAAAGCATTTCCTCTAAGATCAGGAACAAGACAAGGCTGTCCACTTTCGCCACTATTATTCAACATAGTTTTGGAAGTCCTAGCCACGGCAGTCAGAGAAGAAAAAGAAAAGGAATCCAAATTGGAAAAGAAGTCAAGCTGTCACTGTTTGCAGATGACATGATACTATACATAGATAATCCTAAAGATGCCACCAGAAAACTACTCGAGCTAATCAGTGAATTTGGTAAAGTTGCAGGATGCAAAATTAATGCACAGAAATCTCTTGCATTCCTATACACTAACAGCAAAAGATCAGAAAGAGAAATCAAGGAAACAGTCTCCTTCACCACTGCAACAAAATGAGTAAAATACCTAGGAATAAACCTACCTAAGGAGGTAAAAAGACCTGTACTCAGAAAAGTATAAGACACTAATGAAAGAAATCAAAGATGACACAAACAGGTGGAGAGATAAAGCATGTTCTTGGATTGGAGGAATCAATATTGTGAAAATGACTGTGCTACCCAAAGCCATCTACAGAGTCCGTGCAATCCCTATCAAATTACCAATGGCATTTTTCACAGAACTAGAAGAAAAAAATCTTAAAATCTGTATGGAGACACAAAAGAGCCCAAATAGCCAAAGTAATCTGGAGGGAAAAAACTGGAGCTGGAGGAATCAGACTCCCTGACTTCAGACTATACTACAGAGCTACAGTAATCAAGAGAAAATGGTACGGGCACAAAAACAGAAACAGAGATCAATGGAACAGGATAGAAAGCCCAGAGGTTAAACCCACGCACCTATGGTCAACTAATCTATGACAAAGGAGGCAAGGGTATATACAATGGAGAAAAGACAGTCTCTTCAATAAGTGGTGCTGGGAAAACTGGACAGCTACATGTAAAAGAATGAAATTAGAACACTCCCTAACGCCATACACAAAAATAAACTCAAAATGGATTAAAAACCTAAATGTAAGACCAGACACTATAAAACTCTTAGAGGAAAACATAGGAAGAACATAAATCATAGCAAGATCTTTTTTGACCCACCTCCTAGAGTAATGGAAATAAAAACAAAAACAAATGGGACCTAATGAAACCTGAAAGCTTTTGCATAGCAAAGAAAGCTATAAAGAAGACAAAAAGACAAGCCTCAGAATGGGAGAAAATATTTACAAATGAATCAACGGACAAAGGATTAATCTCCAAATTATGTAAACAGCTCATGCAGCTCAATATTAAACAAATAACCCAATCCAAAAATGGGCAGAAGACTTAAATAGACATTTCTCCAAAGAAGACATACAGATGGCCAAGAGGCACATGAAAAGCTGCTCAGCATCAGTAATTATTAGAGAAATGCAAATCAAAACTACAGTGAGGTATCACCTCACAACAGTTAGGATGGGCATCATCAGAAAACCTACAAACAACAAATGCTGGAGAGGGTGTGGAGAAAAGAGTACCGGCTTGCACTGTTGGTGGGAATATAAATTGATACAGCCACTATGGAGAACAGTATGGAGGTTCCTTTATTAAAAGACTGAAAATAGAATTACCATATGACCCAGCAATCCCATTCCTGGGCATATACCCAGAGAAAACCATATCTTAAAAAGACACATGCACCCCAGTGTTCATTGCAGCACTATTTACAATAGCCAGTCATGGAAGCAACCTAAATTCCCATCGACTGATGAATGGATAAAGAAGTTGTGGTACATATATACAATGGAATATTACTCAGCTATAAAAAGGAACGATATTGGGTCATTTGCAGAGACTTGGATGGACCCTAGAGACTGTCATACAGAGTGAAGTTAGAGAAAAACAAATATCGTATATTAATGCATGTATGTGGAATCTAGAAGAAAAAAAAAGAATCAGTTGGTCAGGACTCCTCAGACAGTTTGGTGAAAACTGAACGAGCACTCATTTGGCAAGACTCTGTTTTATGTAGTAGCTTAACTGATTTATTCCGTAAAAGTTTCTGGCAAATATTAACAGTAATTCCACTCTGGTAACAACTGTGCTTGAAATAATTGTAGTTTGTAGATAAGTTGGAGAAAACAAGCATTAGTGGGTAGGTTGTCTTGGACATCATTCCAGGAGTCCAACAGTGAAGAAATACATAATCCATGGACGTAGAATTGGAAGAGATATTTAGAAGACCTATGACTGGTTCATCCCCCTGCCTCTCCTACATCCATGCTAAGCCAACCAGGCAAATGAAACTCTTTCCTCTGCTCAAGACCTGGAAAAAGGAGAATACACAATGTTCTGTGGCCCCTCATTAAAATGACTCATGGCTTTCTCTGCCAGGAAATCTTGGTTAATTATTTAGTATTTATGAGACTTGTATGGCTGCCTTCATGGAAATATCATTTTCCGGGTGTTTCTTTTTTTTAATGTTACCCAAAGTTAATGCTGTAATATAGAGAATTACACCAGATGTCAGCTCACTGCACATCCTGTTGGGCATTTGAATTATATCGCGATACCTGGTAAGGAGGCAATAAAGCAGATACAAAAAAATAGAATGTGAAATAACGGATTCTGTCAGTTTTTGTTCGTTTGGATGATTGCCTTTTGGGGCATTTTTCTACAAACAGTTCTTATTATCATTATTGTTATTACCTTGGTTTTTAAGATAACTATCACTTGTTCAGTAATTAGTCCTCACTCATTATCCGATTTCATTCTCACAACAGCCTTTGAGGTTTGATCCTTATCTCCAGTTTCCAGATGAGAGAACGAAGGCTTGGAGAGGTCAGATTATGTGCCCACAATCGTACCTCTAGTAAGTGATAGAGCTGGGATCTCTTCCATTGAACTCCAAAACTACCTAAAACTGCTAACCACTGTTGAGGTCAACTCGCATTTTGCTTTTGATTTACGTACTTGGGTGCATTAGTGAATGAAAAGATTCGGGATGAAGGTGAGAAGGAGAACCTAATTGAAATTTTTTGAGAAAATTTAGAAGAGCTCCATAAAAAGTGACAGAGATTTCATGAAAACAGATGGTCTCTGTGTTTCATTGAGAAATCCAATGTGTAAGGAACTGACATCTTTTGTTCTCTCCAACAGCGATCTGTGTCACTTTCTTTGTCTCCTAGAAGAATGCTTAATTATTAGGACTCATCATTCGGGTAGATACCCTGAGCCATAGAACTGCTTTGAAGTCTACTGCTGTCATTGTTCCACGGTTCTCCA
The DNA here is from genome assembly GCF_000442215.2 of Lipotes vexillifer. Lineage (NCBI taxonomy): Eukaryota > Metazoa > Chordata > Mammalia > Artiodactyla > Lipotidae > Lipotes > Lipotes vexillifer. The sequence goes on from NW_006795342.1 coordinate 387,957, forward strand.
GATCACTCAAAGCTCAAGAAGACGGAGCACATAGGGTTCCAAAGAGTAGTGAGGGTTTATATTACTACCTCTCCATTTGTTCCAGTTCATTTCAACATGACCCTAATGAGGTATATGCTTGTGGCTGTTGGATTACATCTCATCAACTGAGCAGAGGCATAATCAGAAGCCTGCTGCTGTCAGAAAGATTAATAGGCCGATTGATACAAACCGGTGACTGAAGATTTCCCAGCAAAGCCATTTAACCAGCTGGCTGGAGATCATGATACAGCAGTACTGCAAGTAACAAAAAGTGTTTTCTGTTCACATTAGAACCATTGCAAGGTCTAAGAAAAGTGTTTTATGATGAAACAAAGGGCCCATTCTGATGTTATTATCATTAGTATTGATTAATGATTGAACAAAAACTTACCCATCAGCATTAACAGCATCTTAGAAGGTAACGACTTCAAGATGTTTTATGATAAAATCACAGTGATGGTGAACAGAAGAGGCCAGCTTCTGTTTGGTAAAACTAATAAAAACTACACAACTTACTGAATACACGCCCCACCCAGTATAAACGCCAAAGCACCAAAATTGGAAAGATGAGCTCTTAAGTACACAGCTCTGTCAAGGGAATTGAAATGTAGGCACTGGGAAAAGCCACCAGATAGAAAGCTTTCAACTTGGATCCATTCAAGACCTGGACAGTCCTGAGGTTCTGTCCAGTTTAGAAGACGATGTTCTACGTAAAGATTCTTGCTTTCTCAACGACTAATTAGTATCACACCATTCACACAAAATCCACGATTGTTACTAGTTTGCAAGATATTTTTGCGATACCTAAAATTATATGAATAATAAAATTGATTTCTAATTTGGAGTACATTGTAAAGACTTGCCTCCCTTTTAAAATGTCTTGGTTTCAAATATTCTGATTAGCTAGGTGCTTTTATTTCTATTTTGTGAGCAGGAAAACCAAAGCACTTTGCTTTCCCGTATATCCTAATGTTATCGGGAAAATCTCAAATCACTTAGATTTACTACCTGTCCTTTGCAGGTAGGTTTCTTAATATCCATGATTATATAATCTCATTTTTCTATATTTTTATTGAATGGAATGGGATGCAAAGCTTATTTATTGTCTAATTCATGATTAGAAGTGTTAAAAGTATCTAGATATTATCATCCATTACCATATATATATATATATATATATATATATATATATATATATATATATATAT
>NW_006795342.1:389195-400696 GCF_000442215.2 Lipotes vexillifer
GCAGGCCTCTCACTGTTGTGGCCTCTCGCGTTGCGGAGCACAGGCTCCAGACGCGCAGGCTCAGCGGCCATGGCTCACGGGCCCAGCTGCTCCACGGCATGTGGGATCTTCCCGGACCGGGGCATGAACCCTTGTCCCCTGCATCGGCAGGCGGACTCTCAGCCACTGCGCCACCAGGGAAGCCCTCCATTACCATATTCATTCTTTTTCTTCTAGAGTTAAGAGAGGCTAAGGCATCCATCTTTAGGCAGCTGGATAACTAGGAGTTATTTCTCTATAAGCGGAGGAACTTAGCCTCAGCAGACAAGGTCAAGCTCCATGACACCACTACCATTCAGGGTCCCAGGAAGGACTTTTGGGGATTAGTAATGTCCCACATGACAGTCTTTACAGAGGAGGGTTAGATACAGGTTAGAGAGTTCAGCTTCCTCTGAATTTTCCCAGACCATTCGATAAACACATACATGTTTTTCTAGGGCAGTTTTACCTCTTCCCACAGTCAGTCATACCCCATTGTCAACCCCTGTTGCTTTTATGTAAGCTCCATGGCAGGCCCTGTGGATAGCAGATACCATGTCTTATGCTTCTTTTTCCTCCCCAAGGATATGGCAATTTATCTGGAAAAGTAAGGCGGTATGGCAGAAAGGATACTGGGTCTGTGTTCCAACTCTACCACTTAGCTACATGATCTTGTGTAGGTTTCTGAGCCTCTGCTTCTCTGTCTGCAAAATGGGGATTAGAACAAAATGTCTGCTACTGTATATTTTGCAGAGTTGTGAGGACCGAATGCAATAGTATGTGTAAACTCTATACAATTGCCAGGTATTATTATATTGAATTGAATGAGGATCAACATTCCGAGACAGTTAAGAAATCCTTGCTCCTAGTGCTACAAGAATTCAGAGATGGGAGGGTTCAGTGAGGGCAGGAATAATTGGCCGTGCCATGCCTTTTGGTTGGCCTTGAAAGCTGCCTGAGGTTTGAACACAAAGAGGGAGGAGCATTTGAAGAGGCCACAGCAGAAGCGTAGAGTTAAAATTAGGAATATGGGGGGTGTCACATGCATGAAATTATGAAGATACCAGCTTGTGGCAGCAAAGGGCTTTGACGTGGAGCACAGTTGAAAATGGGAGATACAGGGTTGAGGCTAGGTTTTAGAGGTTTTTCTCAGCCAGACTTGGAAGTGATGCATGAGGCAGGAGAGAGCCATGATGGTGGATGAATGACACCTTTTAATTAAATTAATCCAGCAACATTGCAGAGGCGAGACTAGGAGAAGAGTCTGGAATCATGAAGCTTATTGTATTGATTCACGTCTGTAGCGTGTGAGCCTGAACTCTGGTGGTCCATAATCCTGGAGGGAATTGAGAAGGCTCCATCCAATTTAAAAAGGGACTCACCACAAGAGTGAGGAGAATTTAAATGTTGGAAATTATTTCACAAAGTGCTATTTTGTTCCTCAGCTAGTCCCTTCCCTCTCATGTAGTTATTTATTAAATTTTCTCGGATATTTGCTGCTGCTGCTGTTCCTAAAATGCTTAACATTTCTTTCTCTCTCATAAATGACGGTCTCCATAACCTCTCCCAATCCAGCCCTCATCATTTTTCCTTTTAATCTTAAACTAAAAATGTGCTCCTCAGGCACTCTCTGGTTGTTAATTGGAATGTCATTGGTGAAGCTTGCATGGTGGCATTGTAATTACTTCCCTGTATTGTCTTAATTCCCCACCACCCCCATCGCCCTGTTCACATCTGAAAATGATAAGTCTCTATTCAACCCCTTGGTCTCAGCGCTTAGTTAAGCGGTAGGCAGGTGGTTGTCTGGGGATGGGCTTGAATGCTTAATCCTCTTTGTTCAGGTCTGAATAGGAGTCACCTTGAGCAGCAACACCTGTAAGGAGTGTGTAGTTGCAGGAAAGTTCTTCGAGAGCTGTGGTTCTCAAAGTGGGGTCCCCGGCTCAGCAGCAGCATCTGGGAAATGCAGATCCTCAGGACCCCATACCAAGCCAACTGTATCAGGAGCTCTGGGGGTGGGGTCCACCGGTGTTTTAACAAGCCCTCCAGGTGCATGCTAAAGTTTGAGAAACACTGTTCTGGAGAAATATTTTCAAAGGGTTGGAAAGCCAGCCTCAAGAGAGTTAGGAAAACAGACTTCAGAAAATACCAGGGAAGTTTTAGAGGCTGAGAAGAGAGGCAGTTACTTCCTTCTTGGAGATGATACAGGCATCATAACTGCTAGAAGTGAGATTTTTGTCCTTAGCCCCCTGCCCCTTAAAAGAAAACCTGGGTAGTCATTGCTTGCCTCATGCTTTGGAAAGATAAGTTCTGAAGTCAGTCTTCAAGAAGGACTGTTGGATCTCCCTGCTCAAAGGTCTTCGTGGGATACTGTATTATTAAATAGGTGAAAAAAGAGATATATTTCCCACTTGGGTGAGTCTCATTTTCCTCTGTAGAGACATCTAAATACTTAGGTTATGCTTACTTGATGGTCAAGAGGAAACAAGGGTTCGTATTCCAACCTGTTCTACTCTGAAAGTTTATCCCATTAGGAGCAGCTTTTTATTGAGGTTCTCTTGAAGGTGCCCCAATCATAGAGTCCTGATCAAAATGCTAAATTTGTCTAAGGTTTTAGTATCACACTGGATCCATGGACTATGAGAGCCTAGTAATGAACAGTCCATCAGCTTACCAAGTATCTTATCTCCTCTAATTAGTAAGTCATTAGTTAACCAAGAGCAACTTAGGGAAAGTCAGTTCTACTACGAGGTCTGGTGTTTTTATTTCAGTTCTTAAAACTCTTATTTATTTATTTTTTTTCTGTTGGCAACATAAGTCCATAAAAAGCCTGTTGTGATGTGGGCATGCCTCATCAGAATGGCGATCCAAATTTAAGTGTGTAATTCAGAGTCACTTTCCTTTGTAGAAAAAAATAAAGTGATTCCTAGCTCTTAAAATTTCTAGACAAGGAACTCTTCTATTTTACACAAGAAGGAAGAGTTTGTTATTTCATTCTCCGTCCTACAATGAGCATTAATCAAGATAAAGTCTCTTTGGGAGGAAAATAAATCCTGGCTGATATGGCCAACCCTTTTGTTGTTGAATTCTGTATTTTCTTTCTATAAGATCAATGAACTTCTCCCTGGGTTGTTTCCATTTGGGGAATGAAATGATGGGGCTTTAGAATCTCTGCTCTGTGGTCTTTGATTGTGTGAGTCCATGGACTAAAGGCACTCAGAGGATTTGTCTTGGAGGGGATCCTGATAAACCGTTCTGATGCCACTTGAGAAAACTAGGCAGGCCATTTCTCCTTGGGCTCTTATGGCAAGCAGGAAAGAGCTGAGAGAGATAGAAAACAGACTCCCTGATCACTCTGGTCCTACTGGGTTCCTGGGGGTTGGCCCTGTTCTGTTGCAGAGTTTCCTGCTTGTCTCCCCCTTCTTCATCTTAGTGAAGTGGCTCACGTTACTGGTGAGCTTCAGCCAGAGGGAAAGCCTCCGGCACCAGCAGCATAATTTACTTCCTTTATTGTTTCAGCTCAAAGTCTGAGACTCAAGGAATGATATAACAGGATGATTAAATCAGTTCTCTAAAGTTTTGAATAAAAGACTAGAGAAAAGGTCTATTATGGTTTCAACATTGGTCTCTGTAAGTCAGGAGTGCTGTTGAGGTGTATTTTTCAACAGAGTGTCCTTTAGCATCAAGCCCTCTCATTGCTGCCTTTAGGGATGGGCAATGTAGGAGGGAACAGCAGAAATGACAAGGAAGTCAAGAAAGTGCAAATAAGTTGCTACAGCCTAATTCCTTATACTCTTTCAAATATCTACTTCCATTTGTGTCGAACCGAAATATCCTCAGTGGCATTGAGCTAACATCTCTTCCCCCACTGTTCCATTTGCTTCCACAGCCTAGCAAATACTCTCCCTGCTCGATGTATTTCAAGGTTACTACGAAATTAACTACAGAAGCAATGGAATTAATAGGAGCTAGGGAACTCATAGGACCCTCAAATATACCACCAGTAACTATTGTGAGAGCAATAGTAAGGTTATTGTGTGGCCTTGGTGAAGTGATACTGGGTTTTCCATAATAGACTTGAGAACCAAGACTTTCTCTCCGTCCCCTAAATTGTGTATACCTCAGTCTTGATGAAAACAAATTTATAATGCACAGCTGAGTCACTGCTGGCACAAGGGAAGACATGAGTGCAACACAGTATTTACCAACAGAGCCCCCCCATCGTCAATCTCTCTCTCTCTCTCTCTCTCACACACACACACACACACACACACACACACACACACACAGTTTACTCTTTCACTACTCTGTAGCACGTCATACCAGTGGCTTACATAGCACAGAGCTGCATTGTCTCTTCATCCCTTGGGATCTGTAGTGGACTTCTGGTCAACCTAGTTCATGTACTTCTTTCCCTTGCAGCTAGAGTAGCTAAGAACTCTGACACATGTGGACCTTGTGGGTTTTGTTCTTGAAACTAAACAAAATGCCATCATGGCTTGGGAATTGTAGAAGTGTCCCTTATTAACCCCAGGCCTGAATTCTCCTTTTTTCATTGAATCAATACCTGAGTAGGAGACCAGGCAAAGAGCAGGGTGGGCTGTGGTGTTTAGTCTCTTCTGCTCCTGCCTCCTTTCAGCATTGGACTAAGCAAACTCCATGCTGTCTCTCCTCCCACTTGCCCTTAGTGAAAACCTAGCAGTTGCCACTTCCTTTATGCAATAACTGTTTTTCAGTGTTTGTTTTTTGTTCAGTCCGCTTACTTTGTAAATGCAAATGTAGATTCCTCTTCATGCTTGTCGGGAGGGTTTTCCACGTATTTGTGATTTGGGAGACGACAAAGGGCATGTTTGACTTATAATACAGATGAAGAATGGATAAATCCGGTGCATGTAACATAGTCGGAGAGTCCCACAGACTGACTCACCCTGCCTTTAAGTGGGCCCTGCATTCTCATACTGCACAGATTCCTGCCTGTTGAACAACTAAGCACTGCCGTTACGGAAGTACAACTATACTAACTGGTATTGTGTACAGTGATTTCCAAAGTGGTGATACTCGGAAATCCTCCATCCTGCACTTCTCAAGCTAGCCCTCTCCTGGCCCGGAGGTCCATGTTGCTTCCCATCTGGGGAAAGTATTTTACTTCTCTCCATCCTCCCTTCTCTCCCTCACCTCACCTTCTTGATGTTCCTGGCCTGAGTAGTACCATTTGCTTACTGATAACAGTATACTGTGACTTTTCATTCACAGCTTTGAAAGGCTTATGAGGCTTTCCTGCTTCCCACCCAGCCCAAACCTTGGGACTTTTCACACTCTGATCCTCTGATCAGTTTGATGCAGGAAAGCACATGGAAGCCATGTACCAGTTTGTATAGTCGTACACTTTGGAACTGCCTACTCTTGAACAAAGTAGAGTGTGCTGGGGATTCGCACTGGCTGCTTGACACACGCAAAGGCAATTAACCTGCATGCCAAAAAAAAAAAAAAAAAATTAACCCTTAGAGTACTGCTTCAATATATTGGTTTAATGGTCTTGAATTTTACCGGTTGGGCCATGCTTCTTTCCCCAGATCAGAGTGCTGCATTTAAGTCCATATTTAGTCTAGCCAGAACATCAACCAGGATCCTGTCCTCCACAGCTTTCCTGAGATGCTCTAAAACACAGCCATTGTGTTTAATTGAAAATGGGCTTCATTTCTAATGTGCTGGAGAGTAGGAGGGACTGCTTTTAGCTTACGTTTGTGTCCTCTAAAAGAAGTCAGTTCTTTAAGGGTTAATATGAAATTGAGGAATTTGGTGGTTTCTTCTGCTTGTCCTTCCTCCAAGGTGTCTGCATGATCCTCTTTAGATTCTTAGCTCAGCTGTTGAATGATGATGAAAATAATATATGTATAAAATGATGAAAACAAATAAAAGAACAAAAGACCGTATGGTTGAATGGAAAGACCCCTTGGCAATGCTTGCTTGATGATCACAGGGGATAGAAAGACCAAATGTTTTATTTTATGAACGTTCATTTTGTCCTCTCCCCCAAGCACCACCACTGCACAGCAATGTGGAAGACTTGACGATGCTTTTCATTTACCTCTTGCTTTTTCTTCTTCCTGTCTAATAGCCCAATAGAATCCTGCCAGAATTTCTACAAAGATTTCACATTACAGATCGACATGGCTTTCAACGTGTTCTTCCTTCTCTACTTTGGCTTGCGGGTAAGTTTGAACAACACTGCTCAGTAGCACGATGAGGCATGCACGTCTTATACCCAGGGACCATTCTGCATCAGCCATCCGCTCCCGCAGGCAAGATGAAGCCCAGTGTTTCCAGGGGAGACGATAGATCTGCATTCTGATTTTCTGCGAGAGAGCCCTTTCCTTAGCTCAGCATTTCCTAAAGTACCTGTTAATTTTGTTCCGAGCAGGAGAGATAGGCATTGAAATAACTATTACACCTCTGCTGGTCTACTGCTTTTCATCTCTCTAGTCACGCATGAATGCATGGTTACCTTAAATAGGAGGGAAGAAAACATTCTCCTCTTAAAATTATGCTTATCAGCTGAATCCTGAGAGAACAGTGAGTTGTGAGGGTTGAATCAAGGGGCTGGATTGGCAGAATTTGCGGCTTGGGGGATTTATACTAGACCTTGTTTATGAAGGGAGCTGTACAGAATGTAGATTACAGAGATTGTGTGTGTGAATGAATGCATACATATATGCTTTATTTATAGTTATATTCATATTAGAGACTTTAAGAAAGGTGAGATAATTCAAACTTCCCTATGATGCCGTTGAAAACCACAGAAAAATATACTACCTGATCTTTCTCCAAGGCTAACATAGCTTACAGTCACTCTCTAGAAAAGACTAGAGAGTGTATGCAAATTCGAAGACAAAAATAGCATGTGATTGGTGTAGATATAAGAAGAACATAAACTCTCCCTCCAGGCCCCCGTGAAAAACCAAAACGTACCCTTTGGCAAAAGAGTATAGTTGGAATGCCGGCACCCTGCTTCTCATTTTTTTTTTCTCTCTCTCTTCTTTTTTATTTCCCCCAGTTTATTGCAGCCAATGATAAGCTGTGGTTCTGGCTGGAAGTGAACTCTGTAGTAGATTTCTTCACGGTCCCCCCCGTGTTTGTGTCTGTGTACTTAAACAGAAGTTGGCTTGGTAAGTCAATCTGTCTTCCTTCCTTCTTACTGGTTTCTGAGCCATGGCTGAAATATAGAATCGGGTGCATCAGAGGACTGGGAATCCACAGAAGGAAAGTTTTGTGGATTCATGTGCACAACTCCTGGAGTTTTTAGAAGCTGACGGTTGAGAGTCCTCTTGGAAGCAAAGCGCTAGCCAAGAAGGATGTGTACAGTGAGTGCTTCAGAGAATGTTTTATCATTGTGGAAGCCCAGTGGCCATCACTGTCACAGCCAGGACCTCTTCATTCATGGTTCTGTCACTTTCCATTCAACTGGGAGTCAGGGCTGGATGAAGAAGCCCATGGGCACAAGGCCAGCTTTCTGAGTAGCTGATTCAGGTGCCCCAGAAGGCCTGCCTGCCAAAGTTAGCTTCTGTCTGCTGCTTAGTTTTGTGATGAGTGGGTCCTGCGTGGTTTATTTATGGTTGTGAGTTCCCTTGTAGGGTGGGAGATAAGGTAAGTGTCTAGGGTCACCCTTACCTTGAGGGAGATCAAGCTCCTTTCCTGTGTTAAAGGAAGAGCTTTTGCTGGAGTTGTGTTCACACCTCACTTCCTGTGTCTGCTTGGCAGGTCACTTCCTGTGTCAGGATTAGGACGATTTGGTGGGAAAAGTAACTAGCTCAGAGGATGGTCATGACAGCCAAAGGCTTAGAGAGACAGCTTCGGGGTTCTCTTTGCCACACTGAATAATTTCCTCAGAGTGTTCCTGCTGTCACGGGTCTACAGGGGAAGAGGGGTGACTGAAACAGGGCTCGGAGGACTAGTTGTGGGATCCTTCTGTCTTTATTTTCAGAAATTTTTGGTCTTAACCTATTTTTTTCCGAAGTAATATATATATATATATATATATATGTATACATGTATGTGTGTGTGTGTATGTGTGTGTGTGTGTGTGTGTGTATATATATATATATATATATATAAAATAATATCAACATTCAAAGATGCATAATGAAAATATTAAGTGTCTCTTCCGCCCGCGTCCATCACTGCCCTCTCCCTGGGATGCTCAGCGTTATAGACGTTCACATCTTTCCTTCATGCTGATTTCACCACAAACACACACGGACGTGCACACATAATAGTGTTTTAGAGGCAGTGGTCTTTGTACAAAATCATTGTATTAGTCACATTGCACTGCACTTTGGCTTTCTTACTAACGGATAGATGACAGCCATCCCTTCAGCTCTGTAATGATTCATTTTATGACAATTGCACAAAATCCCATACGTTGCTGTACTGCATTTATTCAGCCATGATCCAAATGACGCACCACGTGATTGTTTTCTTTTCTCCTATAAACAATGGCTTAGTCAACACTCTCATCCACATATCTGTACAATTCTATCTCTAGATAGAATTCCTGGAAGAGGACTTGCTGGATCAAAGAGAATGTATATTTTCGTTGGTGAAGATATTAATGGAGAACTTTTCAAAAATGTTGTATCAAGATATGCTTCTGCTAGCAGTATGTTTTGACGTCCTTGCTAGCACTGTGAATTCATTATATACCTAGTATCAAGTATTTTAAAAATAAGTATCTTTTATATACAATGTATGCAGTAATCACATACATACATGTATGTATGTATCTCTGTGTATCTTATTTGGATTCTATTTTCTACTAGTTTTCTCATTAGCATTGTATTCAGTTGCTCAATGGAAATGTTTTCCTTCCTGATCTGAGGGGTGCTTGCTTAGATGGGGTTTTCTTGCCAGCACGATGAGACCATTAGAGCTGCTCAACAATCTGAGAAACATCCTGAGTGTGTGTTTGTTAATTTGCTCTGGTGCCTGGGGTCCCAGCCATTTCAGCTGAGTTCTTAACCAGCCTTGTGACCTGAGGAACTCACTTTTCTTCCCTCAGCCTGTTGTTTTTCATCTGTGAAATAGAGGTTGGGTTAGACAATCGCTAAGTTTCTATCATTTCAGAACATCTCTAAGCCTCTTTCATCATTCATGGGAAATTTGAGAAAATTTGGGATCTTGGTTGTTGCAGAGGACTGGGAAGTTAGTGAATTAAATCACCAGCATACCTGGGTCAAGATTATGTATGGACTGCTAACCGGGGCTCTTTCTAAACCATCCTGTTGTGAAGAGTTCACACAAACACACCCCCAAACAAATAGACAAGGAACGAAGGAAGGGAGAGAAGGCAGAAGGGAGGAAGAGAGTGGGAGGGAGGAGAGAGAGAGAAAGAGAGAGAAGGGTGGAGGGGGGAAAGGAAGAAGGAAGGAGGAAGAAAAGGAATCTGCCTTCTCTTCCTGGCTGTGTTCTAATGCCTCTGTGCACTTGAACAACCACTCACTTTTCTGGACCCTCAGTTTTCCCATCAGAAAAATGGGAGGTTTAGACTAAACTACCTTCCAGCCCTCATACTTCCTGAATCTGAATTTTATGTCAGGGTTCCTTGTGGTCCTAGAAGGTGGAGAGCACCCCTACCTGACTGTGGTGGAAACATCCCTTCTCTGCAGCTGGTAGGGCTCGCCCCAGGTCAGGGTGCGGAGCCGGGTCTCCTTGCTGTGAGTGAAACACTCCCTGGAGTCTTAGTGTTGGGAGGACTTGGATGTTGTAAAAAACAACCCAGGCCTTTTTGTGGATGATGTCATCCTGATTTTTGGAGGTGTGTTCTGATCTAGTGAAAATCAATCTGAGAGAACAGAAAAATGGAAGAGAGAGAAGAGAGGGTAGGGGAGGGATAAATTAGGAGTTTGGAACTAGCAGATACAAACTACTGTACGTAAAATAGATAAACAACAAGGACCTACTGTATGGTACAGGGAACTATATTCAATATCCTGTAATAAACCATAATGGAAAAGAATATATATGTGTGTGTGTGTGTGTATATATATATATATATATATATATATATATATATATAACTGAATCACTTTGCTGTACACCACAAACTAACACAACATTATAAATCAACTATAGTTCAGTTAAAAATAAAAAAAGAGGGCTTCCCTGGTGGCGCAGTGGTTGGGAGTCCGCCTGCCGATGCAGGGGACACGGGTTCGTGCCCCGGTCCGGGAAGATCCCACATGCCGCGGAGCGGCTGGGCCCGTGAGCCTTGGCCGCTGAGCCTGCGCGTCCGGAGCCTGTGCTCCGCAACGGGAGAGGCCACAACAGTGAGAGGCCCACGTACCGCAAAAACAGAAAAAAAAAAAAGAGAGAGGGAGAAAAGAGTAATGAGAGACACTTTGCTTTAGTTGTGGTTGCTCTTCAAAAAAATACGCTCTAGAATGTGCTTTAATTTGTTCGTGAATTGAACAATGTTTATAAAGCAGCTACTATGTGCCAGGCACTTTTCCAGATGATTAGGAAACAACAGTGAATAAAATAGGCAGCACTCCACCCTCTGACATTGCAGTGGGGGAAGAACAGGAAACAACAAGCCTAATAAATAAGGAAATTACATAGTATGTTAGGAAGCATAAGTGCTATTGAAGTTGGAAACAAAGACCAGCAACCTTTGGGGTATGAAATAATAATAACAACAACTAAGAACCTTTCTCCTCTTGCAGGAGAAAACATGTTTAATGGAATACTTTTGGTTCTTTGGTAACTAAGCCCCTTGGGTAAAATCCAAAACTGGTCTGCCTGTTATGGAAGAGAATTCAGTATAATGATATTCAAGGAGGTTCCTGCATCTGATTTAATACGTGGGTTATTACACCATGAAACAATTATTGTACCGATGAGCTGCCAGAGATAAAATGAACATTCCCATGAGGTATGGCTTATAAAGTAAAAGGAATAATCCCATCAAATAGGGCATTTCAGAAAGTGCTGCCCTCCTCTTAGAAAATGAAAAGTACTGCCTGTACTGGCTGAGGTTTGGGACAAGATGCAGGAAACTGAAGTCTGCCCCAGATCTGCACACACTTCTTGAGCCTAGTCAAGAGCAGAGGGCTGGCACCGTGGAGGATAAAAAGTGAAATGAACACCACGCCCCCTCTCCCCACTGCCCTTACCTTTTCTGGAGCATAACCTGCATCACGTTTGATTTCCTATTCTTAATATATGGTTGCATATTATATAATACAATATTTATTTACTTTTTTGCATGCATCATCTTAGTGCATTGGACAGTATGTTTATAAAAATAGCTAGTATTAATTCCAGCTGTGCTATGTGCTGGGCGCTCTGGTAAGCCCCTGCAAACGTTGAACTCAATCCTCATAGCAAACCTATGAGGTAGGAATTATTGTCCCCGTTTTACAGATAAGGAGATGGAGGCTCAAAGAAGTTAACTTTCTTGTCCAGGGTCCTGTAGCCTGGGAGTAGGGAAA
>NW_006795342.1:400777-408539 GCF_000442215.2 Lipotes vexillifer
GCGGAAAGGCGTGCTTTACCCAAGATCTGGTCTGACTTCATGTCCATTCTCTTAGGCTGCTCTTCTGCCTCTGTCCTTACCCTTGAGAGGTTTGGAGTTTTGAGGACTGGGTTGGGAATGACTAAGCAGCTTTGGCTGCTTTATGTTGGCATCCCTCTATTTCATCCTATCTCATAGAAGCTTCACTTCAGGCAGGCAGGGAAGGGAAGAGATCTTGCTTAAAAACACACATAGCTCGTGTCTCCTTTTCTTCTCACTTTTCCTTGTCTACCTCCAGTTTCTAGAACTGCCATTAAGACCAGGGAAACAAATAGAGCTAGCGTGCAGTCTCCTGAGTCCCAGGGTACCCTAGCAACTTGGGGATCGGACCTGCTCCACCTGAGAGGAAGAGAGGGAAACAGATATATAGGTAGATACCGGGGGCTCCTGCAGGTCCTAGGTCAGTAGAGCTAATTGGATCGGTATCACGTTCTGGGTTCCACCTCCTCAATTCATATCGTGCTCAGCCACTTGCCAACGGGTCGCTTTGAGCACAGTCATTTTCCCTGTCGTGAACTCGAGTCTTCTCACCTGTCCAATGGGGATAATAATAGCACTCACCTCAAGGAGTTGTAGTGGGGATTCAGTGAGGTAATGAGTGACCACGTACATAGGACGAGCTTCATGAACAGAAGCCATGATTATCCCCAGCCTCTCTTTCTAACCTCCCTGTCATATTTTAAAGTTCCCAGAGAAGAAAACAAACCGGAATGGAACCAAAAATAAGGCAGTGGGATGTGAGGACATCCATGTCGGCAGGCAGCAAGTTGCTGCTTATTTTAATTCCTGTTCCCACACACTAGCTTATTCACAAAATCCTCACTAAAATAAATGTACCTTGAAATGAGAGATGAATCTTATTTTGAGACTCGAATAACGTGCTCTGGGGAGAGCGCTTTTGTCTGTTTGTCTCATTCTTGTGGGAACTATGTCCCCAAGGTAGGTCAATGGGCTGTGCCTCCTTTGTTTACTGATGTGTTTTTGTTGAGGGTCATCTTGTGGGGTTAAAGGAAGAGAGTGGAGGAAAAGATAAGAATACACACACCAGCCAGTCATTTAACTGGCTGTTATTGAGCACCTACTGTGTGCTCAGCCCCGGGATAAGAGGGACACATGCTTGGCCACCTCCTTTCCTACTTTTACTGTGATTTCCAACACTGACCCCTCTTCTCTGACTGATGAAATCAGGGTATGGTGAGGAGCCCCAGTCACTGAACTGTGGTCAAAAACTAAACACGGGCTTCCCTGGTGACGCAGTGGTTGAGAGTCCGCCTGCCGATGCAGGGGACGCGGGTTCGTGCCCCCGTCCGGGAAGATCCCACGTGCCGCGGAGCGGCTGGGCCCATGAGCCATGGCCGCTGAGCCTGCGCGTCCGGAGCCTGTGCTCCGCAGCGGGAGAGGCCGCAACAGTGAGAGGCCTGCGTACCACCAAAAAAAAACCCAAAAAAACTAAACGTTCTTCTCTAGTCTGTGTTTGACCTGGCCTTAGACCTTAGACCCTTTAGCAAACTCTGCTGGAAAGTAGAAAACTCTGCTAAAAAATAGAAAAAATGAGTTAGTGCACGGTCATAGGGAAATTAAAATGATGTAGAGTATCTGCTTATAAATACATGCCTGAGCAGTCCCTTTTTGTGTCAAAAGGTGATAAAAACAGGACTGTTAAAAAAAAAAAAGTACAGGTCCTTAAAAACAACAGCAACGACAGGACAAAACATAGTTCCCGTTTGAGACCAAGGTTTCAATTTAGTTTTGGAACCAAAATAAACACTCATGCTTCAACAGCAGGTAGCACTCTCAGCTATATAATTACGTCCAAAATTGCGAGGTCCAGGCTGTAAGGGCTGTGGCAGTTCAGAGAAGAAAGAGCTCACGTGGGTGGAGGAAAGCGGGGAGGCCTCGAGGGGCTGGGGCTTGGCTGAGGCTTGTGATGACGGGTGAGACAGGCAGAGTGGGAAGCAGCGAGCATCCTGTGCCGGAGAGGAGCCTGCCCTGTCTGGAGAATGGCAGGGGCTCACGGATGGTAATACCACCTGAGATAAGAAAGTGTTTTTACGGCGTGCCAGGTATCAGCCTCACAGCCCTGCCAGATGGATGTGTTTGTGTCCTATTGCTGCAGGAACAAATTGCCACAGATGTCGCGCCTTAATACAACACCCATCTATTTTCTTACAGTTAAGTAGGTTAGAAGTCCAACATAGGTCTCTCGGGGCTAACATAAAAGTGTCTTCGGGGCTGTGCTCCTTTCTGGAAGCTCTAGGGAAGATTCCATTTCTTTGCTTTTTCCAGCTTCCAGAGGCAGCCACAGTGGGCTGAGTTCTCACACTGCATCTCTGATCTTTCTTTCTGTCCTCACCTCTCTCTGCCTCTCTTTTCTGCCTCCCTCTTCTACTTTTAAAGACCCTCGTGATTACATTGGATCCATCTGGATAATCCAGAATAACCTCCCCATCTCAAGGTCAGCTGATTGGCAACCTTAATTCCCCTGCTATCTTAGTTGCCTTTTGCCATGTGAGTTATCATATTCACATGTTCTGGGTGTTAACATGAACATCTGTGGGGGCATTATTCTGCCTACTGAAAGGGGTATTCCTATTATTTCCATGCTGCTAAAGAGGAAACTGAGGCTCATAGAGGGTAGGTGACTTGCCCAAAGTCATAGAGAGCCAGGAACTGTTAAGTTGGGACCCATGCCCCTGTTCAGACCTGTCAGTGGCTCTACATAGCGCTGTGGAGTCCAAAAGCTCTAGTAGGCATTTAGGGCCCTCTGTGCCCTTGACTCTTTGCACTTTCCCAGCCTATCATGGGAGGAGACCCACGGGGAGATCTTGTTTGGAACCAGAGAATTTACCCCTCCCTGCATTGCTATCTAGCATTGAGTTTTGTTTTTGTTGTTGTTTTTCTTCTCTTGGGAACAGATGAATTACTAAATAGATGTGCCTGTTATCATTGTACTTAAGCAAGTTACAGAGGTCTGGGCACCCCTTCCTGTGAGGCTGTAGTAACCGAGAAGAACGTGTCTGGTCTGCATATCCTTTGCTTAAAAGCCCTCTTTCCTTAGAGCTCATGCTTTCTTGCTTTTTTTGGAATTTACTTAAGAGTAGAGAGAAATGGAATTGGAGAATGCCAGATGAGTGAATGAGTTGTGATGGCGTGTCACCATTTTCCCAAGGAAAGCAGTGTGTGGGGTCAGAGCCCCACTCTCCCCTTTAGTGATCAGTCTTTCAGGGGGGCTCGGCTGAAGGGCCAGGAGTCTCTGTGTTGTCCATCCACTTTATAGGGCGTCTCGCCCCAAGGCCCCTCCTTTGCTTGAGGAATCCCACAACAGGTGGGGTGAGGTTCATATCAGAACCTTCATTAACTAAACTTTGCGTTAGGGGAGAGTAATCAAGAATGAAAGCCTTTGGCTGGTTTCACTTTCTGGACATCGGTAGTTTTTAGTGTATTGATATTCAAAACAAAAAACAAAATAAACCCCAAAACCCAGTGTGATTTGGGCAGAGAGTGGAGGCCGGTGCCAGGCACTCAGCCCTGCCTCTCTTTCTCCTTAGACTTCCAGCTGCAGCCCCACCAGGCTGCATCTGCCCTGCTCGCCTTCCCTCGTCCCTGCCTCAGGAGTGAGTTTTTCCCTGCTGCTCTGAATATCCTCTCTCCCCTCAGGAATGCACAGCTCTAACCCCACCTCCTGTGGGAAGCTTTCCCATCCTCCCAGCTGGAATGAATTCTTCCCTGACCTTTATTTCCTTTGCTCTTGCGATTAATGTTGTAAGAGCTGTATAATCAGTCTGTTTTCTACTCACAGTTCGAACTCAACTTCTGTGGGTGTTGTGGCAGAGACCTTGACCGTCTTGTGTTTTCGCTGTGTTCCCAGTGTCTGGAACAGCGCCTGACACACAGTTTGTGCTTGTTGAGTGAATGGGTGTCTTCTTACACTAATATCGATAATAATGAACTTGATTGCTTATTAAGAGCAGACACTGGGCTCAACAATTCATACGCATTATCTCAGTTAGCATTTACAGCAACTCAATGAGTAAGTACTGTTAGTCCAATTTTACCATTTAGGAAGCTGAGGTTTGGGGATTAGGTAACTTCCCCAGGTAGTAAATGGTGGATCCAGGACTCAGCCCAGGTCAGTCTGATTCTGGAGTCGGTGCTTTAAAAATGACTAAGCCAGTGGTTCCCAAAGTGTGGTTGCCAGACCAGCATCATTAGCACCACCTGAAAACCTGTTAGAAACGCAGATTCTTAGACCCCAACCCAGACCCAGTGAATCAGAAACTCTGAGAGCTTGATCCAGCAATCTGTGTGTTTTACAAGCCCTCCTGGTCATCCTGATGTCCACTCAGGTTTGAGAACCACTGTCCTAGTCTGTGCTCAGGTGGTTTTCAGATTTGGTTGTCTCTTAGAATCCCTGAAGAGCTTTTAAAACTCACTATGTTCAGGCCAAACCTCCAACCAATTAGATGGGAGGATCTGGGTTGGGAGTGGGGGAGTGACCCAGGCTCAGCATTGATTTTTTAACACTCCCCAGTTGCATCTAAAGCACAGTAAGGATGAGAACCACTTGGATATATATGTATCTTCTAACTGTGACTGTCGAATGAATTCCTCCCTAGAAGTGTGCTTCCTAAGCTTCAATGTGCACATGAGGCACCAGGAGATCTTACTCGAATGCAGTTTCTGATTCAGGAGGTGTAGGGTAGGATCAGAGACTCTGCATTCTACAAGCTCCAGAGGATGCTAATGGGTGCTGGCCTGGGGACCAGACTTTAAGTAGCAAGGCTTTCCAGCCTAGACCGTGCTATCCAATAGAGTAGCCACTAGCCACATCTGACTATCTAAACGTCGATTAAAATCAAAATTAAATAAAATAAAAACTCAATTTTCCAGTCATACTGGCCACATTTCAAGTACTTAAGAGATCCACATGACTAGTGGCTGAGGTATTGGACAGCACAATAGAGAACGTTTCCACCGTCGTAGAGAATTCTCTTGGACACCGCTGCTCTCGGATGTGAGTCTTGTGTTGGAAAGTACCGTGAACTTTTACTTTTTGTCCCTCTGGGACACTCTTGCATGCAGTGGAAGCTTAACAAATGTTTATTGAAGTTATTTTTAGTGGAAGGTCCAATGGTACCAAGTCTGTATAGAAAGGAAGTAATTAACTTTCTTGGACGGATGCTAGGGAATTCATTAGTATGGTGTCAGTGAAACCCCTCACCACCCTACCCAAATGCAATTAAATGTGCACAAGGCCGGAGTAGGCAAAAAGGTATAATAGAGGCCCTGGCACCAGCCCCAGCTTCATCGCCAGGACTCTTACTGCAGCCGAAATGGCCTTTTGGGCTCTGAAAAGAAAGGACTCTGGTTCCCCCTACAGGACTGTCCTGGAGTTTGCTGGATTAGCGTGAGATTAAGTCAGATGGAAGAGGAAAGGGCGACACGTGAACTCAAACTGAAAACGGGCAGTTTGTGGCTAGCAGAGGGGGGGGGTAGGCTCACTTTGCCCTCTTATAAGGTACCTGGCATCTGATAACTTGACTCAACCACGATGACCAAGGGGGTTCCAGGTCACAGTGCCCAAGGTGTGGAAGGAAGGGCCTTTGAGAGTCCCCAGAGGTCACCTACTCCATAACTGAGGCGGCTGGACTTTCAGCTCCTACATCTAGATTCTCTAAAGCCCAATGCCTTCTAAGTAAACCCTTCCCTATAGTCAGTGGTTTCATTTAAAATTATAATAATAATAAGGCAAATTAAAAGTGTGACTTCTCTTTTTGGGGTCTGATGTCTTTGGGGGCAGAAGGAGGTTGAGAGAGAGAGAGAGCTTTAAAAGAGAAAGGTCTGTAACCAGAGTAGTGATAGATGTGTTCACATTATACATTTATATGTACGTGTATGTATATGTGTATACGTGCATATACATACACAATATATCATCTCAGGTAAGCTTACAAAGAATACTATGAAATAGGTGTCATTTTATAAATGGGGAAACCGAGGCATAGAGAGTTTCAGTAACTTGCTAAGAGTCACAGAGTAGGTACGTGGCAGAGCCAGGCTTCGGACCTGGGCAACCTACCTCCAAGGTCCGTGTTTCTCAATACTATATTATGCTTAAGCTATAAGCTTATCTAGCCATAATAGTTACACTTTAAAAAATTAGTCTCACAGTCTTGTTCAATCAGATGAAAGACTAAAGCTTCCTCCTTGCCCCAGTCCCCTGACAAATCCTACCAGAATTGAATTGGTACTCCCAGGTGGGAAAGGAAATTGAGAGGAAAAGTAACTCATTCCATTCTTTGAAAGAATTGAGTTAATAACAATTCTATCACCTATCAGCTTTCAAACTTTTTTTTTTTTTTTTTTTACCAGCCCCCTCTTCTGAGCTTCTTGGTTTATTCTATACTAGTAGAATGAGTAAAAATCATCCATGTTGCTAGTGTTACCCCATCTTGAATGGACCATAATGTTAGACAGTATGGGCTCTACTCTTTGCCTGAGCTTTATTTTATTTTGGAGCGGGGCGGGAAGCCTCAGTGGCACATGCATCTTGGCAATGGCATTGAGACTGAGTTGCTGTAGTGGGACAGGACAAATGAATTCATTGAGTACTGTCCCTGTGACTGGGCTCCGAAGAAGGCAGCCCCAGCAAAGTGGAATGCTAAAGGTTTCAGATGTTTGTCAGGAAGCTGATTGCTGTTCCAGTAGTTTCTGTAGCTGAAACTGCCTCTAGGGAAATTATTCCCCCGTAAGAGATTTCCAGTTGTGTTCCCTTGATATGGCTTTGTCAGGGACATGCTTTCAGTAAGATGCCCTCTGTAGGTAGCA
This sequence comes from Lipotes vexillifer, assembly GCF_000442215.2. Taxonomy (NCBI): domain Eukaryota; kingdom Metazoa; phylum Chordata; class Mammalia; order Artiodactyla; family Lipotidae; genus Lipotes; species Lipotes vexillifer. The sequence continues at coordinate 407,645 of NW_006795342.1, forward strand.
GAGATTCTAAATCCTCTCTGACCTGTACAGCTCTGGGATATGCCAAATTGGAAATAACATTCTAAAATGAATGTCTTCAAGGAACACATTTCAGCAGTGGGTTTTCATCGATGCCAGACCCGCTCCAGATGGCTGGGGTGTTACTGGAACAGTCTTCCCAAGCAGCCTAAATCTCTAGGACTGGACAGACATTTACCTGCCCATCACCCTCAAAAAATAGATGCCTTGATTCTTCTCGAGGAGATCAGGGCCGTGATGGATTGACCGGGCCAGCTGATCCAGTAGGGAGAAAATGAACACTGGGAAGCAGCTCTGAGGCACTCATGCACTTATTCAACTGAACACCTACTGTGTGCAATTCACGGATTCCTAGGAGTGGCCCACAGATGGGGAGAACAGCTCTGCCTTAAAGATGTTGGTAATTTAATTGGGTGGGTACTTTATAAGGAAGAATGAACAATAAATGTCCAGGAGTTCAGAGGGAGGAAAGTTGGCCATCCCAACCCAAAGTGGATCCCAGGTATCTAAAAAGGAAGCATATTCCTCTAGAGCAGTACTGGCCAGCACGTTACCTGGGAGCTCGTTAGAAGTGAAACTTCTCGGGACCACATCCAAGCCTATAGATTCTTTGGAGAGTGGGGCTGAGGAATTTGGTTTAATAAGTTATCCAGGTAATTGCCATATTGGGTTGGCCAAAAAATTTGTTTGGGTTTTTCTGTTAATATCTTACGGAAATACCCGAACCAAGTTTTTTTGCCAACCCAATACGTGCTGAACTGTGTATTAGATACACTAGGATATTAGTGTATATTATAATATACTTGACAATACATTAGAATCGCCTGGGGAACTTTGAGACTTTCCTCACGCACCCCCCCCCCCCCGCCCCCCCCCC
>NW_006795342.1:408823-411100 GCF_000442215.2 Lipotes vexillifer
CCCCCCCCCCCCCGGCCCCCAGCCAGGCTTCAGACCAAGTACATCAGAATCACTAGGGTGGAACTCAGCCATCATAATGCTTTAGAGTTCCCTGTGTAATTCCAACGTTCAGCTGTGTCAGAGAAGCCCTCCACAGGCGTGGTTCTTAAATCAGGAACATACCCGAATACCTGAAAAAACTTAGGAAACAAGAACAAATACACGTGATCCCCTTCCCAGATCTACTGAGTCCGAGTCTCTGGTCATCATTAAGGATAGTTGCTTCGGAACAAGGACACTACGTATTCTAGATAGATCAGTGGCTTTCAAACTTTGGCGTGCATCAGAATCACCTGGAGGGCTGGTTGAAACATAGATTGCTGGGCCCCATTCCCAGTTTCTGATTCAGTGTATCTGGGTTGGGGCCTGAGGATGTGCACTGCTAACAAGTTCCCGAGGAATGGCTGATGCTGTCAGTCTGGAGCCACACTTTGGGAACCAGCAGTCCAGCCTAGCATGAGGCTGACCATGATTTCCAGTAGTGGCTGCGATGCCAGTTTCCAAGATTCTCGTATTCTAGTTAAACCTTACTATTTTTACCTACCAAAATATCAGTATCCCTTATTTCAGTATGTTTTTGAAATTAAAATCTGAATCATCTACATCTTGAGATATACCCAGTGTACTATATTCCACAGTATAATTTCAACTTGAACAGAGGGGCCCTCTTTAGAAAGACCTCTGATGTTCCATACGTAACTCTATTCTAAGGTATTCCAAGTCCTGGGTTACTACTGAGAATAAGGACCTTTGCTTGTGTTTATTAGTCACTCATATTTCCTCCAGAGCCAGTTTGGGTGGATATCTCTTCCTAAACTCCCTTGAATTGGGATAGAGTTGGCTCATTAAGGAAAACAGGAAGAGGATGTGTTGGAGATTTGGAAAGAAGAGGAGGGAAATCCCAGGCCCAACTCCCATCCCTTCCCCCTCGCCTGAGATAGAGTCCCTCAGCTCCCTTCTCCTGGAAAGGATTCTGTTAGGGCCTGACCCCTCTCCTCCCCCAGGATTATTTATTTTAACAGACCTTCTTTCCCAGTCATCCTACCTGGAGACGCGGAGATGCCCAGGCCTGGACCTGGGCCTGCTGGCCAAAGGAAGGGCAGATGATGGGTGATGAGCAGAACTCCGTTTTTAATGAAGCACGCTGTATTACTAGACATAAGTAGCAAATAGCAGCACGACACCACTTTGCTCCCATATGACAATCACTATATTCAACTTCTCTTTTCCCAGATAAGAATTGAGCAACCCACCCCACAAAGGGCACTCACTGTTTACTTCAGTATTTCCTGGGTAGATTGAAAAACATCCTCCCAGCCCGACCAGGGGCACAGCAAACTCTTCCCTTTTGCAAAAACTCAGTCTCACAGTCTTTGACCTTGATATTCTCATCCAGCCTCCCTTTCCACCCCTGTTTGTCTGCCTCTTTGTGAGTGTCTCGCCTCTTTTCTCCAGCCACCGTACTTACCAGCCGCTCGGACCCCAATTGCAGATACATTCCACCTCCACAACTTTGGTAGTTGCCCTGTCTAGCTGTCCTCTCTAAATATTTACCTGAACTCAACCAGTTATGATCTGGACTCTTCTAAAACTATTATCATCTGTATCTCGAATGGGCGGTCTTCTGACGTTGGCTGTGTTTTTATAAGGAATACGTACAAGTCCTGGCTCAACTAGATCAGGAATTGGCAAGTCTGGCTCACTGCCTGTTTTTGTAAATAAAGCTTTATTAAAACACAACCACCCATTCATTTACATATTGCCTTTGGCAATGAGACAGAGACTTAGGGCTCACAAAGCCTAAAAGGTTTACTATTTGGCTTTTTACAGAAAGTTTGTGATCTGACCCCTGCTCTCTAGATCAGCAGCTTTGTTACATATTCTTGTACATTCCTCTAAAGGTCCGCACGTAGTAGCTACTAGTCATGAACTTCTCTCTGATATTGGTTAGAAAGGTACTAGTAATAAAACAAAATCTTACATTTGCTGTTTTATTGTTATTATGATTAGAGTTACCATGTATTATGTAGCAGGTATTGCACCAAACTCTTTATATGCTTTCTCCTTTCATCCTTTTAACAGCCCTGCAAGACAGAAGAACCTGGAACTGGGGCAGGTGAACTGTCTCCTTAGCTCTGACTTCTGAAAGTGATGCAGTAAGGATTTGAACTCAGGGCTTTGTGATCTTAGAGCCTGCACTTTTTTTTTTTTTTTTTGCAGTACGCGGGCCTCTCACTG
>NW_006795342.1:411203-416191 GCF_000442215.2 Lipotes vexillifer
TTCTTGGGCCTCCCCCGCCACGGAGCACAGGCTCCGGACACGCAGGCCCAGCGGCCATGGCTCACGGGCCCAGCCGCCCCGTGGCCTGTGGGATCCTCCCGGACTGGGGCACGAACCCGCGTCCCCTGCTTCGGCAGGCGGACTCTAAACCACTGTGCCACCAGGGAAGGCCAAGCATGCGCTTTTAATTACTACTAGGTACTCACTGTTCAGTACTAGCCCTTATATGTGAGGAGAGGTGGAAATCTTCAAAAACCCTATCAAGGAGATAAGGCATATAAACAAAACTGGCATATGGTAAAAAGGCAACTAGGAAGACCCAGTGGCCCTGAAAGCGAGCACCTCCTTAGATTTTGTTCCTTGGGCCCCTCACTCACTTTACCCTAATCTCAGCCCTAGTGCAAGGAACCCTATTATATTGTTATGATCTTTTTCACTTATTCTTTCACTCAACAAACCTTAAAACAACTGTAAAGTGTTAGTTGCTGTGCTGGGCTTGGAGTTTAAACTGTGAATAAGATATCTTTCCCTCATGATGGGAAAGACAAGTCTACAAACCCCAGGCTGTAAACCCAAATGTTTACAGGGACAGGGAGATGACAAATGAGTGAAGCCTGACAGGGAAGGCTGCCTGGCTGGGTAGTGAATACTCCTCTTAAAAGCATAGCCGTTGATCACCTTTGCCTGATTCTTGCCATATTGACACCTGCTCAATGTCCAGTGGCAACTTCACCCCCTCCCGTCTGCCCTCTGTCCCTCCCCCCACTCTCCTGCATCTCCTCCTCGCCCTCCCCCCCTCGTTCCCCCTCCCCCTCCTCCTCCTCCAGATCAGTTACTTTTGGCTACAGTGACTTGCCTTTTAGAAACTGATATAGGCTATTTCTCTGCCAGGGACACAGGAAATTCTGGTGTCTTCTCTATAGAATATGGTCTTCGTGACTCTTTTCTCTCTTACTACATCTATTGTCTGGTATCATTATAAAGCCTGTGACTTGGGATCTCTTGACAACAGTGAGCTGGTTACAGCAGATTAACAGCTAGCTATTCTTAATATGGTAGGTGACTATCTTAGGCAACTTAAGACACTGTAACTTGACTTTGCAAACCACGTTAGAAATCCTTTCCCAAATGTTATGGCCACTGGAGCAAAGTGCACATTGTCTGAGGCCCTCTTATTCTGATTTTTCGTTTTTTTTAATTTATTTTAGGTGATATGCCTTCGCTTCCCTCCCGTTAGTCAAAGCACTTCTAGTCTGGTGGAGAGGAAGGGCCAGGCTCGATTGCAAGCACCAAGGGACCCATGAGAAACGCAGATGCTACATGCTTTGACCTGCGTTTACCTGCCCGCCGGTGTCTGTCCTCTTCCAGTAACTCAGAGGCTCTCCCCAGGCCCTCACTTTCAGCACCGTTGTGTTGTCCAGGCCACTGTTCTGCAAAGATTTGCTGTGTAGTGCTGCCACCTAGTGAGAGAAAGTAGGAATGGACATCATAAGAGCTGCTGTCCTCAGAATTGGCTCTTCTTGAATCCTGGTTAATTAACCTCAGCTGAAATTAGGTCTAAGGTGGTTTTTCTTTTTTAATAATTTATTTTTTTAGTTTGGGCTGTGTTGGGTGTTTGTTGCTGCGCGCGGGCTTTCTCTAGTTGCGGTGCGCGGTGGCTACTCTTCGTTGCGGTGCGCGGGCTCCTCATTGCGGTGGCTTCTCTTGTTGCGGAGCACGGGCTCTAGGTGCGCGGGCTTAGTTGCTGCACAACACGTGGGATCTTCCCGGACTAGGGCTCGAACCAGTGTCCCCTGCATTGGCAGGCGGATTCTTAACCACTGCGCCACCAGGGAAGCCCAGGTCTTAAGTTTTTGATGCTGAGAAGATAACCCATCCCTCAAAGGGTTCCCAGACTATGTATAGAAGCCTGAAAAAGATGACTGTCAGTCCAATAGCTAGGATTTGGAGAAGGCGGCCGGCATGTGTATTCAGGCTAAACGTGTGCTGAAACCACTCGCCCAACAAAACCACATCTCAGTGGGCATCCAACACAGGTCTAGGAGAGGAATTCTAGCCTGAATCCAGAGTGAAGATGTTACGTGTTTCATTAAAGTGAAGGACCATCTTCAGTTGTTTACATAATCTTTTTAAGCCCAGGAGGATATTTTCCTCCCGTCTTTTGACTGACTTGGTTTTGGATTTGAAAGAAATATTGAAGTGATCTGTCACTTTCCTTTTCACACATCAAGCTGTCAGCTTACAAAAATCAAAGAATTCACAGATTTGAATAGACATGTTTGTCAAACCTAAACAGAAACAGGAACTTTATTAATAAACTTGAGTGTAGTCGTAATACATACACCCCAGTATAGCAGCACCTGTATATGAAACAGAACTGTGATGTTGAAATGAGATGCCTCTGTGTTAGTATTTCTATTTTACTCTTTCCTCCTGGGAGGCGAGTTAGCAGAATATTACCATTGATTTCCATTGGGTGGGTTTCAAAGGCCATTTCTGTAGAAAACAATAGAGCTTTTCATATAATGTGCTTTCAGTCCCCTAGTAGATGCAGAATAATATGAAAAGAGGCCGGAAAAAGTTGTGAATATTTTTTAATCCTGAATTGTATCAACTCATTTTAGGGAAGAGAAAGCCTGTTGATTTTTCCTGGTATTGACATTTCTGTCATTTCCTTTGACTCTCTGGGTGGACTTCATCTCAGCAAAGTTGAAAAAAAAATATAAAAAGATGGGACAAAAAATATTCCGAAGATGGAAAAACAAAAAAGAGGGGAAGAGACCAGAAGAGGAGTGAGAGCTACAATAGAAGGAAAAACAGAATTCTGGATGCCCTCTTGCCACATGGAAAGTTTAGAGATTTCAAGGAGGAAGCACATTCGAGCAGTTGGCTGTGTTATTCCAGGGATAACAGGAATCCTGGAAGCATTTGTGGTTGGTGAAGGGACACTTCAGTTATCTGACTCTGGCTGCTAGAATGAGGCAGTTAACAGGGCAAGAGAAACAAATACCCATGGGTGCAGATCTCCTTTTGTCCAGATGGCTTCCACGGGGTGCAGGTAGCAAAGGAAAACAACTGCTTCCGGAGGGGAAAGAACTACTGACTCATCCTGGAATTAGGTTTCCAGAGCCCTGCAGGTTCCAGGATCTTCAAAAATGATCAGTAGCGTGTGTGTGTGTGTGTGTGCGTGTCCAGGAAGACAAGGGGGGTGGTTTGTGTGTATTTGTGTGTGTTTTAAAATAGCCAACCCATGCTGAAGTCGCAATCTGAAAATGTGTGTGGAGAGAAAATCTTCATGATTCTTAGCTCCAATGGGCCAGTTTATGAAGCCAGTGTTATCTCTCTTTTCTGCTGATGTGTGTGCAGCCTGGCCACCCTTTATGCCAAAGACCTTGAGCAGACCTTGGCTGAAACCCCAAGGTATACTCCCTGTTCTCTGTCAGCAGCGATCTGTGGAACGGATTGGTGTGGGCTGCGTTGCCTTGGGCAGAGTTCATGTGTCATTCAGGAGACGATGCATCAGGCCGCAGAGGCAGAAGGAGGCTGCCTTATGTCCAGGAAATGAGTGAATCAGAAAGCCAGATGGGGCCCACCTCTAAGGACATGAGGAATCGCAGAGAGCAAAACTGGAAGGACTTGGGAACAATGTGTCCTTTATTGTACTTAGGAGAAAACGGAGGCCCAGGGATGCCAAGGAATTGGCCCACATTTCTTCTATTAATTAATTAATTCTTCCGTGTATTCCACACTGATGCCTGAGTGCCTCTCGGGCCAGGCTTTGTTCTCAGACCCGGGGTTATGAAGTGGGCAAGTGTCACACAGGGAGGAGAAGCTTGTCACAAGTCAGTCTAAAAGCGAAACCTGATTTGAGAGCCAAGAGTCTAGGGGCAGAAAAAGGGGGAAAGGAGATCTACCTTGGTGCTGTACAGTTTGGGCACTGATTTGACAGTCTTTAATAATGATAACAACTGTCAATGCATAATGGGAAGTTAGCCCACGTAACATTTCTTAGCACCCACCAGACTTGTCATTGCAGTGGTACTTATAAGATTATTTTTTAGTCTCCTTCTCCTGCTCTGGACCCCGACCGTGAGTCCCAGCATGCAGGTACCTTTCCTGGCTCTATGTCTTATCCCCAGAACCTGCCAGAACACTTGACATATGGTAAATATCCATTGAGTGAATGATAAAATGACGAGGGTGCCCAAGTTCCATTCTGTAAGATACGTCTCAGCAAACTTCTATAAAGAGCCAGAGAGTCAATGTTTTAGGCTTTGGCGGGGCAGGTGATCTCTGTCACAATTATTCAGCTCTGCCTTTGTAGCAGGAAAGCCGCCATAAACAATATGTGAAAGAATGGGCATGGCTATATCCCACCAAAACTTTGAGGACACTGAAATTTTAATTTCATCCAATTTCATGTCCATGAAATAAAATTATTGTACTAATATTTTCGAACTATTTAAAAATGTAAAAAAAAAAACTCTTGGCTTGCAGGTTGTATGGCAAGAGTGAAAGGTCAGATTTGTCCCACAGGCTACAGCTTACCATCTGCTGCTATAGGAGTAGCTTAATGGTTAGAATAAAGGTTTTATGAGATTTTTAATTGATTGATTGACTCATCCATTCAAGCATTTATTGAGGACGTGCTCTGTGCCAGGCTCTGTACCGGGCAATGGACATACAGCAGAAATAGGACACGGTGTCTGTCTTAAGATGGTTTAATATCTAATTGAAGAAGATATATGTAAAAATACAAGTGTAATAAACATATATAGGGTGGGCTTCCCTGGTGGCGCAGTGGTTGAGAGTCCGCCTGCCGATGCAGGGGACGCGGGTTCGTGCCCCGGTCCGGGAAGATCCCACATGCCGCGGAGCGGCTGGGCCCGTGAGCCATTGGCCGCTGAGCCTGCGCGTCCGGAGCCCGTGCTCCGCAACGGGAGAGGCCACAACAGTGAGAGGCCCACGTACCCACCCACCCACCCCCC
>NW_006795342.1:416241-459104 GCF_000442215.2 Lipotes vexillifer
ACACACAAACATATACAGTGAAGTGACCTAAGCTTGGCACGGGGAAGGAGTGGTCAGTTCTATTCCATTCGCAGAGATGTTGTTGTTTGCACCACCAAGGCCTGAATGATGCCCAGGAATAGACAGGGAAGGAGCCATGTGAGGAAAGGTTCCGAAGCACTTTCTCTTATGGGGCCTGAATCCCTCTCCTGCAGGTAGGTGTGATGACAAGGCCCTGGAAAGGCAGCCCTGGGAGGCAGGGGCCATATCGGCCAGGACTTGGAGTCACGTGTGAGCGAGTTTGCAGTGTGCATGTCTGATCTTGGAATTGTCTCTCTGAAAATCTTTTAGAATCCAGAAGTCTACAGGAAAGCGTGTGGAGGACACCCTGTGGGGAGAAATCAGGAGGAAAGTAGCTTGGAGATGGGGGACTACTTGAGACTACTCAGAATCTAAGGGAGAAGTCATAAGGGCCTGTGTTCATTAATGCAGAAGCAGGAGTTATGCAGAGGTTGAGGGGATCAAGAGAAAGATTAAGGAGAAAGACCCTAATAGGCCTTGTGGCTGATGGATGTGTGGAGGATGAGGAGGGTAGGAAAAATCTAGAATGATCAGTTTGGGTTTGGATGTCTCCCCATGAATGGTACCATCACCCTCACAGAAAATAGTGAAGGGGGGCATGTTTTAGGAGAGGGTAATTGGATCTCTCGTGCTTCCTTCTTTGGTGAATTTTTTTTTTTTTTCCCCCTGCGGTCCGCGAGCCTCTCACTGTTGTGGCCTCTCCCGTTGCGGAGCACAGGCTCCGGACGCGCAGGCCCAGCGGCCATGGCTCACGGGCCCAGCCGCTCCGCGGTATGTGGGATCTTCCCGGACCGGGGCACGAACCCGTGTCCCCCGCGTCGGCAGGCGGACCCTCAACCACTGCGCCACCAGGGAAGCCCCTTAGGTGAATTTTTAAAGAGTTCTCCTCATAAGGTTTAATTCCTGTATCTGTAAAACAGGAATAATTATTTCTCTACTTCTCTGGGGAAACAGAATTGGAATGACCGGCCTCTCGGCAGTCAGAATGATGATTAGTCATCAGTACAAAGACAAGATCATTATCCTCAGCGGGTCAGATCTTTGAAGGAGGAGTCGTGACAGTGTAGTAAATAAGAACCACACTGTCCATTTCATTAATGTATGTGAGGCACTCTAAAATTAATTGGGGATTTCCAGCCTATACCTTTCAAATGTCACAGGCATCTTTCCAACATTCCCTATTTACAGATTGGAAAATCAGTGTAGATGGAGTGATTTTCCCACTGTCTCTAAGTCAGTTTGCCTGTCTAGTGCTCAAAAGCTTTCTGTGCGTTCTCTCTCTCTTTGCCCATCGGAGAGTGCCAGTGGATTTTTATTTTTACTTGCCATGTAAGTTCCACGAATGCCACGTTAAGAACCATTGTTTTAAAAGTTTCCGGATACTTCTCGTCTAGGTAGAGACCAAAAAAATCACCTTTGCCAGTGACTTTTATTCTTTACTTTTCTTCGTTTTTCATTTTTTCTTACACTTCATTTTATTTTTTTTAATTGAAGTATAATTGATTTACAATGTTGTGTTAGTTTCAAGTGTACAGCAAAGTGATTCAGTTATACATATATATTCTTTCTCAGATTCTTTTCCCTTATAGGTTATTACGAGATATTGAGTATAGTTCCCTGTCGTATAAGTAGGTCTTTGTCGGTTGTCTATTTTATATATAGTAGTGTGTATATGTTAATCCCAAACTCCTAATTTATCCCTAGCCCTCCCCCCTTCTCCTTTGGTAACCGTAAGTTTCTTTTCTATGTCTGCGTGTCTATTTCTGTTTTATAAATACGTTGATTTGTATCCTTTTTTTTTAGATTCCACATATTAGCGGTATCATTTGTCTTTCTCTGTGATTTTTAGATCATTTCCTTAGAGATTAAAAAAGATTTAAGAAGAAACATTCCTAGCTCCTCTCAGCTGGCTTGGGTCTTCCCAGTCTCCATCTTGATCAAACCTAGAGGCAAGATATCATCTCTACATTGTAGTCAGAAAACAATAAAACTCCCTGTCTGTTTTATTTCCTGACAATGGAAAGTGGTCCAGGAAAACATTAGTAATGATACAAGTAACATAAGGTTAGATGCTAAAAGGTTTTGCATAATACTTTTCTTGTCTGTCTGTTTCTGGCCAGTCTTAATTAAATAATCTATTATACTCCAGCTAATGGTTTATTTCTCTATCACCAACAGTTTTGCAATCTTTCAAAATACTTGTGGGGATTCCAGAGCAAATGGCCTTAAACACCAACTTAGTTGTCGGAGAGGTTTTATTTGCTTATTAGAACGGTTGGGGCCATAGCATTATCTGCATGGGGGAGAAATTCCCCTGCTGCAGCCACTTTTACATTTCCTTGCTTGTAGGATTATAGCTCTTTTTATATAAAAGGATGCTTGGAATGGGTCCACTCAGAGTACCAATTTTGGGTGCTTTTAACTGGGCCCAAAGTAATAATAATTTGAGTAGACTCAGTGTACCTCTTGGAGCCTGGAAAAAGGCAGAGAGAGAAAAGAGCAGGATTTGGGGATGTAATTCGAGATTAATACGTGATTCAGCAGTTAATGTATTGATCATGGTTCTGCGCTTGCCTTGCATGGGATGCTGTGAAACATAAGACACAGTTTCAGCCTAGAGTAGCTTATTCCTTTTATGGATGTGGGAATTCAAAATACCCATCTACAACAGGAGCATAAAGTCTTTGATGAGTATGATATATATATAACAATATATATAACCGATTAATACATGTTAAATATAGTTTAATACATAAATATATTTGTAAATATATTTATGGAAAATGTATATAAGTATAGCTTTATATTTTCACATAAATATGTAAATGGGTAAAATTTACACAAATATGTAAATGGATAAATTTTACATATAAACATGTAAATATAAATAGGTAAATAGAACAGAGGAATGCATAAACATTTAAATAATAACACTGAAGAGTGACTATGAGAAGATGTGCATTGTACACACAGATGCACTCTTTTTTTTTTTTTTTTTTTTTTTTTTGGTGGTACGCGGGCCTCTCACTGTTGTGGCCTCTCCCGTTGCGGAGCACAGGCTCCGGACGCGCAGGCTCAGCGGCCATGGCTCACGGGCCCAGCCGCTCCGCGGCATGCGGGATCTTCCCGGACCGGGGCACGAACCCGTGTCCCCTGCATCGGCAGGCGGACTCTCAACCACTACGCCACCAGGGAAGCCCACAGACGCACTTTATACTTTGGATATAATTCACATGTTACCCATGCGTTGATTACATGAGACACACACATATTTGTACGCACACGTAATTGAGTTCAACTTAGGAGCAGAGTAATTGAATGATAGAATCTCATGTGCCTGACTCAGATCAGGTATCTTGTTGGCACAAGGCAGTAACTAACATTAAAACCAGTGGAATATACCAGTAGTTCCAAATGGAAAATCCTCCGTGTCCTGCTCACCTTGCCCTGAGTGAATGAATACAGCATCAGCAAAACAGCTCTTGTTTATTTCCCTACCCCACATCTGTCCTTGAAGGCTATCACATAGGCGAGGAATGGCAAACAGGCAGACAGTGTTTCTCCATCATCAGGCGGTGCCAGCCAGGCCTGTAACTGACCTTATTGAGTGGATGAAAGAGCCTTGGAGAGACTGCGCCTCCTAGAAACATAGGCCTGTAAGTCAAGAGCAGGGTGTCAGCTCCCTGTGGAATTTCATGGCGAGAGTGAAAGCAGACCTAAATTTTGAGCTGTTGAGTCTCCTGCTTGAACATTCAATTCTTAGCTTGAAAGAAATGTCAGTGCCAAAGGGGAGTATCCATAGGAGAGGAGTGGTCTCCATGACAAACAGAAACTGGGGTGTATCAGGATGGCTTGAGTTTACGAGTATTTGTAAGACACACAGCATTTCTACAGCTCCTCTACTGCATGAAAGCATTTTGTGAATGCTGTTGTATTTAATCAACGCTGTGAGTAGGGCTTCTTTTTCTCCCCAGTTTGGCAGACATGGATAAAGACGTTCCAAGAGGCCTGTGATTGGTCCCATATCCCACACCTGGAAGGTGGCATGGCCAGGGCTAGAATTAAGGGTCTTTTTACCAGTCACGTTACTACTCTGATGTGAGAGCTATAGCGAGGCTCTGCCTTCTCAGTGCTGACTAGTTTAGGTGTATGTTCAGATGAGGTGAATTATTATCTGGTTTGGGAACAACATGTATGTGAGAGTTGAAAGCAAAGAGCTGTGCCTGTTCCATGGGATTTGCTGGGGAAATGGGACTTGATCTGAGCCTTAGAGCACAGGTGGGGTTTGACTCAATGGAGTGAAGAGGAGAGGGTGTTCCAGACAAGAGGAAAAGGTAAGCGGGAGGAGGAATTTGCGTGCTGCTTTGGGGAGCCAGTAAGTAGACTAGTTTGGTTGTACCTGAGTGTGTGTGTGGGGGGGTAGCTGATGGATCTGCATTGGTGGTGAACGTAACTCAAATGGATTCACCCCCTAGAGGGCAGGCTGTTGGAAGCCCCCTTTGGGGAAGATCAGGGCCCTGGAGGAGAGCCTTCCCTGTTACTCGGTTAAGCTCCTTCTCTTTGGCTCCCTCCTACGGATGCACAGTAGATGGAACTCACCCAGATACCCATCTACCCACTCCTTCATTTCATGTCATTTTGTTTCATTCAACACACATTTATTGTGTACCTGCTATGCTCCAGGCACCATGTTAAATCTTAGTGAAGTTACTAAAAAGGAACCCTCAATATTTAGTGAATTAATACACGAATGAAAGAACAAAAGAAACGGGACAGTAATTTAAGAAGAAAGAGAAAAGGCAGTGATATAGTAGAAGAAAAGAAAGAAAGGAGGAGATGGTGATGCTGGACTATTTTTATCCTAATACAAAAGCAAGAAATGCAGTGGCTTTTCATAACTGGCCTAGAATGCCATCTTGGGGGCTTAGGAAAAAAAATGTATTAGAGCTCTCTTTAGACATTGGACAGCTTATGGCAGCATCTAAAATTGCTGGTAAAATTATGACCTGGTAATTCATAATATGTATTATATATTACATATTATATAATATACATTATGTATTATTATGTACCACATATATTATGTAACATATTATGTAATAATATGCTATGTATTATGTATTACTATGTATTTTATATTTATTCCTTAGCATGCAGTGTGATTTATGTACCAAGTCAGTTGCTTTAAAAAGGAATGGGGAGAAAACTCACACAACAGGAAGTTTATAAAGTCTTGTTATTTTTAATGTATAATTCTTTCATCTGAACCTCCATTGATAGGAGGGGTGGTGTGCTGTGGGTCAGGGTTATTGGCACAGTCCTTGCAGTGCTGGTTGGGGGTGTAAGGGTTACTTATTATGCTTACACACTGGGGGCCAGGCTGTAATATCCGGAACACAGCATCCTACCCACTCTCTCCTAAAGAGAGCCGTCACCTTGAACCCCTTCTTCTCCTGAAATCACACCTGAGCATCTACCAGAACTTGACCTTGACTTGCATTAAACCCAAGCAAGGAACCTAACTTCCTCTGGGAATCATCTCTCTCTGGAAGCTGAAGGGGCTCTGTAGGACAGTTGTTAGGAGGCCATAAATGGGATTTTCACCACGTTTTTTAAGTCAGCATGGTTTTGATCCGTGTTATGGAGCTAGCAAGGGAAGGAGCCAGGAGCAGGCTAGGACCCATGGAGGAGGGACTGTGGGATATATCAGATTCATACAAGTCTTCCTTCTGTGAGAAGGTGGAGGGAGAGGAGACCCTGCAGCCCAGTGATGAGGGGCGAAAAGCTCTGCACAGGAGTCCAGAGACCCAGTTATGGTCCAGGCTGGGCCCCTGCCAGTCTCGTTGACCTCAAACAACTCACCTGTGAAAAGGACACGAGCTCTTGCCTTTGCTCCCTAAGGGAGTTATTATGAAGATCAAAGGAAATATTCTCTCTTTTAATCCTAAGCCAGCGGCTAGGGTCGTTACTTTTCTCTTGCTCTGCCTGTTTCATTTTCCTCTCGTTGCACGCAGTCCTTTTACCTCAGTGAAGATTCTCAAGGATGATGACCTGACTCAGACTTCCTTCCGTCTCAGTGTATTTTCTTTTGTTCAGTCTCATTTCTGTCTTTCCACTTATTCCTGCTTGTTTTCCCTTAGCCTGTTAGAAATCTGGTCACTTCCCTGTGTAGGACCTGTTCATACTCCTCCTTTGACGTGATCACAGGCTTCTCTAGATCAGACCCTTAAATTCTCCTGACTCATTTCCTGTCTGCCCCTAACCCACGGGGCACCAGAGGCAAGGAGAATGGAGGCAGCTCATTGCTGAGCAGAAGGGCCTTGCTGGGGCATTTGGGATGCGGGTGACCAGAGGCCATTGCTCACTGCCCTGGTTCTGGAGAGGGTGCCAGGATGCTGTCCCTATTAAAGGCAGTGGGGCTTGGAGGACACTGCGGTGTCCTGCTCAGAACCTCCCAGCCTTTGGCCATCCCTGAGGAACTTGGCCTAGGATGACGGGCTTTGACTTTGGTTTGTAGCTTCTCCAAAACCCTAAACATGCTTCCAGTCCCTACAAGATCAGCTCTTATTTTATTCCAACACGCAGAAGATTTCATTTTATGGGACTGAGTAAAAGAAGTCTGGACATCTTAATCGTATGTTTCCAAAGTAATTCTTTTATAATTTTTATTAAAATGACACATTGTCATATAAAAGAAATGGAAGTAACACAGAAAATGCAAAGAATACATCAAATAAACTAAAACATCATAACATTTTTGACAACATGAGGTGAAGATCATTTCAGACG
This sequence comes from Lipotes vexillifer, assembly GCF_000442215.2. Taxonomy (NCBI): domain Eukaryota; kingdom Metazoa; phylum Chordata; class Mammalia; order Artiodactyla; family Lipotidae; genus Lipotes; species Lipotes vexillifer. Next base: position 423,091 of record NW_006795342.1, read on the forward strand.
TCTTTCCACACATTAGATAAATGAATGTTAGATAAACAGAAATTCATATAAAATGAGTTCATACTACACATGCTGTTTTAAAAATAAAAATGTCACATTTAAGTTTATTTGAACATAACAGGAAAAAAATTGAACTGAAGGAATCGTTAAACATAGGTAACTTTTAGTTCCTAAGACATGTGGGTATGATTAGGAGAAACCAGTTAGGAAAACTAATGGAGGTGGAGTCATGCTTTAACTTTTTTTGTTAATTTGATGTAATAATGATGAACTTTCCGTTGTGAAAGGAAAGGTACCACATTTACATTTCCTCCCACATGCTTTCCCCTCACAAATTAGTTATTTTTAATTTGTCAAGGTTTTATAACATTCTCTTCTGGAACTAGAGTTCCCATTTTCATTTGGTCTTAGTTAAGTATTTTGAAGTGTGAAGTACTCACCCCAGGTCCTGTTTTTTCAGAGCTGCTTCTTACTGTTTTAGAGCAGATGGTAGTGGGGAAGGAAGATCCTTGGATTCAGGGTTATTCAGGATGAAATCTCTGGTGTGGGAGGTGTGGCCCAGGGGAGAAGAGGCCTGAGCAGTGACTGATCATGGACTTGGGGGATGTAGAACAGTGCAGGAGTGTTGTTGGCCTCTGGAGCTGGACTGCCTAGCCTTGAACCCTGCTCCATCACCTAATGGCTGGGTGAGCTCGGGCAAGCTATTTAACCTCTCTGTGCCTCAATTGCTGCATCTGTATAATGGGGACAACTACTGCCCCCTCATTTAGGGTTTTGTAGGGATGAAATGGGTTATTTAAAAAGGCTCAGAAAGGTATCCGATCCACTGGAAGTGTTTCTCTTATTAGAAAATCATGCTTTTTGGAGACGAGTATGTAGCAGGCGAGAAAGCATGTCCTCAGAACCTCATACTCCTCTCCCTTCACTAATCGTTTGCAGGGATCTTTTAAGATGTCAAATCCTTTTCAATCCAGTCATGTTGCTCACTTTAAACTCTTTTATGCCTTTCCTTTTTCTTTTTTTTTTTAACATCTTTATTGGAGTATAATTGCTTTACAGTGGTGTTATTTTCTGCTTTATAACAAAGTGAATCAGCTATACATATACATATATCCCCATATCTCCTCCCTCTTGCATCTACCTCCCACCCTCCCTATCCCACCCCACTAGGTGGACACAAAGCACCGAGCTGATCTCCCTGTGCTCTGAGGCTGCTTCCCACTAGCTATCTATTTTACATTTGATAGTGTATATAAGTCTACGTCACTCTCTCACTTTGTTCCAGCCTACCCTTTCCCCTCCCCGTGTCCTCAAGTCCATTCGCTATGTCTGTGTCTTAATTCCTGTCCTGCCCCTAGGTTCTTCATAACCTTTTTTTTTTTTTTTTTTTTTTTTTAATTTGTGTTAGCATACGGTATTTGTCCTTCTCTTTCTGACTTACTTCACTCTGTATGACAGACTCTAGATCTATCCACCTCATTACAAATAGCTCAATTTCGTTTCTTTTTATGGCTGAGTAATATTCCATTGTATACACGTGCCACATCTTCTTCATCCGTTCATCTGCCGATGGACACCTAGGTTGTTTCCATCTCCGGGCTATTGTAAATAGAGCTGCAATGAACATTTTGGTACATGACTCTTTTTGAATTCTGGTTTCCTCAGGGTATATACCTAGTAGTGGGATTGCTGGGTCATATGGTAGTTCTATTTGTAGTTTTTTAAGGAACCTCCATACTGTTCTCCATAGTGGCTGTATCAATTTACATTCCCACCAACAGTGCAAGAGGGTTCCCTTTTCTCCACACCCTCTCCAGCATTTATTGTTTCTAGATTTTTTGATGATGGCCATTCTGACCGGAGTGAGGTGATACCTCATTGTAGTTTTGATTTGCGTTTCTCTCATGATTAGTGCTATTGAGCATTTTTTCATGTTTTTGTTGGCACTCTGTATATCTTCTCTGGAGAAATGTCTATTTAGGTCTTCTGCCTATTTTTGGATTGGGTTGTTTGTTTGTTTGTTTGTTTTTTGATATTGAGCTGCATGAGCTGCTTGTAAATTCTGGAGATTAATCCTTTTTCAGTTGCTTCATTTGCAAATATTTTCTCCCATTCTGAGGGTTGTCTTTCCATCTTCTTTATGGTTTCCTTTGCTGTGCAAAAGCTTTTAAGTTTCATTAGGTCTCATTTATTTGTTGTTTTTATTTCCATTTCTCTAGGAGGTGGGTCAAAAAAGTTCTTGCTGTGATTTATGTCATAGAGTGTTCTGCCTATGTTTTCCTCTAAGAGTCTGATAGTGTCTGGCCTTACGTTTAGGTCTTTAATCCATTTTGAGTTTATTTTTGCGTATGGTGTTGGAAAGTGTTCTAATTTCATTCTTTTACATGTAGCTGTCCAGTTTTCCCAGCACCACTTATGGAAGCACCTGTCTTTTCTCCATTGTATATTCTTGCCTCCTTTGTCAAAAATAAGGTGACCATATGTGCATGGGTTTATCTCTGGGCTTTCTCTCCTGTTCCATTGGTCTATATTTCTGTTTTTGTGCCAGTGCCATACATACTGTCTTGATTGCTGTAGCTTTGTAGTATTGTCTGAAGTCCGGGAGCCTGATTCCTCCAGTTCCGTTTTTCTTTCTCAAGGTTGCTTTGGCTATTCGGGGTCTTTTGTGTTTCCATACAAATTGTGAATTTTTTGTTCTAGTTTTGTGAAAAATGCCATTGGTAGTTTGATAGGGATTGCATTGACTCTGTAGATTGCTTTGGGTACTATAGTCATTTTCACAATGTTGATTCTTCCAATCCAGGAACATGGTATATGTCTCCATCTGTTTGTATCATCTTTAATTTCTTTCATCAGTGTCTTATAGTTTTCTGCGTACAGGTCTTTTGTCTCCTTAGATAGCATTATTCCTAGGTATTTTATTCTTTTTGTTGCAATGGTAAATGGGAGTGTTTCCTTAATTTCTGTTTCAGATTCTTCATCGTTAGTGTATAGGAAGGCAAGAGATTTCTGTGCATTAATTTTGTATCCTGCTACTTTACCAAATTCATTGATTAGCTCTAGTAGTTTTCTGGTGGCATCTTTAGGATTCTCTATGTATAGTGTCATGTCATCTGCAAACTGTGACAGCTTTACTTCTTCTTTTCCAATTTGAATTCCTTTTATTTCTTTTTCTTCTCTGATTTCTGTGGCTAAAACTTCCAAAGCCATGTTGAATACTAGTGGTGAGAGTGGGCAACCTTGTCGTGTTCCTGATCTTAGTGGAAATGGTTTCAGTTTTTCACCATTGCGAAGGATGTTGGCTGTGGGTTTGTCATATATGGCCTTTATTATGTTGAGGTAAGTTCCCTCTATGCCTACTTTCTGGAGGGTTTTTATCATAAATGGGTGTTGAATTTTGTCAAAAGCTTTTTCTGCATCACTTGAGATGACCATATGGTTTTTCTCCTTCCATTTGTTAATATGGTGTATCACATTGATTAATTTGCATATATTGAAGGATCCTTGCATTCCTGGGATAAACCCCACTTGATCATAGTGTATGATCCTTTTCATGTGCTGTTGGATTCTGTTTGCCAGTATTTTGTTGAGAATTTTTGCATCTAAGTTCATCAATGATATTGGTCTGTAGTTTTTTTTTTTTTGTGACATCTTGGCCTGGTGTTGGTATCAGGGTGATGGTGGCCTCGTAGAATGAGTTTGGGAGTGTTCCTCCCTCTGCTATATTTTGGAAGAGTCTGAGAAGGATGGGTGTTAGCTCTTCTCTAAGTGTTTGATAGAATTCGCCTGTGAAGCCATCTGGTCCTGGGCTTTTGTTTGTTGGAAGATTTTTAATCACAGTTTCAATTTTAGGGCTTGTGATTGGTCTGTTTATGTTTCCTATATCTTCCTGGTTCAGTCTCAGAAGGTTGTGCTTTTCTAAGAATTTGTCCATTTCTTCCAGGTTGTCCATGTTATTGGCATAGAGTTGCTTGTAGTAGTCTCTCATGATCCTTTGTATTTCTGCAGTGTCAGCTGTTACTCCTGCATTTTCATTTCTGATTCTATTGACCTGAGTCTTCTCCCTTTTTGTCTTGATGAGTCTGGCTAATGGTTTATCAATTTTGTTTATCTTCTCAAAGAACCAGCTTTTAGCTTTATTGATCTTTGCTATTTTTTCCTTCATTCCTTTTTCATTTATTTCTGCTCTGATCTTTATGACTTCTTTCCTTCTGCTAACTTTGGGGATTTTTTGTTCTTCTTTATCTAATTGCTTTATCCGTAAGGTTAGTTTGTTTATTGGAGATGTTTATTGTTTCTTGAGGTAGGATTGTATTGCTATAAACTTCTCTCTTAGAACTGCTTTTGCTGCATCCTATAGGTTTTGGGTCGTCATGTTTTCATTGCCATTTGTTTCTAGATAATTTTTGATTTCCTCTTTGATTTATTCAGTGATCTCTTGGTTATTTAGTAGTGTATTGTTTGGCCTCCATGTGTTTGTATTTTTTACAGATCTTTTCCTGTAATTGATATCTAGTCTCATAGCATTGTAGTTGGAAAAGATACTTGTTACGATTTCAGTTTTCTTAAATTTATCAAGGCTTCATTTGTGACCCAAGGTAGGATCTATCCTGGAGAGTGTTCCATGAGCACTTGAGAAGAAAGTGTATTCTGTTGTTTTTGGATGGAATGTCCTATAAACATCAGTTAAGTCCATCTTGTTTAATGTGTCATTTAAAGCTTGTGTTTCCTTATTTATTTTCATCTTGGATGATCTGTCCGTTGGTGAAAGTGGGGTGTTAAAGTCCCCTACTGTGAATGTGTTACTGTCGATTTCCCCTTTTCTGGCTGTTAGTATTTGCCTTATGTATTGAGGTGCTCCTTTGTTGGGTGCATAAATATTTACAGTTGTTATATCTTCTTCTTGGATCGATCCCTTGATCATTATGTAGTGTCCTTCTTTGTCTCTTGTAATAGTCTTTCTTTTAAAGTCTATTTTGTCTGATACGAGAATTGCTACTCCAGCTTTCTTTTGGTTTCCACTTGCATGGAATATCTTTTTCCATCCCCTTACTTTCAGTCTGTATGTGTCCCTAGGTCTGAAGTGGGTCTCTTGTAGACAGCATATATAGGGGGCTTGTTTTTGTATCCATTCAGCCAATCTGTGTCTTTTGGTGGGAGCATTTAGTCCATTTACATTTAAGGTAATTATCGATATGTATGTTCCTATTCCCATTTTCTTAATTGTTTTGGGTTCGTTATTGTAGGTCTTTTCGTTCTCTTGTGTTTCTTGCCTAGAGAAGTTCCTTTAGCATTTGTTGTAAAGCTGGTTTGGTGGTGCTGAACTCTCTCAGCTTTTGCTTGTTTGTAAAGGTTTTAATTTCTCCATCAAATCTGAATGAGATCCTTGCCGGGTAGAATAATCTTGGTTACAGGTTTTTCTCCTTCATCACTTTAAATATGTCCTGCCAGTCCCTTCTGGCTTGTAGAGTTTCTGCTGAGAGATCAGCTGTTAACCTTATGGGGATTCCCTTGTGTGTTATTTGTTGTTTTTCCCTTGCTGCTTTTAATATGCTTTCTTTGTATTTAGTTTTTGACAGTTTGATTAATATGTGTCTTGGCGTATTTCTCCTTGGATTTATCCTGTATGGGACTCTCTGTGCTTCCTGGACTTGATTAACTATTTCCTTTCCCATATTAGGGAAGTTTTCAACTATAATCTCTTCAAATATTTTCTCAGTCCCTTTCTTTTTCTCTTCTTCTTCTGGAACCCCTATAATTCGAATGTTGGTGCGTTTAATGTTGTCCCAGAGGTCTCTGAGACTGTCCTCAGTTCTTTTCATTCTTTTTTCTTTATTCTGCTCTGCAGTAGTTATTTCCACTATACAGTACTGTTCCTTGCTGCAGCACCAAGAGCCTTTCATCCACACGGCTCAGAATAAAAGGGAGAAAAAGTAGAAAGAAAGAATTAGTAAAAGAAAGGAAGGAAGGGAGGAAGGAAGGAAGGAAGGAAGGAAGGAAGGAAGAAAGAAAGAGGAAAGAAAGAAAGGAGGGAGGGAGGAAGGAGGAAAGGAAGGAAAAAAAGAAAGACTATAAAGTAAAATAAAATAAAGATAAAATATAATAAAGTTATTTAAATAGAAAATAATTATTAAGAAAAAAGTTTTTTAAAAAAACGGACGGATAGAACCCTGGGACAAATGGTGGAAGCAAAGCTATACAGACAAAATCTCACACAGAAGCATACACATACACACTCACAAAAAGAGGAAAAGGGGAAAAAAATCATAAATCTTGCTCTCAAAGTCCACCTCCTCAATTTGGGATGATTCGCTGTCTATTCAGGTATTCCACAGATGCAGGGTACATCAAGTTGATTGTGGAGCTTTAATCCGCTGCTTCTGAGGCTGCTGGGAGAGATTTCCCTTTCTCTTCTTTGTTCTCACAGCTCCCAGGGGCTCAGCTTTGGATTTGGCCCCGCCTCTGCGTGTAGGTCGCCGGAGAGCGTCTGTTCTTCGCTCAGACAGGACGGGGTTAAAGGAGCAGCTGATTCGGGGGCTCCGGCTCACTCAGCCCGGGGGGAGGGAGGGGTACGGATAAGGGGCGTTGCACCAGCCTGAGTCGGGCCGTGCGTTCTCCCGGGGAAGTTGTCCCTGGATCCCGGGACCCTGGCAGTGGCGGGCTGCACAGGCTCCCCGGAAGGGGTGTGTGGATAGTGACCTGTGCTCGCACACAGGCTTCTTGGTGGTGGCAGCAGCAGCCTTAGCGTCTCGTGCCCGTCTCTGGGGTCCGCGCTGTTAGCTGCGGCTCTCGGCCATCTCTGGAGCTCCTTTAAGCGGCGCTCTTAAAACCCCTCTCCTCGCGCACCAGGAAACAAAGAAGGAAGAAAAAGTCTCTTGCCTCTTCGGCAGGTCCAGACTTTTCCCCGGACTCCCTCCCGGCCAGCCGTGGCGCACTAACCCCCTGCAGGCTGTGTTCACGCCGCCAACCCCAGTCCTCTCCCTGAGCTCCGACCGAAGCCCGAGCCTCAGCTCCCAGCCCCCGCCCGCCCCGGCGCGTGAGCAGACAAGCCTCTCGGGCTGGCGAGTGCCTGTCGGCGCCGATCCTCTGCGCGGGAATCTCCCCGCTTTGCCCTCCGCGCCCCCGTTGCTGCGCTCTCCTCCGCGGCCCCGAAGCTCTCCCCGCCCCCACCCCGCCACCCGCAGTCTCAGCCGGTGAAGGGGCTTCCTCGTGTGTGGAACCCTTTCCTCCTTCACAGCTCCCTCCCACTCGTGCAGGTTCGGTCCCTATCCTTTTGTCTCTGTTTATTCTTTTTTCTCTTGCCCTACCCGGGTACGTGGGGGAGTTTCTTGCCTTTTGGGAGGTCTGAGGTCTCCTGCCAGCGTTCAGTAGGTGTTCTGTAGGAGTTGTTCCACGTGTAGATGTATTTCTGGAGTATCTGTGGGGAGGAAGGTGATCTCCGCGTCTTACTCTTCCGCCGTCTTCCTCTCACCCTCGAATAGAGTGTTTTTTATTTGACAGGAAGGTGAAGCACAGTATCATCTGGCAGCTTTAATATGTTTAAATATCCCTCAAATTCAACTGACAGTTACGCATCAGCCAGCTGTGATCTTCATCTAATTCATCACCACATTCTTCTCAGAGATCGTTCGGTTCTGCAATCTCCAAACTCCAGAACTCCACACTCCAGAGGCCCTCCATTCGACATGCTGCCTCTCCCCTTTTGCACAGGTCCTAAGCCGATGTATTTCTGATGTATTTGTGGGGAGGAAGGAGATCTCTGTGTCTTACTCCTCCGCCATCTTGGAGGTCTCCCCTTTCCTTGTTCTTAGACTAATACCCAGCGTCCTCCACACAGCCCACAAGGCCTGTCCTGGGGTCTCCTGACCCCTCCGAGCCCCGCTGACTGCAGGCGGGGGGCGTCCCTGCCCTTCGTTGGCTCTGAGCGCTGCACCTGCCACTCCCCCTGCTGGATGCGGTGCTCCTGCGTCTCCCCTGGGTGGCCCTTTCTCACCCTCAGTTCTCACTCACCTCCTTAGAAAGGCCTGGTCTGTCTGACCACATTGTCTAATGTGCCCCCCATAGAAGTTTGTTTACTTTGTGACCACGTGTAGCAGTTTGTAATTATTTGTTTTGTTATTTATTCTTATAGTCTGTCTGCCCCTCTGGACTGTAATTCCTTGAGGGCTGGGATCATGTCTTTCTTATTCAGTGCTACACAGCAGAGAGTATAATGCCTGACACCAGCAGGGGCTCAATAAATAGTTAATGAACAAAATATTTATCTATGTACCTATGGATAGGTAGCTGTACAGATATACATCTATATATCTTTCTGTCATCTACCTTTCTATATCTACCTATCTATCAATCTACTTACCTACCTATATATACCTTACTTTTTATTTCACAGGCTTATGCTAGTGTTAGAGGATTTGGGTGGAAACACACACACACACACACACACACACACACACACGTACTTTTTAGAGATCAGAAAGTAGCAGGCTGACTTTATACACATACAGATAATAGATAATCACCAAGTGGCTTGAATTATTCAGGCAGCATTCCTACCTGCTCATCATCCCATTTTCTCTCCACATGACAGTTATCTGAGTCAGTACGAACTTGAATCAGGACCCTTGTCGGAGTGGTTAGAGCAGGAGACTTGAAAGGCAGGTGACATTCATTGAGTGTCAGCTGTGTGCTACATAGTGTTGGATGCTTTGTGCTGTATTTTACTCAATTCTTTATAGCAACCTACAAACTAGAGTCATTTTACCATTATACAAATGACACTGGGAAGATTATTTAATCTCTCAAAGGAAATAAGTGGCAGAATCAGGACTGGAGGCTCCTGCCCATTAGGTAATGCTGCACATTGCAAGGAGCCCTTTCTTCGGAGATATGATCTGAATATACGGGTGCCGAAAAGAGTAATTTCAAATTGCAAGCTAACACCAGCGTGAGCCCAAGAAATGAAAAGTAAGAGAATCATCAGTGTGGGTTTGAGTTCACCAAGAAAAGAGGTGAAATCAAGAGATTTGGGTGGAACTAAGGAAACTTATTTGTCAGCAGAATTGGGGGCGGGGGGTGGTGAGCTGAAAATTATGGAATGCTTTCCTGTGTAAAATTCATCAGTCTCAGGCCTTCTTTTCCTGAAATGTGCATCATGGAATTTTGGATTACAGAGAAAGTTGCTAAGCATTATAGAAAAAGAGCACTATGGTAAAGTAAGTTTGGGAATTCCGAGTTTAGAGGATTTCTTAACTGCAGGAATTCTCAGAGGCTTTTTTTTTTTTTTGCGTTACGTGGGCCTCTCACTGCCGTGGCCTCTCCCATTGCGGAGCATAGGCTCTGGACGCGCCGGCCCAGCGGCCATGGCTCACAGGCCCAGCCGCTCCGCGGCATGTGGGATCTTCCCGGGCCAGGGCACGAACCCGCGTCCCCTGCATCGGCAGGCGGACTCTCAACCACTGCGCCACCAGGGAAGCCCCCTCAGAGCCTTTAAGATGCTGGTGCACATTGTCAATTTCCAAGGACAGGACGTGGCATTTCTCTGGACCTTTGCTGTCTTCAGATGCCCTTGGGGCAGTGTACTTCTGCCTGACATGGCCTTCCAGGGGTGTTAGGGAAGAGCCTGACCATCTCCTTTTTCTCTCATAATAGCAATAGGCCCTCTGGAAATGGAGGCACAGTGCAGAGAGCAGTGATAATGCCAGGTCATTTCTATATACTCTTTCATTTAAGCCACACAAAATCCCAAGAGGTAGGTTTTATTATTCCTTGGGCGGCATGCCCTGGTGGGTGCCCCTACCCATATCCTGTTGCCCTTACCTATCCTACAGGTGGAGGTGGCTGGATTTTGATTTGTCAGCATCAGCATTTCTTTGTCTGAGATCTTTCTCCAGTCACTGAAGCCTGCTTGTGGGCTGCCACCAGGTCATAAGTACTCGGGAATTAATGCTCCCCTCAACCAGTGGAAATCTCTGCATGTACCTTCTACACAGGCTGATGAGTCCCCCCGCAGGCTTCTGCTCCAGGGGGCCACAGTGATACTTGCTTGATACACTCTTCATTGCTGCTTCTTTCCCATCCCTTTCTCATGTCCCTACTCCCCTATTTGTGTTTCCTGAGATCACCCCCCAAATAAACTATGTGCAAATCCTTTTCTCAGGTTCTGCTTTGGAGGAAGCCAAATTAAAATATCCCATTTTACAAAAAACAAAAACATAATAAAAAAAATCCAGAGTCTCCAAGACGTTGCAGAAGGTAGCTCAGCTCACAGCTTATAAATGATAATGCCAAGATTTAAATTTAATCAGTGCATTTATTGAGCACCTACTATATGCCTGGCAGTAGCCTAGATGCCGAAATGACAGGACGAAAAAGAACCCTCTGTCTTGAACAATAAACAGAAGTAAATTAGTCCAGACCTGTCCTCAATGTCTCTGCCCTTAACCAGAGTACTCTACAGATTCTCCAAGCATAGACATTTGACCCCTTCTAAGCTAGGAGACCCATGTCACTGTGTCAGACCCATGGTGACCCCTGTGTCAGAGCTGATATTCAGCTCCTACACTGCCCTCTCAGATAAAGTCTTTTGGTTCATGATAAATGCTGGAGAAAATTGCAAGATTCACTGACTCGGTGATTTTCCTGCTCAGCGTAACATCTTTCTTAATTAATGAGTTGCAGTTAGCATTTATAAAAAGAAATCATTCTACAAGATGAGGCCACTGAGATGTAACATCTTGTTCCAAGGCTGTCCTCCTGGTGTGAGTGGGATCATTCGGAAATTAGGCATCTTAATAAGCCTAGTGCTCCAGCATCAAATGCATCTGGTCCAGCTGGGCGGCCAGGCTCTGAGACAGACACAGGGAAGTTTACAGGAGTGAGTCAGTGCTCCATAGACAGTAGCCTTTGTTCATGGTTATAAAGTAGCTACAGAAACTGTAGATTTATGAGAATGATTTTTAGTTTTCCTTTTTTGGCTATTTTAAAAATATTATTTCTTTGTTCATGAGTGACCTCTAGAAGCCCAGAGACACATAATTATAGAAATTTGATGTGAAAGAGACATTAGAGATTATCTACTACTATTTCTTCAAGTTTCTTGCTTCCTCCTTCCCCCCATCCCCCTCCCTTCCCCCAACTTCCTCCCTCCCTTCCTTCCTCCCTCCCTCCCTTTCTTTCTTCCTTCCTCCCTTCCTTCCTTCCTTCTGGTGAGAAACCTAAATCATAAGGAGAGAAAATGACTAGTCTGAAGTGACAGGGTATGCTGGAGCATTCCTGAAACTAGAATCTACTTAGTTCAAACTGCCATACATATGTTCTTTCCATACCCACCAGAAGTCTTAAGTTTTTATGCTTTTTATTGTCTCCTCTGTCTCTCTCAGCACTTCTGACATAAGAATCTAATGAAAGGAAGTCTAAATTGTCAGCCAGCATAAGGTTGTTGCATTATCTGTGGGTTTCTGTCCTGTGGACCATGCTCTCAGCACCCTTAAGCTATTCATAGTCTGTTCCAAAAAAATGATTATTCATTTGCCGTTTTTCATTTTTGCTTTTTTGTTATTGTTTGTGCGTCATTACAGTAGGGACCATGTCTTACGGTGTTTCTAGCCCTAACAGCTCATCAAAAAGGACCAAATATGTAATAGCAATGCAGTGAATTATTGCTGATTAATTCATTTCTTTTATCTATGTTCTTCCCCTTTGTTTGCTGGGTTTGAAACTGGTGCCCACTGATTTCCTCCCTTGTCGCCTCATGCAGTCAGCGAAATGGCCACAAGGAAGGCATCTGATGGAAGAATAGGAAAGGGCTGGCCTCCTTTACCCCCTAACTGAATAATCGGTCCAGAATAATGGTGGGTTGATTTTATTTGCAAACCCACACCTCGGGCAGTGGGTAAAGAAGAACAGCATAAGTAATAATGCGAGTGTGTTGTTCTTTTACATCCTCAGTGCATCTGTGGCAGGAAGAATCCACTTATTGTTAATGATAAAGGAGTGACCCACCTTATTTATTTTCACATAAATCATGTTTCGGCAGGCGTTTTCATACTCCCAGACCAGCTTGCTGCTGTTTGCCTTATCTCTGAGATTGTCCCTGCTGTGGATGAGCTATTTCGTAGAGATCAAGCATCACTGCTTAAGTGTGATCCATCTTCATCAGTGAAGTCATATACTGTAAGGACTTTCGAGCTGTTACCTATTGCCACATGACCGTTAAGCAGATGGTTTTGTGCCTCCTGCCCTCGTTCTGTGAAAGGATGGCGATTTCAGTCCTCATCTCCTGTCACTCAGGGCCCGTAGGCCGAGATGGGTGAAGCTGATGGAACTGACGGGGGTCAGTGATGCCTGCCATTCAAACTCAGATCAGGGCCCTCCTTGTGCTCAGGGACAAATCAGGGTTAAGGATGCAGGCTGAGGCTGCAGATGGCTTATTTCACTAAGCAGTGCTAAATCTGGGTTTGAACTGGGCAGCCCCCCAGCACAAGGTCTTGCCTAACAGATACTGTAACTGCCTGAACCGGTTGGCAAAGGTTTTGAGTGTAACAAAGGGTTTACGAGCTAAGCCCAACTTATATTCATTTCCTCATTTCTTCAACACGTATTTAATGAACGTTACCATGTGCTGGACACTGAGCATATGAACAGAAAGAGACAGAAGTTATATATCTATTTATTTGTAGGAAAAAATGTGCTGATGAAAGCACACGAGCCAAGGACTTTGGAATCACAAAGTGGGACTCGCTAACTTGCTTTTGACCTGAACAAATTGTTTTATGCCTTTAACGTAGCTGTATTCAGGGCTTATTAGAAACATGATGCACATGGGGAGTGGCATGACAGTCCATCCTTTGGCAGAAACTCTTTCTCCTCTTAGGTTAAAAAGATTTCCACATCCTCACAAATCAAAACCAGAGATGTGAATCACCTTTGTTCAGCAAAGGGAAAATCATTTTAAGCAAGAGCGAAGAGAGAGCCCCTGACCCTGAGGAGTTCATAGTCTGAAATGATGTATAAATGCCTGAATTAAGCTAGGAAAATAAAAAGAGCATGATTTCAGGCGCCAAAATGAGTGTTACAGGGAACCGAAGGAAATACCGAGAGTTACTAACTTGAAAAAGCACCTGTTGGCAAATTATTCTTTCCTCCCATCAAAGTGTCGTTAAATCAGAGGTTGGCGAGCTATGGCGTGGAGGCTAAATCTGGTCCTCCACCTATCTTTGGAAATAAAGTTTTATTGGAAGGTAGTCAACCCCATTTTCTTACTTATTGTCTGTGGCTGGTTTTCACACTTACAGTGGCCAGGTTGAGTAGTTTCAACAGAGATGGTGTGGCTCACAAAGCCTGAGATATTTATTATTGGTCCTTCTTAGAAAAAAACGTTGCCACCCCTGATTTTGATTGTCCCAGTTTATCCTGTTGTTAATTTAAAGCATCAGAACACAACATAGCTGGTGGCAGATTAATTCCCCCCAAACCAAACACTTCATTTTCATCCTCTCAGTTTACCTTAAATTAATTTTGAGCATCAGAATTAAACATAGCCAAATCCTGGGGAACCTGAGGTCCTTATGAAAATGTTTTTACTGACCTGAGATACAGTGCTCTGCTTTCTGCCTTTATAGAGAGCTAAATCAAGAGCATCCGTTTGGAAGGAGTGCCTCTGTTCTTTGTAAACTGTAATTGAAGATATAATTCACTGTGTTCCTCAGTCTTTATTCAAAGCCGCTGGCACAAAAATTCTGCTTGAATTTAATTTTAGGTTAACGTTGATCTCTGAATTGTCTTTATCGGTTTTCCCAGTTCACAGTCACAACCCTGGTATATGTTTCTCTCTTGCCATAGGTGACAGAAAATGCAGAGCCAATTAAAGAGAGGAACTTAGTAATGGACTCATTGCAGGTGCCAGGGCTGGGACTAGGGTGAGGCAAGAGAGGGGCATAGGGTGCAAAATTTAAGGAGGCACTCACTCTCGAGGCGATGAAAGGCAGGGTTGGCCTTAAAAAGGGGTGCTGCCTTAAATTTTGTGCCCTGGGTGCCTCTTAGGCCTCACTCTTGTCCTGCTGCTGGCAGATGCCTGGTAACATCCATCCTCTCTAATTCCAGAAAGCAGGAGCCCTGTCCTAGTTTATCCCTATATGTGGGTTTTGATTTTGCTTTTCATCGTGTAAACTGATTCAGGTCCTCCTTTCAGCAGAAAGGGGTACAGATCTCAAAAAAATCAAACCTGTGTGCACTTCAGTGACCAGGGACTGCTGTCTGTCCCCTGTGGGTTCAAATGTCAGGCAGGGGGGAAGTGCAGGGCTCTGTGTCAGCTTCCCAGTGGGGGCTCAGCCTGGAAGTAGGGTGAGGGAGGGTTAGGCCAGTTCTCTTTGTTGAGCTCAGGTTTTCATCTTGGGCAAGAGCTGGGGATATTGGACAAGGCTGGATTCATTTGTCTCCAATGTCATACATGGTATGCCAGGACAGACAGAACCTGTGACTTTGGAAATGGAGGAAACTACAGGGACCAAGAAATTCAGTGCTACTGGGTGGTGAGGGGGAGGCTGGGGAAGGAAGAGGGCGCTGAATCACAGACTGCTCTGCCCCCTTAGATGGTTGGTTCTCAGGAGGGAGGGAGGAAGGAAGGAGGGAGGAAGGGAGGGAGGGGGAAGGGAGGGGGGAGATGGCATACAGTGCAGGGAGGCAGATGAACTGGAGATGAGGCAAAATTTTCTTGAACAGCTGAACCAGAGACCAAAGCAAAGCATCGTTTTCCCTTGTAATTTGAGGTCTGTGAAAATGCCACAAGCTTCTAGTTTCCAGCTTTAAAAAGAGTAGAAGTGTGAGGGAATGACCTGGAGGCACTTAATTCAAATGATCTGGGATTTGGGCAATAAACTGTAGTACAGGTAATATGTGCCTGGTCATTGGTTCACCCTCGACATTTGTCTTCCCTGTTCCAGATCACAGAGATTGGATGGCTGTTTTGTCAGCTAAAAATAGGGCCATGGCTTGCCTGCAAGTGGAGTTGGTTTTAGTTCACAATTTGCTGCCCATTTTGCCCCTTCATCCTCCGTCCTCTGCGCCCACTCTCCTTCCGCAGGCCCAGGTGGAGCTCTAGTGTTTCTTTCACCCCTGTCAACCCCTTATTTTCTAACCGAGGGATCAATGACTCCTAGGCAGTTGTGCATTTTAATAGGTTCGGACCATTAGACCCAAGGAAGAGGGGTCAAGTACGGGGGCTTCAGAGGAGACCAGGAATGAGTACTTAGGTAACACAATTTCTGGGTTAGGCATTTAAAAACACATGTTAAATCAATTTATTTTTCCCAACCCCTTAGAGTCATAATTATGATCTCTGTATTTTACATGCAGTAGTAGGCTTGCAGGTTTCATATAACTAGCCCAGGTTCTCAGAGTGTGTAAGGAAGGAAGCTAGGGTTCAAACCCATATCGATCTGATACATAGGTCTTTCTTACTATGTAATGCTGCTGCTCTAATGGTGAAATTTCAGGCACCAATGAACAAGTGAGGGGAGAGGTTAATCTGGAGGTCTTCTGCTAAAATAAAATGATATATAGGTGGTCCTATCTAGCTAAATACAACTGTAGATCGTAAACTGCTCCACAAGCGTGTAAATTCCTTGGGGATGGATTTATAGCTGATCTTACTTGAATCTGCAGTGTGTCTAGCTCAGTATCTGACTCACAGTAATAATAATAGCAAACACTCTCTGATACTTGCTGTGAACCAAGGACAGTTTTAACTGTTATAGATACATTGTTTTATGCCTAACAGTCACCTGATGAGGTAGGTTACTGTTACTATTCCCATTTTATAGTTGAGGAAACTGAGATACCGTGTTTCTCGGAAGGAATTTGTAAATATCCATTCCCAAGTAATGGCAGAGCTGAAATTTGAATCCCATCGTTCTGGGTCCAGAATCCTGCCTCTCTTCTAAATAGGTGCTTAATTAAAATTTGTAGTTGAATAAATGTACTGTCATATCAATTTGTATAGGATCTAGGATATTGGATATCTGTTGATTTCACCAAAGAGATCAGTTGGGTCAGAGTTAATTGCTTGGTCAGTATTTTTATTTTATTTATCTTTTATACAGCAGGTTCTTATTAGTTATCTATTTTATACGCATTAGTGTATACATGTCAATCCCAATCTCCCAGTTCATCCCACCACCACTCCACCCCTCTGCCGCTTTCCCCCCTTGGTGTCCATACGTTTGTTCTCTACATCTGTGTCTCTATTTCTGGCTTGGTCAATATTTTTAAAAGAATGGATTAATATTCTTATGATTTTCTTTACTGACTCCCCCACTACCCCCTACCCTGTTCTGTATATGAGGGACAGTGTTCCATGTTGGCAACACTGGGCCTTCAGGAGCAAATAAAACCCTCACTGAATTCCTTACGGCAGACGACGTAGGGTAGCAACCTTGGACCATTTTTCACAATACACATATGCCCAGAGAAATGAGCCCAAATTCATTTGAGTGTGTGCATATTGTTTGCGGAGAATTTTTTTTTTAATTTTTTCTTTTTTTTTTTTGCGGTACGCGGGCCTCTCACCGTTGTGGCCTCTCCCATTGCGGAGCACAGGCTCCGGACGTGCAGGCTCAGCGGCCATGGCTCACGGGCCCAGCTGCTCCGCGGCATGTGGGATCTTCCCGGACCGGGGCACGAACCCGTGTCCCCTGCATCGGCAGGCGGACTCTCAACCACGGTGCCACCAGGGAAGCCCCTGTGACTTATCTTTGAATGATCTTTAAATGTAAAATGAAGTTTTAACATTTTAATGATATTTAATTTATAACTTTTTTAACAGCACCTTGTTTCCTAAAAAAATCTTTACCTACCCCAGTGTCCTCAGGGTACTCTCCATTGTTTCTTTTTAGAAGTTTTATATTTAGCTTTTACATTAAGTCTGTGACCCATCTCAAACTAATTTTGTGTATAGTATTAGGAAAGAGTTGAGTTTCATTTCTTTCCCTTTATAGATATCCAGATTTTCCATTACTATTTATTGACAAGATGCTCCTTTGCTAATGGAATTACATTGGTACTTTTGTTGTAAATCAACTTACTGTATATATGGGGGTCTATTTCTGGACTCTATTCTGTTTCATTAATCAGCGTGTCTTTGTTTAGGCCATAAAACATTGTCTTAACACACTTACCACATGTAGGCTTATAGTTTTTTATCATAAAGCAGCGTTGTATTTTGTCAAATTTTTTTCCTGACATCTATTAAAATGGTCATATGAATTTTCTATATGAATTTATTAATGTGGTGAATAACCTTGCTGGTTTTCATTTGTTAAGTTAATCTTGTGTTCCTGGGGTAAACTCCACTTGGTCATGATATATGATCCTTTTTATATACTTCTAGATTAATTTTACTAGTATATATTTAAGGATTGTTGTACCTATGTTGATGAGGTGTGTTAGTCTGTAATTTTTTCTTTTATTTTTTTGGTAATGCCCTTGTAGGGTTTTGATGTCATATGTCTGCTGACATCATAAAACACTTTGGGAATTGTTTCCTCTTCCTCTGTTCTCTAAAAGAGTTTGTCTAATATCAGTATTATTTCCTTCTTAAATGCTGGTAGAATTCTCCAGTGAAAACCATCTAGACCTGAAATTTTCTTTGTGGAAATTCCCCCCCCCCGCCCCCCCTCATAATAAAGTTCATTGGAGAGGAATTTTTTTTTAAATCTGTTCCCTTTTTTTTAAAATTTATTTTATTGAAGTGTAGTTGATTTACAATGTTGTATTAATTTCTACTGTACAGGAAAGTGATTCACTTGTACACGTATATATTCTTTTTCATATCCTTCTCCATTATTTTTTTTTAAGTCTTTATTGCATTAGTTACAATGTTGCTTCTGTTTTATGTTTTGGTTTTTTGGCCACGAGGCATGTGGGATCTCAGCTCCCCAACCAGGGCTCAAACCCACACCCCCTGCATTGGAAGGCTATGTCTTAACCACTGGACCACCAGGAAAGTCCCTGCATTATGGTTTATCACAGGACACTGAATATAGTTCCCTGTGCTATACAGTAGGACCCTGTTGTTTATCCATTCTATATATAATAGTTTACATCTGCTAATCTCAAACTCCCAACCCATCCCTCCCTCACCCCCTCTCCTTTGGAAACCACAAGTCTGTTCTCTGTGTCTGTGAGTTTGTTTCTGTTTTGCAGATATGTTCATTTGTGTCATGTTTTAGATTCCACATGTAAGTGATATCATATGGTATTTGTCTTTCTCTTCCTGACTTACTTCACTTAGTATCATAATCTCTAGGTCCATCCAAGTTGCTGCAAATGGCATTATTTCATTCCTTTTAATGTCTCAGTAGTATTCCATTGTATATATGTGCCACATCTTCTTTATCCGTTCCTTTGTCGATGGACATTTAGGTTGTTTCCACGTCTTGGCTATTGTGAATAGTGCTGCTATGGACATAGGGGTGCATGTATCTTATTGAATTATACTTTTGTCTGGATATGTGCCCAGGAGTGGGATCGCTGGATCATGTGGCAGCTCTATTTTGGGTTTTTTGAAGAAACTCCATTCTGTTTTCCATAGTGGCTGCACCAATTTACATTCCCACCAACTGTGTAAGAGGGTCCCCTTTCCTCTTTGTAGAGATGTTTTTAACTGAAGTTTTGATTTCTTTAACAGATATATGGTTGTCTGGATTTTCTGTTTCTTCTTGTCATTTTGAAAAGTTGTATTTTTTTTTAAATTGTCTATTTCATTTAATTTTTTAAATTATAGACATAATATTGTTCGTAATAGCCCTTCATTATCTTCTTAATGTCTGTAGGATCTGTAGTTATGTCTGTCATTTTCAGAAGACTCTGGGTGTTAAAAAGTTAATCTCCCATCAGTTGTTTCATTTTCCTCACATTGGATTCCTTTCAAATCAGAAACAGATCATTTTCTTCGCTCTTTACGATATTAGTTATGCTGTTGCCACAGACTAAAAAAATTCCCCTCACCACAACCTTTATCTCTTCTCACCTGTCCATCTGCTGCTCAACCCTTAGGATTCAGAATTAATGTGAACCCCCTTCTGATACACATGTCACAACATATTCCATGAACATTCACATCCAGATACACGTATATGTACCACACGCATACATACTCACATAGATAGCTATTTAATGACTTTCCTTTGCAGCACTTTTTACCCAAATTACTAATTTGTTAAAATTACGATAAAATCTTTATATTGCTTCTTTCTCCTACTAGACTGTAACGTCCACCAAGGCTGGACTTGTATTATTCCTGTTGGAAGCTGAATACTCAGTACCCATCACAGTGCTTGGCACATAATAGATGTTTCAAACATCATGGTTGGGTGAATGAACTAATTTATACTGAGGAGAAATAAGTTGTTCCCTTTGAAAATTCCATCTAATAATTTTAGTTTTGCTAGAAGGCAGTGTGAAGGCTGGAAAAATAGGTAGAGGCCAGATTATGGGGAGCCTTGACTAACAACCTACAGAATCTAGGTATTTCTCTGTTTATATTTTTCATGTTTTCCCTCTGTCTGACCCTGCTATATTTTTTGTTCACACTCAGTGCCCTGGGGGATAGAGGGGCCTGGGCTTGGTAACGAGGGGAGATGCTGAGAACTACAAGATGGGAGTGTGGGGGGCGAGGGTCTCCTCCTGTCTCCTTCTGTGAGGCCCAGAGTTCCTCCTCTGCCTCAGTCCTACACGTAGGATTAGCAGAGGATTTGCATATTTGGTGGTTTTTCTCTCTAGTTGGGCATCACATCCTATAAAGGAGCCCTCCCTTTGAACCATCCATCATCAGACAGGATCACTAAAATAAAAGAAATGGCCCAGCGGGCTCCAGACTGCAGCCTCTTCCACACTGTATTCTGTATCCCCTGATTTAAGGAATTACGGCCTTTTCTCCCGCCATTCCCCTAAACCATGTCCAAAGGAGCTTATGTGGTAATTTACAGAACGAAGCTGATGGATCAGCTTGTAGGACATCATAGATCAGAGCGCTCCCCTCTCCCCTCCCGACTGCCCTTCTGACACGCTTCATGCCTCTGATGCCCAGAGCCTGCTGGGGTTCTTGGAAGTTGGCGGGTGGGTGAGGGAGGAGAGAGTGTCGATTTGCTCCACCAGGCCGTAGATGCTAGTGAGCCACACTGTGCTGGACAGGAGGACCTGTCTGTAGCACAGGTCAGAGAAACACAGGTCCTTCCAGAGCATCAGCTTGTGCAAGAAGTGAATTAAAGGGAACCTGGATCCCAGCCCAGCTCTCTGCCTCCACCATGATCTCCAGTAAGATTCTGGTCTACCGTCACCCCCCCAGCAGCTCCAGCACAGAGATCTATGGACCCACCAGGCGCCGCAAAAAGTCCCTGGGAGATTTGTTCCATAATGGCTTCCGGGTGAGGTCTGGGCCCAGCGCTGCTCAGGAGGAACCACAGAGCTTCTGGCAGTCGGTGGTGTCTTGTTGCAGGGTTTGCACCTCTTGGGGTAAGGATCCCCCCCCAAAGCATCCCGTATTCTGAGAGGCTGCCCAGGGAAGAAGTGCCCTCTCTGCGGGCTAGCCGGCAAGTGATGGGCTTCTCCGTTCCTCTGTGCTTGGCGTACCCCTGAGCGCAGATGAGCTGGGCCAGGCAGAAATCCCGTCCTTCCTTTTTAGATGAATATAACTGGTCTCTAGTGCTCCTGAATGTTTTTGAGCTATTAAAGAATATATTTCAGGAATGTTGGGGAAAGCTTGGTAAATGACGGGAGCGGCTTCCTTTTCATTTATTAAGTGGTAATAATTTCCAGTGAGTCGGCATTTTTCAGGAGCGGTGTTGGAAGCTATTGACTTTTTTTTTTTTTTCAGGGACAACAATGCCGTTTTGGTTTGCTTTCTTCTGTCCTCATATTGGGCTGTGGCAATGTTTTCTTGCCTGTCTTGGATGGTACTTCCTTATTCTCACCCAGCAGAGATCATAAGAGATATCCTCTGGACAGATTTTCTTGTCTCAACTGCTTTCTAATAGGGATTTGGTTTTATTCGGGCATCCGTAATATATGGGAGTTTGAAATAAATGACTTAACTTTGCATTTCTGTATCTGACAATCCCAGTCATAGGAAGAGATACCTTTTATTTCCAGAAAGGTTAGTGTTACAAGTAGCTTCTTTAAAATTAAGTATAGACCCTTTGACACCCAGCTTAAGATTCTAATATGGATAGGCCCAGCTTGAACTATCTCTGTATTATACAACTATGTAGAGCAAAATTCCAGTTAGCAAGCAAGTGATAGGTGAGTGCTAGTCAATCCTTTTCATTAAAACTGGCATGAAAGGCCTCCTTGGGCTGAAACATCTGCATGGACTTCGTTCGGAATCTAAATATTCATGCCCCCATGTCTGTGGCCCTAGATCTGCTGACCAGATTGTTCTATTGCCTCTCCCTTCACTTCAAGAAAGAACTGCTTTGTGCTTTATAACATCCAGCATTGCCAAGGGCCGATATTAAGGCAGCTAGAGAGATGAGTGAAAATGATGAGATCATTAAGCTAAGAGAAAATGGACCATTTCCCGAGAAAGAGTTACGGTGAGTGAAACCACAGCTTTAGCTTAGTATTCACTCTCCTTACTTTACCCCTGAAAGGGGTTCATTCATTCACTTTCAGTAGTGAGAGCTGACTATGTGCCCGTCATCACTGTTTGGGAGGATGATGGACACAGTGGTGAACAGGTGCATGAGGTGCCGCTGCAGTGGAGCTGACATCCTACAGAGGAAGACAGGCAAATAAACAAGCAAATACCAACATTGTAGATTGTGATAAATACTCTAGAGAAGAACAGAGTAATGGGGGGGCAGGTCCAGATTGGGTGGCTAGAAAAGACCTCTCTGAGGCAGTATCAGTTGAGCCAGCCTTGCAGTGATCTAGGGGAAGAGCATTCCAGAAAGGAATGGAGGGGAAAGCCCTGAGCTGAGAATGAACTGGGAGATACTCAAGGAGCAGAGATGCAGTTTGGCAGATGTGAGGATGGGGAGAGTAGAAATGAAATGAATACGGACTAGATCATGGAAAGCCTTCAGAGCAAGGTAAGGGGTCTGAACTTAAGCCATCTGAGGACTTTTAGCTGGAAGCGATGTGATCCGATGTCTGCAAAAATCACGCTGGCTGCTTCTAGGAAATGGATGGTGGGGCATGGTGGGCTGAGGGAATAAAAGTGCAGACCAGCTTGGGGGCTGCTGGCCAAATTAGAGGTAACAGTGGCTTGGACCATGGTTCTGGCATTGGAAAGGGAAAAATGAGTTATTTTTTATATGTATTTAAGAGGTGAAATCAACAAGATTTATTTGTTTACTTTTTAAAAAATTTGTTTCCTTTCTGGCTCCCTTATTCAAATAGGAGACTGTCAAGCAGGAGCCTCACCCCTTTGCTTTCAGGATCTAGGACAGTGAGTGACAGCTACAGAGAGACACTCACTGCACATGTATGGCATGAATTCATGAATGAAAGCATGAATGAATGTGTGAGAATCCCAGTTGGAATATCACCCGATGTTTAGCATCTATCAGATAGGAAGCAGGACCGGGATGAGGTGGGGCACAGAACAGCCTGAGCAGTTATCGAGGGAAAAGATTTGAAAAGGTCAGGCAAACAAACACAAGTTCTAACTGGAGGAGCAAAAGCACAGGGGCGTTTGAGAGCAAGAAAGACAGTCCTCTCCCTCCAGCTGGGAAGAAGAGGCTCTGATTCTCTCTGTGTGGAGGGTGAGAGCACATGGTCCGGGCAGTGATGTATCTGTGGGATGGGAGGTGGGACCTGGGGATGGCAGCAGGGTGCAGGGACCACCCTGTAGAAGCCTCCCTGGGATTGTGTCTGTCCCTCTTTACACTGATGACTGCTGTCATCGATTTGAGCTCTCGATCTGCAAGGCCAGATGACTATGACCTTGTCAGACACTACAAAAATAATTGCTCTTCAGGATTTACGTGGGGGTGGAGGGATTGGAAATGACAGAGGTTTATTTGAACCTTTCAGCTTTTCGGATTTAAAGATTAAGGAGTTAAAGGGAATGGAAAACAGCAAATTGGAAAACCCTGGCCGGCTTTCCACCCTGGGCTGGTATGCGTTTGCTTTTGTGTTTTCTTAAGTCTTGTGCTCCAGTGGGACCTTGCTTGCAGGAGTCTCCTGAGTCCTTTCTGTCTTGGGATAATGGGGACCCTGAATGGTGAATGATTCATCATTTACCAGCATGTCCCTCAATCTCTTGTCAGTGTAGCTATTCTGCTTCCATCTGAGAAAGAGGTCCTAAATCCCTTAACTTTTATGGTTGCCCAGCACTAAAATTACATGGCAGTAGTTCTCAGGATGGCCTAACCTGGTTGTTCAGGTCCCAGGTGCCTAGTGTGACCCTCTGAAGGGACAGCAATGGCCAGGGGTCCTCCCTGCCTAGAGCCGCTGACCTCGGGTTCCTGAATCTTTGACAAGGACGCGGGGCTCAGAGTCAGAAGACCTGTCCTCAGTCCTGACTTGCCATTAACTTGATAACAACAGCAATAAAACGTTATGAATAAAAATAAGAATTTTTAATAAGTATTACAGAAGAATTTTAAAACTCAAGAAAATTAATGAAATCCAGAAATCCTACCTCCATATCACAACCACTGTCATCATTTTATGTGTTTCCTAGTTTTTATTTTTCATATACCTATAGTTTTCATAGTTTTATCAGAGAGAACATGCACTTTATATTCCACTTTTTAAAAATGTTTCCAGTTTGCTATTTTTTTATTATGGTAAAAAAAATATAACATAAACTTTTCCATCTTAACCATGTTTTAGTGCACGGTTCAGTAGTGTTAAGTACAATATATTGGCACTGTTGTGAAACAGAACATTTTCATCTTGCAGATTTGAAACTTCATACACATTAAACAACTACTCTTACCCCCCAACTCCTCAGCCCTTGGTAACCACCATTCTACTATGTCCTACTTCTTTAACTTAACATTATATCAGAAGCATTTTCTTTGTTGTTACATTATTTTTTGGCTATAATATCCCACAGATGGACTATATTTAAGAAGACCTATTTTTAGATAGCAAGCTGCTTTCTGTTTTCCTTGTTTAATGAATAATTGTGAAAGGAACATCTTTGTTTCTGTAGCATCTTTCCATGTTTTGTTATCTTATCTTAGGTTTCATTCCCAGAAATGTAGTTTGATTTATAATGTGGAATTATTTTCTGCAAATGCTGTATCAATTTACAATTCCACCATAAATTATAAGACTGTCGCATTGTAGGGGCATCTCTAGTAGGTGAAATTCAAATACATTGCTAGTTAAGCAGAATAAACCAAAGTTACTATATATATATATATTTTTTTTGCGGTGCGCGGGCCTCTCACTGCTGTGGCCTCTCCCATTGCGGAGCACAGGCTCCGGACGCGCAGGCTTAGCAGTCATGTGGCTCACAGGCCCAGCCGCTCCGCGGCATGTGGGATCTTCCCGGACCGGGGCACAAACCCGTGTCCCCTGCATCGGCAGGCGGACTCCCAACCACTGCGCCACCAGGGAAGCCCAAAGTTACTATATTTTTAATTGACGTATCTTTTATTTCAACCAAGTGTAATAATTTCTAATGTTGTTTACTAGTTATATTTCCTATTTCATGACAAGCCTCCTTATGACTTTTTGCCTATTTATGGACTAGTGATTTAGTACATGTCCTTGACATTCATGAAGACTTTATCCTTATTATATCATATTTGATTTAATTATTTTTCTAATAGATTATGATCTTCATTACTTTTTTTTTGACATGTAGAGTTTTGACATTTTTATGGTGCTGATTCAAAAATTTTTATGATTCCTTTCACATCTGAGTCTAGAAATTCTTCCTTTCTTCAGAGGGCTAATAAGTATGTAATTATATTTTCTTTGGTTTTTTTATGGCTTATTATTGATATTTAATTTTAATTTTCATCTCAATTTAATTTCAGTTATGGTAGGAGGTGACAGTTTAAATTGATTTCATTGTGAACCAATTATTCCATCATTATTACATAATGCTTGTCTCGCCTTGAGTTGTGATGACTTCTTTATCATATATTAAGTTCTCCTCTATATAATACAATCTATTCTGCTTATCTTTTTAAAAAATATTTATTTTAATTTTTTTTTTTTTGCTGCATTGGGTTTTTGTTGCTGCATGCAGCTTTCTCTAGTTGCAGTGAGCGGGGTCTATTCTTCGTTGTGGTGCATGGGCTTCTCATTGCAGTGGCTTCTCTGGTTGCAGAGCACGGGCTCTAGGTGCGTGGGCTTCAGTAGTTGTGGCACGAGGTCTCAGTAGTTGTGGCTTCTGGTCTCTAGAGCGCAGGCTCAGTAGTTGTGGTGCACGGGCTTAGTTGCTCCGTGGCATGTGGGATCTTCCCGGACCAGGGATGTAACCCGTGTCCCGTGCATTGGCAGGCAGATTCTTAACCACTGTGCCACCAGGGAAGTCCCTATTCTGCTTATCTTTTTGTGATTTTTCTTATTTTGTTGCTTTGTGGTAAATGTGGCCTGTATGATTTCTGTACTTTGGAATTTGGTAAAACTTCTTTGTCGCCTAGTACATGGTCAGTTTCATGACTGTTCAAAGGTTGCTACTGAAGAGTGTGCTCTTTATTTACTGGGTATAATATATGTATGTATCTGTCTGTCCATCCATTCAGATAGATATATACAAATATATCCCAAGGAACTAAATGTTATATGAACATTTCTTATTTGTGCTTATGTTTTGGCTAGTGTCTGAAAAGTGAACATTAGAGTCTCCCACTGTGATGTGGCTTTGTCAGTTTTTGTTGTTTGATGCATTCTTGCCAGATTTTGTTGTATATGTACTTCAAAGATACAGTCTTAGGTGTGTAAACTTTTTTCACTGTTACATATTCTTGGTGGATTTCTCCTTCTATGAATATGAAGTATGACTCTTTCTTTTGTACATCTTCACAGTAGCTGCCACTTTATATGATACCATTATGGTTCTGTTTGCCTGTTTTTCTTTGGTCAGCATTTGTCTGGTACATATTTCTAACTCCTTCTTTTCAGTGAACCTCTTACATGCATCTGGAATGGATTATTGCTGTTTTTATATTATCTGAGTGTCTTTGTCAATTAATAGATAAATTTAACTCACTCAATTCTGTTGTGATTACTAAAAAATAATTCTTTTTGCTGTTGCAGTAGTATTTTATTAATACTAATTAATATGCTTTTTTCCTTTCTTTTTTCACAATTCTTTCCCTTCAGTTGGATTGATCAAATTCTTTTGTTCTTTTTTCCCTCTGAGATTTGGAATTTATAATTCCAGATGTATTCTTAAGTTGTGGATACACATGCTTAAGCTTTTCTGTTAATATGTATAATTAATAGTACTTTCTCCTGAAGCAAGACAAGAACTTTAGCACAACTTTCTGACCTTCACTGCCCTCTCTCCTCCATCTTCCATGCAGTATCATCTAGAGGTTTTACTTTGAAATCATTATTATTATTTATTAGTTTTTGTAATATCCAGTCAACACATAAACTAATCAGTTACTTTTACTCTTGGATTTATTTTTCTTTCAGCTGGTTAAGTACATCTTTTTTAGCTCAAAATAATTTCTCCTGAAAATTGTGGCGATATCTCTCCTTTGTTTTCTTGAATCCAGTGCAGCCAGGAGAATTCTGACAATAATTTGATTCTCGTTGCTTTGGGGAGTTTATATCTTTGCACTGGTGTTCTGAAATGTCACTGTAGTATGCCTCAATTTGGGTCCTTTAAAATTATCCTGCTGGACACTTAACAGACCTTTCCAATCTGAGGATGCAGGTCATCCCTTTGATCTGGGAAACTTTATTCTAATGTTTGAGAGTTTTCCTCCTTTCTTGTTTTTTTTTTGTTTTTTTTGTTTTTTTTTTGCCGCGCCAAGAGGCTTGTGGGATCTTAGTTCCTCGACCCGTGATTGAAACCAGGCTCCCAACAGTGAGAGCTTGGAGTCCTAACCCCTGGATAGCCAGGGAATTTCCAGTTTTCCTGCTTTCTATTGCCTGTATTTTTTCCTTCTGGAAACTCAATTACGTAAATGTTAAAAATTCTACACTTGTCTTCCACGTCTCTCAACTTCCCTTTTGTACTTTTCACCCCTTTTCCGCTTTGTATGGAGAGACCTCTGTTTGATAGTCTAGCCCTGTAGTTTGTATGTAGCTATATCCATTCTTCTAATAGTTGGCTTTTTAAAGTTTTGATGTTTAAAATTTTAATTTCTAAAATATATGGTTTATCTTTGCGGAGTTGACATATTTTCCTACAATTCTTTGTTTTTCAATCAGACTTCTTCTAAAGTTGTTGCTTTGTTAATGTTGTATCATTAAGTGTAAATTTTGCTGGACTACGTGCCTTTCTTCAAAGAAAGCTTGACTTTCCTCAGATATTTGGTGATTCTTGATTTCGTGCTCCTCTTTGGATTTGAGATTTTCTGTCAGCCTATATTAGAATGCTGTCTTTGCTTAATGTGCCTTGTCTGAGGAGTGATGGGGTGGGTATGTGGCAGTGTATTTTGGTCCAATAACTGGTCTTACAGCTGTCTTCTGAGAGTCACCAGTTCGTGTGGGATACTGCTTTAACAACTACAATGCCCACGCTTGCTGCTTTATCCTGGCTGCTCCTGTTTCGTACCCCAGTCCATTAGTGAGTTGTCCCAGCCTCCCACTTCCCAGTGTTGGTCACCTCATTTCATCTTTTGAACAGTGGCTTTCTCCTGATCTATGATTTCACCACCCCACCAGGCCCCACCAACCTGTCTTTGTGAAATTCCTTATCAAATTTATTGACCAAGAACATTTCTGATATGTTGTTTTTATTATGTTATATATATGTTTCTTACTATATATGTTATCAGGTTTCTCCACCTTGCCAAGTTAATTTCCAACAGAATATCCACTTTTCATCTACCAGCGTTGTGTGGTTTTCTGTTACCGTGCAGTAGTTTCTCTTCCCTTCTTCCTGCCCTTGTGGGATTTTGCTCTTTTTTTCCCCTCTTCAATATTATTTTAGTGAAGTTTTGAGAGGAGGCAGAGATAAATCATTCTGTTCAGTCTATTAGGGTGAACCAGAATGCTCTGGATTCTTATTTTAATTCACAGATGAATTATCTATGTTGGTATTTTATGCTTATTTTACTTTTGTGTTTTGAGAGGCAGTTTTTGGTACCAGGTTATGATTATTTTATAACAAGTTTAATAGCTTTGCCTCTTTTTGTGTATCAGTGGAATAGAGTTTCATTAAAATGTAAATGTTTTTAAAAATTTAATAAATCACATGGGTGCAAAGTCTCTGAGGGGAAGATATTAATAAAAATTTCAATTTATATCTCAATTATCATCCTGTCATGGTTTTCTTTTTTGTGTGTATGAACTTACAAAGTTTACATTTTTTGGAAAGTCATCCCTCTCAGTGTGGATTTCAAATTTTATTAGCCTGAAATTGTGCATGACTTTATTTTCTATTTGTTTTTTTTTTTTTTTTTTTTTTTTTTTTTGCGGTACGCGGGCCTCTCACTGTTGTGGCCTCTCCTGCTGCGGAGCACAGGCTCCGGACGCGCAGGCTCAGCGGCCACGGCTCACGGGCCCAGCCGCTCCACGGCACGTGGGATCTTCCCGGACCGGGGCACAAACCCATGTCCCCTGCATCGGCAGGCGGACTCTCAACCACTGCGCCACCAGGGAAGCCCAGTCTATTTGTTTCTTTATTGGATAAGCATGTGTTTTGTTTGTTTTATTGTTGTTATTGTTTGCCCCCATAAAATGATTTGAAAATTTTTATCACTTTTAATCTTTATTAGTTCTCTGATTATTCAAGTATAAACACTAAAGTAGAAATCATCTTTTCTTCTATGGTTGTTAAGACTACTTTTTTCCTAAGATCTTGAGCTGAATGCATTATTTTATAAGTGATCTATTATTATACTATGGATTTTTTCTAATTTATAGTTAGCCAGCATGTTCTTTAAAAGTAAAGAGACAGGGCTTCCCTGGTGGCGCAATGGTTGAGAGTCCGCCTGCCAACGCAGGGGACACGGGTTCGTGCCCTGGTCCTGGAAGATCCCACGTGCCGTGGAGCGGCTAGGCCCGTGAGCCATGGCCGCTGGGCCTGTGCGTCCAGAGCCTGTGCTCTGCCACGGGAGAGGCCACAACAGTGAGAGGCCCGCGTACCACAAAAAAAAAGTAAAGAGACAGGGTGCTTAATGGATATAGTACTGGTTTTAGATTACTCAAGCAATTACTCAGGGAAAAGGCAATTTGCTAACTATTTGGGGAAAAAAATAAAACTTGGTCCCTTTGGCCCACTATTAACCAAAATGAATAAATACGTCAAGATGGATTTACAAATTAAAGGTTAAAAGAAGAAAAGATACCCTAAACAGGTGGTTCCCACACTTGGCTGCACATTAGAATCATCAGGGGAGTTATAAAAAATTTCTGCACCCAGGTTGTCACCCAGACCAATTAAATCAGAATATCTGAGGGTGGGAGATAGGCACCAGTGTTATTCCAGAATTTCCATGTGATTGCAGTGGCACCAAAGTCTGGGAACCAGTGCCCTGCAGTTTTGTTTTCTCAGTTTGCTCTCTGACCAGAAGCATCGGTGACATCGTAGAGTTGGTTAGAAATGCAGAGCATCAAGCCCCATCTCAGACCCATGGAATAGAGTCTGAATGTTAACAAATCCCAGGCGATTCATGTGCACATGGAATTTGAATAGCTGGTCTCTAAAGCAGGCTTAGCAAACTAGGCTCCGTGGCCTATTTATTTGAATAAAATTTTACTGGACTACAAGTCACGTGCATTCATTTGCATGTCATTTACAGCAGAGTGGGTAGTTGTGATAGAACCTAAAATATTTACTTCCTGCTTATTTGTAGAAAAAGTTTTCAGTGCTTCTCAACCGTGATGGCTCATTAGGATCATCGAAGAGCTTTAAAATTCCCTCTGCCTGGCTGTACCTCAGACCCATGAAGTCAGAATTGGGGAAGAGGGAGTGAGCCCAAGGTATCAGTAATTCTTAAAGCTTCCCAGGTGATTTAAATGTGCAGCCAAGGTTCAGAACTTGCACCCTAAAGGTACAAAGAGAAAATGTACGTGCCTTTTAAAAAATCTGTTTTTTACGATGGAGGTGGCCATTTTTTAATATTAAAGCAAAGAAACAATGATGGAAGTCTGATATATTTGACCATATAACAAACTTTGGAATTCAGGGGAAAAAACCAAAACAGAGCACCTTAAGCAAACTTTAAGACTTAGGAAAGAAAAAAAACTTTGAGCAAAATTAAAAGAAGAATGATGAACTGTGTGGGATAAAATTTATAACATATAATATTCTCCTTACGAAAGAGCTCAAATATAATAAAACAATAAGATGAACCCACAGGTAATCTGGCAGAGACTATTATAAAGCACTTTAGAGAAGAAAATAAAATGACTAATAATTATGTGGAAACGCAGTTAACTTCATTTGTTAACCTAGAAAAGCAGAATAAAACAGTGATGGGCTCTATTTGGGGTTGAGGCCTATCAAAGTGGGACTCCTACTTTCCCTCCCTCCCTCCCTCTTTACTCGCTCCCTTCCTTTGCCTTCCTTCTTGTCTTTTCTTAATGAGAATACTCAGTCTGATGGGGGTGTAGGCAAAGGGCGGACATGCGAATTGGTAGGAGAGTTTGGCAAGATGATCACAAGTGCTGGAAGTGCTTACTTGAGTGCTGATGTTTGGAATCGGAACTGACTGACCAAAGGCTGTGCCAGGGCAGTGGTTACGAGCTTGGGTTTTGTGGCGTTACATAAATTTGGGTTGAAATTTGTGCTATGCTGCTTACAAACTGTGTGCTGGACACATTCTCTAGTCTGTGTATCCTTAGCTATTTTCTTCGGTTGTATGGATCAAATAAGACAGAGCTAAAGATTTAGGCATGTAGAAATAATTAAAAATAGCAGATGATCAATCATAATAGATTTACATCATTGTCAACATCATCATTTTACCAATAGTTTAAAGTAATGACACTATTTACCCCGTGTGTGTGTGTGTGTGTGTGTGTGTGTGTGTGTGTGTGTGTGTGTGTGTATCTTTATGGGCTTTCTATTCCGTCTTGTTGACTTTTCTGTGTAGTTGTGAACAATATGCTGTTTCAATTCCATAGCTTCATATGGTAAAATTACTGTTTGTCGAGTACTTCCAGTGTGCCTGCCACGCCTTAGCAGAATACTTAGTCTTCTGGCACACAGTCTCCAGGGCAGGTTTTAATACCCATATCTGAGAGAAGAAGGGCACGAGGATGGGGTGGAGGGTTCAGCTGTACCAAAGGCCTTGTCCATCCCACAGGCAGCTGTGCAGCTGGATGGCCCTTCAGCATTGTCTCAAATCCAGGCAAGGCAGCAGACCTTTGTCCCCATATCTACCAGCCATGGGGGCCACCCCTGGTAAGGGGTGTGACCGTGGGCAAGCCTGCTCTTCAGGAGCCAGTGATGAATAAAGACCCTTGGAAAAGGGATCTGGGCTGTGCTCCACAGCATCCCCTATAGCTCATGCGTGTTATTTATTTAATATAGTCTCGTGACCACCTAGAGGGGTGGGATAGGGAGGATGGGAGGGAGACGCAAGAGGGAGCCGATCCGGGGATATATGTATGTGTATAGGTAATTCACTTTGTTACACAGCAGAAACTAACACAACATTGTAAAGCAATTATACTCCAATAAAGATGCTAAAAAAAAAAAAAAAAGAAATAGTTCAATACACACACACACACACACACACACACACATACACACACAATATAGTCTCGCATATGATTCACTAGTATTTTATGTAGGATTCTTGTGGTTAGTCAATAGTCATTAGTGTGATGAGCTTGCCTTTTTTTTTTTTAACCCATGTCCAGGTAATACCACTTTTCTAACCAATACAAAGTACAGAAAGAGAGAGAAAAGTCCATTTTTATTACTTGACTATATAATAGAGAGTATTGATATGTAGAGAAGTTTACTATTTTTTTGATAGTTTAAAGGAACTTGCTCATGAAACTCTCTAGACTTTTGGAGAGCATGATTAATATGTTATTTTCTTCCTCACAACTCTGTTATAGCCATTTTCTATTTCCTAAAACATAATTTTATTTCAGAGATTTTAAATTATATAGAATAAATAATAAGAATATAGTGTTATAAAGCAAAGGAGATGAATAATTTGTCACTTTGGCATTGCCCATCCCACTGTTTCCTTTTCTTGGCCTCTTTATGGACTCTGCGGTTGCTGTCTGTCCTCTTTCAGGACCTCTCTGACTATAGCAGCGTGACCACTGGTCAAGGCTCTTTCCTGGTTAGGCTTCTTCGTATTTCCTAAGAGTGTCAGCCCTGACCTCTGTCAGGTGAGCTTTCAGAGTCATGGCTTTTCCCTTTAGAAAACAATGTGTAGCCTCAGAGTTCCGAATGCAGAGCCTCTAACCTTTCGCTCTCTGCCATCTAATTCTCAGAAGTCTGATTCATTCAGTTCAATTCAAGCAAGGAGTTACTGAGTATCCACCTTATGCAAGGCACTATTTTAGGTACATGGGATACAACACAGTAGACATCAATCCCTCCCCTCCTAGAGCTGGTGCTATGGATAAGGAGACAGAAAGTCAACTACGTAAATAAGTAAGATGCTCGTGCTTCATGCTGGGGAGAAAAATAAAGCAGGCAAGCGGAATAAAGAGTTTTCTTTTTTGGGGGGGAGTTGCACTTTTAGACAGAGTAGCCAGGGAAGATCTCCCTGAGAAAGTTATGTTGATTAAACACCTGAAGGAGGTGAGCAAGGGCACCATGTGACCATTTGGGAAGGAGCATTCCAGGTAGCGAGAAGAGCATGTGCAAAGGCCCTGAGGCAGGAGCACCCGTACACAGTCAAGGATCACTGAGGAAGACGGCCAGATCAGAGGCAAAGTAGTATGAGTGAGGGCAAGAGGCCAGCAGGTCCAAAAAGAATGAGGGCTGGCCTTGCTTTTAGGTTCTTGAAGGACTTCGACTCCTACTTTGTGTGGAATGTGGGCATTGGAGGATTTTGAGCAGAGGAACGGCATGATCCATTTTACCTGGTAACAGGCTCACTCTGGCTACTGTGCTGAGACTAGACCACAAGTGGTCCAGGGGAGAAAGCAGTTCGGGAGCTGCTGTGAGCTGTGACACTTCAGACCAAGCATTTCTCCAAAGTGTCTGGCTTGATGTGAGGAGAACATGTAGACTGAATTTTTTTAGCCCTATGTAGAACTTTGTTTCTCATTTGCATTAGTGGAACCCAGTGCCCTGACAGTGACCAGCACAAGGCAGTCAAATAAAGAAAGCCCACCATTGTTCAGCTCGTGAGAATGTTGTTCCTGCATCACCCCAGGCCCCTTTGGCAGGCAGACATTTCCCTTGAGTCCCCCTCCTGGGATAACCTCTTCTCCTAAGAACCAGCTTATTTTCCTCCTTTGTTAATCTTAGAGTGCCTCCCTGCTTGCTTTCCTTGGGAAAGAGCTCAGACCTAGATCTACAGTTTACCTCTAGCGAGAGGATAGGACCTTGTGACTGCTGCATTCTTTTTTTTTCTACCTTTATTTTCATACACCTCAACTAAAAGAAAAGTTTTTATTCTATCTTATTTTTGTGAGTCGCTTTAAAATATGACAAACAACAAACCAATAATGCAGGATGCAAAAGGCATTTCTTCACGATAAAAAGAAAGAAATCCCATTCAAAGCATGGGCCATTTGTGTTCAATTTTTGTTTCCATAAATGAAAGTGCACACACTCTGTCTCTCTCTCTCTCTCTCTCTCTCACACACACACACACACACACACACACACATACACACACACACAATTTTTCAGGATGAAACTATTAGTGGCTAATATGTTACTAAAGCATCCTTATATCCCTGACTGGTTTCAGTACTAACTGCCATTCTTTTTCTACCTCGAGCTTCTAAGTGTGTTATTTTACCTCTCAGCAATATGTGACAGTGATTCTGCAGTCAGATCAGCCATCCAGGTTGGGCTGGATGCTTCCGACCAACAGGAGAGCTTATTAACAATTCACTTTTCAGCCTGCACCACCCCCCATTCTGATTAGTAAGACTTCACAAACTTCTTTGCAAATGTTTTGTTCAAACAATATATTTTCTGAGAACTTGGATATTTGAAAGTATTTTTTGTTGCCCTTATACTGTTGAACAACTACTTGACAGGGCATAAAAATCTTGGGTCAGACTCTCCTTGTTTTAAAATTCTGCGTGTTGCACAGTCATTGCTTAACGCTTACTGTTACGTAATGAGATCTTAATTGCCTTAATGGTAACCCTCTCCCCACCCTGACACTTTTTGATTTTTATATCTTCATTTATTTTAATACTTGAAATTTGAAGGGAAAAACAATAAGATACTTCTTGGTGTCAGTCTCTCAGAGCTAATCGTTCATTTTGCCTTTTAATCTCGAGTCATTTTTTTCATATCCAGAAAGTTCAATCCTGTGATGTCCTAGCCGCTACTTATGATCTATGTGTTGTTTGCACTTCCCTTTGGAACACATTTTATTCATAGGTTGGATCTCTGTGATCTCCACTCCATTTCTATTTTCTTAAGTTCCATCTTTTTTCTTCCCTTTTCTCTGCCTTGTGAGATGACCTCTCCATTCTGTCCTCTACATCCCGTTGTTAGCAGTGTGAAGTCAACCTTTCATCAGCTCAGTTAGGACTGGGTTTTTGGCTCCTGTGACTTTTATTTCATCCACATCCCTTCTCATCTCTGTACTTTCTTGTTGAATAAAAGTAATATGAATATCCTTCAGAATAGAAGGCAGATGTTTTCTGAAAAAAATCTTCTGTCCATGAAGGTAAATCCTTTTAGATGAGAAATTTTCCTTTTGAGCTATATACTTTTGTCCCTCATGAGAAGTGGGGTTTTTCCCTCTGTGGGCTTTAAGTTAGTTTTTCCTTGTCACCTTATGCTTGAACAAGGAGTAATCTAACTGAGCGCAGTATGGAGCTGTTTAGGGGAGAGCTTCCGGTCTGTCTCCTTTCCTTGATTCACCCTGGGGTCTCGAGAGAGTCACCACCGCTTCTTCCCACCACTCTGCACACCTCCCCGCTTTACTGCCTCACATACTGGGCCAAATAAACTCTCACCCATGGACATCGAGCTGCCCGTCCACAACTTAGCCCGCTCTGTGCTCAGCTCCACACGTGGCACATGCGGAAGCTTAATAAAAATGCTTTGAATCCCCTTGGGAGTGGGTGTGATATTGAAAGTGTCTCAAAGCTGTAATAAAGTATTTTGTAAACAGTTCTCTTGCACGACTGCCAAGATTTAAAGCCCATGGAGTCATTCAGATTGTTTTTGACTCACAAATTTGATCTCAACAGAAATACATTTTACCCATGGCTATTAAAACACAACAGTAATCTGTATTTTCTTGAATCCTCAACTGTGTCTTCCTTCCCCGTTTCCCTCTCTCTCCTGCTGCATAGAAACACTGGCTCCCCTTCTCCGTTCAAGAGAGGTTGCTGATTTAGAATGGAGAAGCATATGTAACTTGACACTCAGTAAAAGTAGAATTATGTACATTGTGAATCCTGAACTGTATGGGGTGTGATAGCTTAATGATTTGATTTTCTTTTTGATTGGAAGAAAAATATAGAACCTTGTAGGAAACAGATAACACGGTGGGCTATTCTCTTCATTTTATCAGAACAGCAGATAAAGATCGAAAAAGAAAAAAGAAAATCCACCAAAGAGGTGAGGTTATCTGACTGGTTCCTAATCTGCTCTTAGCACAAGGGTTACGCTGATCTATTCCCAGTATTTTTCAGAGACAGAATCCTCTCAGACAACCATGTAACTTAGAAATAGTGCTTTAAATCAGAGATGGAGGGCTTCCCTGGTGGCGCAGTGGTTGAGAGTCCGCCTGCCGATGCAGGGGACA
>NW_006795342.1:459265-461608 GCF_000442215.2 Lipotes vexillifer
CGCGCGCGCACACACACACACACACACACACACACACACACACACACACACACACACACACACACACACACACACACAAAATATCAGAGATGGACGCATGAGAAAGCTCAGTAAACTGGGCTCTGCCCAGCAGAATATCGCCTGCAGTGGCTCCATACAGGGCCCCTTTAATGAAACAGTCAGGTTACCAGCTGAGATTAAACCAGTCAAGGACCAGGAGGAAGAGCTACATCCACAGTACGGGATGCTTCATTCTTCTGCAGGGATTTCATATCCCATTAACCTTGGCAGCTGTAAATCCGACGGCAGTGTGTGGACATTAAAACCACACATTGAAAATAATGCATCTCTATTTCATTTCTCTTTCCAGGTTTGAGATTTTTAAGAGCTCTCAGGCTGATCCAGTTTTCAGAAATTTTGCAGTTTCTGAATATCCTGAAAACAAGGTAAGATGTTCTCTTTCATATTTTTTTTGTCGTTCTGGTCCCCAGTGCCACGTTGTAAGTATCAGGTGTTGTGTACTTTCATCACGATAAAGTTAGAGTTCTCTTACGCACAGAGAGAGTGATCTAACACAGAAACCCAGGGAAGGCCTAGAGGTAGGGTCTTCTGCAGGGCGGGGACTCTCTATGGTAGAGAGAGAGAAACAGCTGTGTATGGGGGGAAGTGGAGACAGTTTTGGGGGACCTTGTGGGGCTGCGTGGACACCGGCCGCAGCACCATGGAGAGAGGTGCACAGTGGGTGAGGGATAGGTCTGCTCATTGATTGGGAAGTCCTTGCTCCCAGGTTTTAAATCACCCCTTTATTACATCACTAACTAGGAAATTGAACCTGGCCATAAAAGCAATGGAAGCAATGCCCTTTGAGAGGCAGTCACAAACCTCATACGGCAAACAGAAAATCATTTCATTTCAAAGTACATTCTAGATGTTCGCTTTATAGCCCGTGTAGCCCCTGGGGCTTGCTCTGTGAATTGCCTTCTGGGGACTATCTAAAAACCGCCCGCCGAATGCACCATGACTACTTCTGTTAACTGTATCATGATCTGGAAAACACTACTGGACCAGGAGAAAAAAAAAACCCAGAGACCCCTTTCCTGAGGACCTGCAGGTTCTCAGAGCTGGCCGGAAACCAGGGCTGCCTTGATGAATAAACTAATAAAAGAGGTTGGATGCCCTTTAATAGAGAATAAGTACAGGTCATAAATTTCTCTCATAGGAAATTACACTTTGAGAAGCTCACTGCTAATGTTCCATTTTTCTCTTTGGTTGGCCTTAACGTGTTTGATAAATGATGAAAAACAGGACATCTCTCTGTTTGTGATTTGTAATTAATACACCTGCATTTTGGGGGAGCTTGGATTCAGCATTGTTTTCCCAGTAACTGAGGCTGGGACTCAGCTTCCTGAATATGTCACATCCAACAAATGTGACAGGCTTTCCTCTTTGGGTCTTAGTGTGTTTTGTTTATTTGCGTTTGTTTTCATTTCGAATTGGTTTCCCCTCGCTAACTATTCATCTACGTGAATGGGGGAATAAATTCACTTCCTATTAGTCAAGTGAAAAAGCAAGTAAGCGTGGAATGCCATGGAAATCTTCAACAGTGTGTCCCAACACCCTTTACTTCCATTATCCTGGGGTCAGAATTGGTTGGCGCTCCATTTAATAGCGTATATACTATTATTAATATAGAATGAATATTGTTATTCGTATTTCTTCTGAGTGACAGTAACCTTCATTTCTACCTTTTTTATGACTTTTCTATGCAAGGGACTCATGTTCCTCTTGAAATTAAAATGGTCAACAAAGCTAGCAGTCCTCAAGTTTTGCCTGTATCATATTTGCTCCACTACACTGTATTTTTACAGGTAGACTTGGTGAGGACCCAGTGGCAATCACAGGAGATGTATTTAAGAGATACTTGTGGGGACGGTGTTACGTGGAGTCATCCACAGTGTCTAACATGGTATAGTGCCTCTTTCTCCCTGTTTCGAGTTTACTTGTTTAGGGGGCTTTTAATCCTCTGACGCCAGCATTTTAAGAAGGTGCCATTACTCTGAGGAATAACATGGAGAGAACTGTGTTCTCACCTTCCTCGTACTCCATGTGGATCTTTCCTGGACTTGGGAGAATGATTAGCCATCTGAGTAAACTATCTTTTTCTAGGCTTTTGCCAAGAGACCCGCCAACTTCCCGCTCCTTGGAAAAGACTCCTTTTCTCTGGATGCAGGAAATAGCGCTAGCATCCCTGGGGAAACATTCCACCTGATGACTCCACAATTATGTTCGTTCTCCCAGTGCAGAGGGGGAAAATCTGAAGCAGCGAGTGAGGGAAACATGTGA
>NW_006795342.1:461618-462214 GCF_000442215.2 Lipotes vexillifer
TACGTTGGGAGAGTCACGGGGTGGCAGGCTACTGGGATGTCTGCCATCCTAAGCCCCAAACAGCATTTCCCCAAGCACCCTACCTCCCACAGAATTAAGCTCCTTGTCTTATGGGAGGGTGGTTTCCATGACAACCACACACTTGGACAGTTCCTGTCGCAACCAGGGACAGCATCAGGGTGGATTCAAGCCTGAATTGAGCCCCCATTTGTGCAGCAGCGACATGGGTGCCGGGGTTGAGTCCTGCTTTCAGAGAGCTCGCTGGGGAGGACTGCCCCACAGTGTGGTTGGTGCTGAGGGTACAGGCGCTCCCAGGGATGGGAGGCCTGAAGGAGAGCGATTAAGTGGGGCCTCGGCATAAGCGCGAGGCACTCAAGGATCTTGTCAGGGCAGAGGGGGTGTGTCTTCGGTAAGCCTTGTAGAAAGCCAGGTGTCATTCTGGTGGTGCTGGAGGTTAGGCATGTGAGAGGGAAGGGCGAGTGGGCTGACTTCCGATCAAGGAGGCTGCAGGAAAGCACGTAAGTGAGAGAACATGGCTCTTGGGGGAACGTTGAGTAATTCTGTGCTCTTGGAGACTGGGGTTTCCACGGTAGGGA
>NW_006795342.1:462224-473379 GCF_000442215.2 Lipotes vexillifer
GAGATTAGGAGGGCAGGGAGAGGCCCGATCACCAGGCGCAGACGGAACCTTCATCTGGTTGTAGGAACTCGGGCGGTCTAGAATAGCTCTCTGAGCCCGTTCCCTCTCCAGCTGCCTGGCTGATCGCGGCCCCTTCCTTCTGGGAGCCCCAGGCACGGATCCCGTAGGCTCTGCCGCAGAGAAGCAGAAGCCTTGGTCCTTGTAGGGCTTTGTACCTTGAGGGATTTTCTGGTAACGCCTCTGTACTTTGCTGCTTTCTCAAGGACCTTCCAGGAGGGTGGGTGGAGCCCCATCATCATCTTTCCGGGGGTTTTGTATGACTTTCTCTAGCGGCCAGCACCCAGCAACCTGGGGTATTGGGTAGCGGTGGAGACATTGAAATGTGACTTGAAATAATTATATGAAATTGTGGTTTCATGTTCCGTTCTTCGGCTGCCTCTCCTGGTCCAAAGTGGGAAGAAACAGGGCAGAGAAATATATGGGGGGGGGGTGCGGAGAGAAAGAGAAAGAGGGGTGGGGAAAGAGGGAGACAGAAAGGATGAAGACGAGATCAGGAAAAAGATGACAGAGTGAACAGGATGACAGAGAAAACAGAAAGTCACAGTAACGGGACAGCATCAGGGTCATTCCCCAAACTGCCAGCCAACAGAAATGTCCTATAAATGGCATATTGAAGGGGCCACTGGGAGACCTCGTGCCATTGTCTGAGCTTTTGGCAGTTCCTCCGTTGCCCAGCAAACAGTCAGAGCAAAGGAAGCATCTCTGTCTAAAGGCTGTCATTCCATACCTCATTTAATGCTGATGATGGAGATATAGATACTTATGACGGGGGCATGGGGCACCTAGTGCTTTCTTTCTTTTTTTTTTTTTTTTTTTAAAAAGGTAGTTGCCTTAACTGTTTCCTCTGATTATTAAAGTGTAGTGTAAACACTTCAACAATATAGGAAAGGATAAAGCACAGTTTCCTCAGCACCATCGATGGTTGAGATAACCTCACTAACATTCTACCATGTCACTTCCATTTCCCACATAGCATTCCACTCTATGTATGTACCATCATTTACCATTTTTTTTTTTTGACGTTTTGGAAACTGAAATCACTGTACTACATATATGACCTCAGAAAAGGCTCCAAGGTTAAAGTTCTTGAAAAGAGTAATTGGCATAGAGACTGCAGGCAGAGGCCACATCGTGAAGGCTCTCAGATGTCCTGGATTTGACTCGGAGAGCAAGGAAGAGTTGTTGAGGGGTTTGGGCAGGAGAGGAACGTGGTCAGATTTACATTTTAGAAAGACCCACTATTCCACCAGTTGTATAGGGAGTGGGTCTAAAACGTCTAAGCCATAGACCGTGAGACTAGTCACGAGGCAGTTGTCCAGGCAAGTGGTACTAGGGGCTGGCCCTCAGAGAAGAGGGAGAGCGATCAAGAGAGATTTAAGGGTTAGAATTGACAGGACTTGCTTTTGCTTCGCTCTGTGTCTTATAGTTCAGGCCATTCATTCCCGTGGGGTACAGTGCAGTTGACTTTGAGGGGATTGTACATCTGTCCAGCAAAGGTAACAATAAAACAAAATAAGGACATTGGCACCTGTCTCTATTCTCAGCCAGAAACAAAGAGGAAAATACTGGTCAAGTAGAACAGAGATAAATTCGTATTGCTTTTTGGAAAGAGATGATGTTTTCAGTCTCAACCCATACATGTCTTGTTCAATACACTGAGAGCAGAGATGGCCCTCAGTGGTTCTGGGTTTTCAGCTATAATCTTGGAAGAGGACAGACATTCATTCTTCCAGTATCTACAGAGACAGACTCTCTCTCCCAATATCTACGGAGTCCTAAAAAAGGTCTCTGATCTATAAGAACAGAGAAGTCTCTGTGCCTGCCCATGGACGATGATTCACTGTATCCACTGATACAGATTACTCTAATGGCTAGTGAGGACTCATGGGGCAGGACCCAGAAATGATAATGGAAAACACGAAAATGGAGTTAGGTTTTCATGCTAACGTCACAATCTGTCCCTTATCCTGAGGGGGCAAGAACCTGAATAGTTCCAATCATTCTAGCCATTGGGAACTTGCCCTTTGGTCCAGGCCCCTGGGCTTGGCCCTGAAGTCTCTGACTATCTCCAGTGGCCTCTTGCCATGCAGAGCCCACAGTCCTGTCCTGCAACCCCTTCCCTCTTTCCAAGGAGCCCTCTTCAGCTTGGTGAGGTTCAAATTTCAGAATATGGAGAAAGTCCACCAAGAGTTAATCTTGTGTCTCTTGCACAGAGCTTTGTAGACGATTGCCTGGTCATAGAGTTTCATTTGAAAAGCAAATTCCTAATACTGGGCATCTCTCATGATGCAGATGCCATAAAAAATAATCAGATTTCAGTGCTTAATAGGGACTCTTTCAGCAACAATGATTAAATGTTCTCTACACAACAGAGAGCTCCCTTAAGTACTATTAATATCACTGTGACAATCAGAGATTAATAATCACCATATAAGGTCATTTTTCCAAAGCACCATGAGGCTCGGAGACTCCAGTAGTTGTAATCTCTCAGGAGGGCCCCACATGGTTATTGGTGGGACACTGCTCTGCTCAGTCTCCAAGGATCCAGGGCTGTGTAAGTGAATCACCTTGGCACTTAATTATCCTCTGAGAAAATGAACAGCACAGGCTTCCCTGAGATCTCTCCCTTTGCCACTGGCTACCTGTCCCTCATCAGCCTCTCTCTCTCCAAGGTTAATGCACCTCAGAGGGCTTACAAGGCAGAGACAGGGAGGTTCTGCTTTATTTTGGCTTCCTCTTGAGAAACTAGTTGGGGACAGGATGTGGTGATAGCCTCTGTCCTCCCTGGGGCAGTACCCTCTGGCCCTCTTCATATCCTCAACACAGGGTGTGGGGAAGGCACAGCTTCACTTGCACAACAAGGAAGACTTCCTGGTGGATCCCAGGCTGTGACTGTTCTACACTGTAGTGGCCAAGAGGGCAGACTCTGGAGCCAAAGTGCCTGGGTTCAAGTCCCAACTCTGCTGCTTACTGCGTTGAACTTGGGTCAGTTTCTTAACCTTGGGACCGCCTCATAGAGTCATTATGAAGATTTGATGAGTTAATATACGTGAAGCACTTAAAATGGCGTTGCACACGGTAAGCCCTGTGAAAGAACTGTGTTAGCCATTCTCATCGCCGTGATCTTGAACTCTTAGAATTTAAACCATTGGTTTCCCTTGAGAAAGAGGTGGGAGTGGCCGGAGATCAATCCATCCAGGATGATGGGCTGAACCACGCTGTGGGCAGTGTTAGTCCCCTCTGGGGAGATTGAAAGAGAGAGAGTTCTTTTCTGCACGACACAGGTGGGAACACAAGAGTCAAATAGAAATCTGAAACGATGCCTTAAGACAGCGGGATGGGTTACCAAGGAATAGCTGGAGGTGAAGGAGACGTAGGTCACTTTGTATTGCCCGGGGGTAGAACCACTTTAAGGAAGAGGTAGGGACTGAACCAGGCTTTGGAGAAAGGGAAATACTTGGATAGATGGGGAGGGCTTTCGAGCTGAGTAATAACATAAACAAAGACTTGGTGAGTAAGTTTGGCTGTGATGGACGTTGCCAGGTTTGTGTAGAAAGAATCATGGTAGGAGGACCTGAAACTTCAGAGGGTGTTGAAGGTGGGAATTTGGACATAATATTTTACTCAACAGGAGCCTTTGGACAGGGCAGCGACCTGCTGACAACAGTGGTTGAGGAGCTGTACACCCAGTAGGAGTGAACGGGGTGAAGGCAGATGGGACGAGTACAGAGGGGAGACCAGCTCACTCAGTGCAGATTCTTAGAGGCCCTGCTGTGCACCAGGGACTCACTGGTCCCAGGGTCCCTGCCGACAAGGCCCCTACTGTAAGGGAGCTAAATATCTCGTGAGTGGCAATCAGTCTTTCTCAAGGAACACTAGTGGATGCTGAAATTTTTAGGTATAAGGTTGTTGGGGAATAGGATATTCATATGGTCTCAGAGTCCTACTCCCCAGATGGCATATTAATTACAAAGGGAAATGGGCACCTCTCAGTGGCGCCATCTGGCGTTTCCACCTTCACCAGGTGACTGGACCTGGTGCATTTGAGTTGGAATTTCCTGATGTGATGCCACCCCAGGCGGGTATTCTCAAAAGACATATTGAAACAGGATCTATTCAGGCGGGAACAGTCAGACAAATCCAGAATATGGGACATTCTGGTTGAAAGCTGGCCTGGGTGCACAGAAAATTAAATTGGCACTAAAAACAGATTTTTTTTAAAAAAATTTATTTATTTATTTTTGGCTGTGTTGGGTCTTCGTTTCTGTGCGAGGGCTTTCTCTAGTTGTGGCAAGTGGGGGCCACTCTTCATCGCGGTGCGTGGGCCTCTCTTGTTGCGGAGCACAGGCTCCAGACGCGCAGGCTCAGTAGTTGTGGCTCACGGGCCCAGTTGCTCCGTGGCATGTGGAATCTTCCCAGACCAGGGCTCGAACCCGTATCCCCTGCATCGGCAGGCAGATTCTCAACCACTGCGCCATCAGGAAAGCCCCTAAAAACAGATTTAAAAGGGTGTGTGTATTGGTTGGGGCTGTGTGTGTTACTTACACATTAAAGGAGAATAAAGCAGAGAATGGCAAACTGAGTAGCCATTACTACTTAGGCCAGTCAGCCCACTGCCTGTCTTCGTGAATAAAGTTTTCGTGGAACACTGCCACACCTATTCCTTTACAGGTTTCCCAGGTTGTACAGGTTGCTTTTGTGCTCCAGCAGCAGAATTGAGTAGTTGCAACAGAGACTTTA
This sequence comes from Lipotes vexillifer, assembly GCF_000442215.2. Classification (NCBI taxonomy): domain Eukaryota; kingdom Metazoa; phylum Chordata; class Mammalia; order Artiodactyla; family Lipotidae; genus Lipotes; species Lipotes vexillifer. Next base: position 467,025 of record NW_006795342.1, read on the forward strand.
TGACCCAGCAAAGCCTGAATATTTACTGTCTGTCCCTTTATTAGAAAAGTTTCCTGACCCCTAGATTAAAGCCACATAATAATCAAATGCAGCACATGAACCTTGATTGCTTCCTGAATCAGGGTGAAAACATGAAAGCATCAGTAAACCTAATTTCGGAGCAACTGGAGATATCTAGATTAATAGTGCCTATTACATGATGTTACTGAATCCGTGTCAGTTTCCTTAGGCAGGACAATTGTATTATGATTGTCTTGCACAGCGTCCTTCTTAGGTGTTCAGTGCTGAAGTATTCAGGGGGTTGTGTCATGATGTCTACAATGTGCTTGTAAATGGTTCAGCCAGAAAAAGGAAAAAAAAAGAAGAGAAGATGTATAGAGTTAAAGCCAATGTGGAAAAATGTTAACTGGTTAATCTAGGTGAAGGGCATCCAAGTGTTCATTATATTCTTCTTTCACTATTTCTGTAGATTTAAAGATTTTCAAAATAAAAATTAGGAAAAAAATTTAAACCATCAGAGGGCTTAATTTAGGGACCACTTTCAGTAGCTCAGAAGTCATCTTCCTATAGGCTCTGGCCTGAGTCAGGAAAGCCCCTAAAAACAGATTTAAAAGGGTGTGTGTATTGGTTGGGGCTGTGTGTGTTACTTACACATTAAAGGAGAATAAAGCAGAGAATGGCAAACTGAGTAGCCATTACTACTTAGGCCAGTCAGCCCACTGCCTGTCTTCGTGAATAAAGTTTTCGTGGAACACTGCCACACCTATTCCTTTACAGGTTTCCCAGGTTGTACAGGTTGCTTTTGTGCTCCAGCAGCAGAATTGAGTAGTTGCAACAGAGACTTTATGACCCAGCAAAGCCTGAATATTTACTGTCTGTCCCTTTATTAGAAAAGTTTCCTGACCCCTAGATTAAAGCCACATAATAATCAAATGCAGCACATGAACCTTGATTGCTTCCTGAATCAGGGTGAAAACATGAAAGCATCAGTAAACCTAATTTCGGAGCAACTGGAGATATCTAGATTAATAGTGCCTATTACATGATGTTACTGAATCCGTGTCAGTTTCCTTAGGCAGGACAATTGTATTATGATTGTCTTGCACAGCGTCCTTCTTAGGTGTTCAGTGCTGAAGTATTCAGGGGGTTGTGTCATGATGTCTACAATGTGCTTGTAAATGGTTCAGCCAGAAAAAGGAAAAAAAAAGAAGAGAAGATGTATAGAGTTAAAGCCAATGTGGAAAAATGTTAACTGGTTAATCTAGGTGAAGGGCATCCAAGTGTTCATTATATTCTTCTTTCACTATTTCTGTAGATTTAAAGATTTTCAAAATAAAAATTAGGAAAAAAATTTAAACCATCAGAGGGCTTAATTTAGGGACCACTTTCAGTAGCTCAGAAGTCATCTTCCTATAGGCTCTGGCCTGAGCTACTTATGCCACCTTTCAGATCCTTCCCTTATGGTGGCTCTGGGGGGTTGGGCGTGGGAGTGGGCACTAAGGAGGCTCTGTTCCTCTGGAAGGCAGCCCCAAGTGAGTCTCCTTCTGTAACTTGGGGATTTTGCTTGTGTCTTTTGCACAGTAATTCCATCAAGCTGGTGAATCTGCTCTCCATATTTATCAGCACATGGCTAACAGCAGCCGGGTTCATCCATTTGGTAAGTATCCTTGAAGACGCTTCAGTGCTGGCGTTTCTGGAGCAAGGCCCTCTCTGAGTCATTTTATTACCTGGGAGACAAACTTCAGCCCAGCTGTAGAATGCAAAAAAAAAAAAAAAAAAAAAAAAAAAAAAAAAAACGAGAAGCAACTACACAGTTGTCTAAATTTCCAATCCTTTTACCCCAAACTAGTTCCAGCTGGTGAGTCACGGTCACACCCTTCACCTGCGTTTTTCAGCGCACCTGTATTGCTATGGGGGCCCTTTCACTGCCTTTTTTTTTTTTTTTTTTTTTTTTTTTTTCCCCTCCTGTCTGCAATAACCCCAGCCAACCACAAGATGGCAGTGCTTCCTCAGCAATCAGCAGAAAAGGTTGGCGACCAGGTTGCAAGTCTGGCCCCCATCTCTTAGGAAACAACAAATTCAGATTCCTCAATTTCCCTCCACTTCCCCCTGGCAAAAAGCCCTCTTCGATTCTTTGGCCTGATTGCTTGTCAAGTTATTTCGTGTCTCAAAAATGTTAATTCTTTTAAATTAACGACTCCAAAGCCTTATATTATTGTCAAACTGTTCTCACCTTCCCAGGGCAGATTTCTGCCTGCTTTCTAGGGAGCGTAGCTATTGTGGGAAGTGTGTTTCAAACAAACACAAACCTTTAAAGCTGGAAGGAGCCTCATCTAACTTGGAAGCTTTGGGTAAAGGTGCCTTTCCCTTGCTGAGCCTCTGTCTGCATAAGGGGTGGAAGGAAGCATTGTTACCCCTCCCTCCCATTGGGATTTTTGTAATTCTCATCCAAAGGAAGTCTGCCGGTCAATCACTCTGTCACTGGATCTGATGGTTTCCCACCCTGGCTGAAATCACCCTTAGATAATCACTCTAATTCTGCCAAGTGCCAAAAATCACAGATATGGAGGGTTCATTGGCTGTTTTCACTAAGCCGTGGCCTCACCTTCCTATTGTGTGAAGTACCTTCTGCTTCACCAGGAAAGCCCCATGAAAAGGGCACATTGACGACAAGCATTGATGTGTGACAGAGGCCAGGGTTGGAGGCCCAGGGGTGAGGGGGCCTGGGGCTGCCCATCCACAGGGACCGCCCTGGCAGGTCACAGGCATTGGCCAGCCAGTGGGTTGTAGGGCTGGACCTCTCCCCTCTAAAGTGTCTCTCCGGCCTGCCTCACAGCTTTGCCGGCAGATCATAGGTGATGGGAGTAGAGCAAGTGTTTGTGAGCCTAAAGCAGAGATGGGCCAACTGCAACCCTGGGGCAGAAGCTCTCCACACCTGTTGCCTCTGCCCGATTTCCTGCTGCCCCTGCAGAGTTGAGTTGTCCCTACAGAGAGCAGGGAACCCTCTGGTCCACAAAGCCAAAAATATTGACCATCTGGCCCTTTACAGACTAAGCTTGCTGGCCCTAGGTCTACAGGGTGTGCAAATGGAGGTAGTTCTCATGAGCTCGCTTTTTGTGCTTCCAAGGGAGATGTCTGCAGTTTGCAGGGCAGAGCCATCACTGGTCTTCTGCAAAGCAAGGAAAGCCTAGTCAGACTGGCAAGGGGTGCTCTTTGGGGTTCGTTCATATGATCTGAAGGAGCAAGGTCCCTCGGGCAGCTACTTGGTCAAAACAATGAAAGGATGAGGTCCCCTGTGGGAGGGTCCAGAATTTCTTTGGGACTGAGCAGGAACTCCAGAGAAGGGCCTCTTTGGCCCTTTAGTGCATTGCCTCTAGCCTCACGTGGCTAGAGGCAATGCCCTAAAATTCAGCTGGCCTCAGATCTTTATAACAATGAGAAGAAAATGGACTCTGGATAAGTTCCTCAGTTCCTTCCCCTCTCTGCCCCAATCAGCTGGGCAGGCGTGTCAGTGTGGCTTTCACTCCACTTTCTCCACTACCTGCTCAGAGGTTGTGACCGTTACTTACAGAGCTCAGTTCAGTCCAGCAAACTCCCCGGGCCGAGGATGCTGTGCATCCAGAAGCAACCTAGATGCTGGAGCTTCTTTGTTTCTCGTTTATTACACCTGTAATGTTCTTCCTTTCTCTAGGTGGAGAATTCAGGGGACCCATGGGAAAATTTCCAAAACAACCAGGCTCTTACCTACTGGGAATGTGTCTATTTGCTCATGGTGACCATGTCCACTGTTGGTTACGGGGACGTTTATGCAAAAACCACGCTCGGGCGTCTCTTCATGGTCTTCTTCATCCTCGGGGGACTGGTAAAAACTCTTTCTTACAACGTTGACTTTTGTGGTCATTAATATTTTTCTATTATCCATTTTCTGAAAGCTGTGTATTTGAGACTGTGTTTCTGCGCTAGAGGCAAGCGACTGCCTTAGTGTTACAATCCGGTTAAAGTCAATCCAAACGCCATGGTGACTTTTCTGCATATTTCTTCGGTATATCGGATTTGTTACCCTGAGACCCAGGCATGGTGTCCTTGTGAGGGACAGCCATTTAGCCCAGAGCAAACCTAATTGTCTTAAGAAAGTGATGCTTACTTATCAAGTGCGAGTGTCTGTGCCTTTGTAATGTAATTCAGCATCTGATATTCTGCAAGGACACTGCTGTCACCTCATGGGGGTAGATACTGTTGATACTCTATAGACAGTTTGCGGTTTCAAGAGCTCCCTGCCCCCTTCCCCCTCCCTGAACTTCCAACAAACACTGTGGCTGGGGCCTTGCTCTAAAGAGGAGTGTCCCCACCCCGGAGGAAGGAGAGCCCACTGGTCTCCTCTGGATGGACATCACTACATGAGCAGAGTATGGTTTTGTAAACAGCCAACCAACTCCCTTACACGGTATTTTCCCTCCCCCTCTGTAAGTCAGAAAGTTGCACTCTTTGCTCTTCTGCTCTATGCAGATCATCACGGTGGTTTATGATGTATTGTGCTTTTCAAGAGGGGTTTCTGGCAACTCTTCGGTGGTGGCTGCATTTTGTCTTTCAAAGTAGCTCATTTGACGTTTAGATTTTTGCTGTGTGTGAGGTAAGTGATTAAAACCCTGAATTCACACACAGCTTTCACGTATGTACACCGCACATGCATTTATTTAATGCATCCACATCTCTGTTTTGTATGCATATGGCATATACATTTGAAAAATGTATATAAATGTACGTGTGGTGTGTACATTAGCACAGTGTCCTCACAGCACCCGTGAGGTCCCTGCAGATGAGACCCCTTTATCCAGCCACAAGCACAATGTTTGTTGGACAAAACATGGCAGATTTGTGTTTCTCCTTGCTATCCTTTCCTTAAATTTACGTTTTGTGCTTTTTAGTGATTTTTTTTTTTTTTTTTTAGTGGAAAAGTTTATATATTTTTAAATCTTCTTTTGGTGTTTATTGTCTTTAATCGTTCATAAAGGCATAGATTATCATGTGAACTATAATTAGAAAGAAAGGCCTTCTCTTGAAGTAATATGTGTGTGTGTGTGTGTGTGATTTTTCCAGCATGCATGCATTCCCTTATTTCTATTCAGGAAGGAGAATTAGATATCAATTTATTTATTCCTGTGTCTCCTTTACATTTTTCTTGACTGTGATTTTTTTTTTTTTTTTTTTTTTTTTTTTTTTTTTGGTTGGTCTTAGTTGTCTAGGTTGGCTCATGTTTGTTTTGTCCTGTGTATTTTCAGGAGCTTGCCCTTTTTGTGCTTTTATTTATTTATTTTTTTTTACAATCTAACATATTAATATGTACCTTTGCAGTTCTAGCCCTTTTGTGTTTTCAGATCTTAATACCCCCCACTTCTGAAAAGGTCACCCCCTTTCTTTGGCCTGTCTTTTTAGTCTCTCTTCTGTCTCCTATCTTTTCCTCAGGCCATGTTTGCCAGCTACGTCCCTGAAATCATAGAGTTAATAGGAAACCGCAAGAAATACGGGGGCTCCTATAGTGCGGTTAGTGGAAGAAAGTAAGTATGCCAAGAGGTTTTGTTGCTTCCACTGCGGTAGAATCCTCTCTGCATGCCATTTTTTTTTTTTTTTTTTTTTTTTTTTTTTTTTTTTTTTTTGTTTCATGCATGTAGGCAATGTTTGCCCGCTACGTGCCCGAAATTGCTGCTCTCATCCTGAATCGGAATAAATTCGGCGGGACTTTTAACAAACATGGAGGCAGAAAGTAAGTCAGTTGCATTAAAAAAGGTGTGGTTGAGTGACTTTCAGAGCCCCTGTGGCGGAGACACCTGAATCCTGCCCCTCCCCACCCCCCCACCAAAGGGCCACATTCTGTGTGGGGTGTGATGTCAGAATTACCCCACGAAGTTATCACACGTGGACCAACTCCTGAGGCTTGTTCCCATTCACAACTCTCTTCCTGCCCCCGCCCCCCCACCTTTCCAAGAGACACGACAGATGTATCCTGGCAGGGGTCCATGTGTAACTGGGGCCATATTTTCTGTTCTCTTCCCTAACACGTAAACCCAGCTCACTCATTCTTTATATTAATTAGGTGAGTGATTACATTCCGGTCCCTCAGATGAAACTGATGCCATCCTATGGGGTTTTTGTGCAGCCATAACATGGGCTCCTCCTCTCACAGGGAAGTCCTAAGGAGGGCAAGATCGAGGTCACCTTGGCACTGTGGCCACCGGGCAACCAGTTCTCTAGCTAGGAGGCACCCAGCTTGTCCTCAAAGGGACTGATTACTCAGTTGAAATTCCTTCTTGGCAGGAAATACTATATTTATGGTACGTCAGGGCACGGCACGCTCTTC
>NW_006795342.1:473389-473961 GCF_000442215.2 Lipotes vexillifer
CTGACGCATCTTTTGTTTGGCTTCCCGTTCGTGAATGCTTTCTTATTGGGGACTGTTTCGTTTTGTGCGCGCATCATTTTGTCAATATCAGTGTCAGTGTGTGGGTCTGTTGTCAACCGGAAGTTTTACTCCTAAGTAGATGCAGGGCCTTGACTGCTCTGTCCTCCCGTCTGGAGAGGAGAAGGTTGGAGGCAGGCAGGGCGGAAGCAACCATTCGGTACTGTTTTCTTTGATTTTTCTTTCTTTCTGTTTTTAATCAATTTATTTATTTATTTATTTATTTATTTATTTATTTATTTTTGGCTGCGTTGGGTCTTCGTTGCTGCGCGCAGGCTTTCTCTAGTTGTGGCGAGCGGGGGCTACTCTTCATTGCGGTGCCCGGGCTTCTCATTGTGGTGGCTTCCTTTGTTTTGAGAGCATGGGCTCTAGGCAGGCGGGCTTCAGTAGTTGTGGCGTGTGGGCTCAGTAGTTGTGGCTTGCAGGCTCTAGAGCGCAGGCTCAGTAGTTGTGGTGCACAGGCTTAGTTGCTCCACGGCATGTGGGAATCTTCCCGGACCAGGGCTCAAACCCAT
>NW_006795342.1:478801-482275 GCF_000442215.2 Lipotes vexillifer
GGGAATCTTCCCGGACCAGGGCTCAAACCCATGTCCCCTGCATTGGCAGGCGGATTCTTAACCACTGCACCACCAGGGAAGTCCCTGTACTGTTTTCTTTTTAAAGCTTTTTCTTGGGCACTCAGCTTTGTTTGCTTTTGAGTTTTTGCTTTCATTTTAACTTCCATGCAGTAAGATATACACATCTTTAATGTACAGCTCAAGCATTTGTACCTGTGTACAAACCCAGGAACTACATCCCAGATCAAGGTGCAGGATTTTTTTTTTTTTTAACTTTTTATTTCATATTGGGGTACAGTTGACAAACAATATTGTGTTAGTTTCCAGTGTACAACAAAGTGATTCAGTTATACATGTACATGTATCTATTCTTTTTCAACTTATTTACAAAACAGAAACAGACTCACAGACTTAGAGAATGAACTTATGGTTAACAGAGGGGAAGGGTGTGGTGGGAGGAGAGATAGTTAGGGCGTTTGGGATTGACATGTACACACTGCTGTATTTAAAATGGATAACCAACAAGGACCTACTGTATAGCACAGGGAACCCTGCTCAATATTCTGCAACAACTTAATTGGGAAAAGAATTTGAAAAAGATGCAGGATATTTTAATTATCATTCTCCTTCCCAGTCAACAGAAGTTCCTATCGCAGAACTAGGATTTTGTTTTTGTTTTTTAAATTTCATACATTTTTACATGAACTCTTGAATAGCCTATTTTGTTTTTTAAGAGAAAAATAAAAGTGGTAGCATCGCATTTCCATCCATCGCCTGACGGTCACGTTGGAAGGAGCCAACAACCTCCCCTCCCATCAGTGATCTCACTGCATCCCGAGCTCAGGTGTCCAGTCCTCCATTCAGAAAATGAGAAGATGGAAAAAAGGACTCATTTTCTGGAACTACCCACAGGACACCCCGTTTCCTTTCAAAGGCACGGAGGCCAGTGGGCAAGAGGAGGCCAGTGGGCGTCTTTTCTGTGGAGGCAGCAAGTTTCCCCGCCTTCCCTCTGATGGGGCCCTCCTCCTCCTATTATTATAACAGCCCTGGATGAGCTGAGAACCAAGCTGTTCCGATTTCTGGGCCATTGGTTGGATCCAAAAGGCCAAATAGGTCCAGAGATTTCCATTGTTCATTTTTTTCCTGTGCCAAGAGGAAAACAGCTTCTCGGTTCGTTTTGCCTCGAAGGTGCGGACAGGTCTCCAGAAAGCAGAAGGTGTTCCGAGGGCTCAGGTTGCCTTCATGGCCTCCCCACCCCACTGTCTCAGCCAGCCTTCCCCTCTCACTCACTGCCCCTGAAGAAGTCAATAAAATCAATTGCCTTGACGTCAACGTTGAAAATATTTCCTGACTCTCACTCCACGTACATTTTGTTTTTCCTCCAAAATAGCTGCCATAGGCCAGTGTGGGTGGGCCTGCTGGCTGGTGCCTTTTGTTGACGGCTGACCCAGAGGAGGCCCTGAGACCCACGGTCGCTCACCCGCTCCAGTCCCATTCGGTTGTCCCTTGGCCTTGGCAGCTCCACTCAAACCGCCCCCCGCGTGCTGACGGCTTGAGATCACAGACTTGCCGCAGCTTTTGTTCTGGCTCCATCAGCATCTTTTATCACCGGTTTTAGCCTGGTTCTCTCTCTCTCTCTCTCTCTCTCTTTCTCTCTCTCTTTTTTCTTCCCCCTTTATGAAAATGCACACTTTGCTTTTAACGTTCACTCTGGGTCTCCGAGGTCCTCCGACCCTGCGGACAGAAAGTACGTTCTGTCATCAGCACCGCGACTGTTCACTTTACTTTACGCATTGTTTCCTGGTTCAAAAGCTAATTACTAAGTAGTTTAAAGAAGCCCTTTGGTCACTTAGATCTTTCATCAGAAAATATAAGCCTGGGAAAGGAACGGTAATAAAGGGCCATTAGCACCCTTTGTTTGATGTTGTTTTTCCAGTCAGTAGAACAAGATTGATGAAATGTTATGTTTGGCCAAAATTTGAGTTTTCATTTGGAATTCAGTGTTGAGAGAATGGGCTGTCAGAATCAATAAGTTTTCTTTCGCTTGGGATACGGGCATGTGGTAGTAATTAGCAATATAAGGTCTTTAGTTGAGCAACCAAGCATGGATTCTGGCAGCAAACATAATGAGAAACTACAGTTGTTCTATTTCTAATGTCAGAAAGTTTCCAGATAAAATTAAATGCATTTGCAAAAGGAAAGCAGCTAAACTTTTTTGAAAGATAGAGTTCAGACTCTTAAAATAGCGCACTTCGGCCCGTGTTTTTGTGTACGCATAAATATATGTGCTATACCCATGGACACACGTACGTGTATCTTTTCTCCCTGAGATTTCATCAGATGGATGCCCAGAAAGTAATTAAAACATATACATAGTTAAGGGATTTGTTTACGTGTGCACATTTTGCTCAGAGATAACCTAACAATGCATTAACTTGTGAGAGAACTCAAGGTAACGTGTAACCCAAAGCTGATGAGACACACGACTTGGAAAAATTCAAAGATTATTTAAAGTAAAGAAAAATTTAGGTAGAGAACCTCGGGGTTTTGTTCACGCTACACCCAATTTCAGGATATTGGAGAACATGAAGATTTCGTTGGCACCTCATTTTCAGTTCTAATCTGTGTGTTTGACATAATGTAAACACTTCACGTGGCATCCCCAGAGCATCCTCACCAGCGACACGGCATCCAGGGCCCACAGAGGCTCACGCCAATGTTCTCATCAACATTCCTCACCTGACCTCCCACAGGACGCCTAGAGCCAACAGTAGATGTGGGGAGATGCGTGTGAGTCCTTCTCTAGTTTCTCCATTATCAGGTAGGGGGGCTCCTGAGATAGGGACTTGGGTGTTGATAACCAAAGGTCCAATCAGTGTCAAGGCAGGCAGTCTCTCTGAGTCGGAGGTCTTGGGGACTGTGGGTCTCTTGGGCTGAGACCTCAGATCTTACTCAGAAGAGTAGCTCTCCTGCAGCCCAGCCTGCCTCTCGAGGCCACTGCGTCCACCTCCTTCCCTTCCTGTAAGCTCCAAGCTGCTCAGAGGTGGGGGAGTGGAGGGGTGAGGCTCCCATGGCCTTTGGGGTCCCAGCTCGCTCTGCTTCTTCCCACAGCCCCTGCTGTTTCCCCCAGAGGTTTCTTCTCTGCTTGTGACTCAGCCCACTCCTGGTTCGTGTATGAGAACTGACAAGATCATGGTCCTAGGTCACGTGGCCAAGGGCCATGGAAAATAATCGGCCAGAGAGAGGAATCCATCTGCCCTAACCCCCTTGTCAGAGGCAGCTGGGCTGGGGAGCCATCCAGACATTGTACTTCCCATGACGGGCTCCTGGGGCCCGAAACTGAGGGAGTCCCAGGCCAGGTGTTTGGGAGAGGGGAAGATGGGTGGGTTTGGATTATGCTACTGATTCCTGGTAGCCAAATGCTAGGAGGACACAGAGAGAGAGATGGACAGTTGAGAACAAGGAGTAGGGAAA
>NW_006795342.1:482385-491525 GCF_000442215.2 Lipotes vexillifer
CAGTTGAGAACAAGGATTAGGGAAAGGGGGATGGGAAGCTGAATGTAACTTACTAGGAGGAAGATCCCCCAGCGGCATGAGGAGTCTGCGCCCCTCTTCTGGTAGGGGAATAGTTGTCACAGACTAACCTGGCTCTAGCTCCAGTTCAAGAAAGCTGTCTTGAAAGCTGTGTGGCAAAGACAAAAACGACCTAAGATTGTTTTAGAGCAAAACAGTGCAATGTAAATGCCGTGGCTTCGCTTAGACCTCCTCCTTATATAGACAGAGGAGTGCCACATACTTCTGGAAATGAGAACATGAATCGATATACCCCAAGCCCTGGGACTGCCTTCTATGACAGTAATAATGACTACAAATTATATCTACAAACGCTTGCATCCTTCCCTATCCTCGTGGCAACCATGTGAGGAAGGTATTACTCTCATCTCCATTTGCAGTGACTTGCCTGACGTCGCACAGCTAGTAAAGGGTTGATCTGGGATTTGAACCCAGGGGCAGTCTGCTCCACTGGGCCATGCTGCTTCTCTAAATCATCTCTTGAGACCCCTCTCTGCTCTAAACTCCATGATCCTATCATTGTATCCTTTCCTCCACCTCTACCCACAGTAGGGCCAGAACATTGCACACACAATGACCAGGAAGAGAAAGGCACCACGAGCATCACTTTGGGCCTGTCTCCCCCTTCTGCTTACCTAGTGCCTCTAGGGAGCCTGGCCTCAGCGTCAGGGACAAGAAGTTGGAGACGGGACAAAACCATTTCTTCCTGATTTTTCCCATTTGGTTAGACTGGAAGTGTATTTACCTCTTGAACATGTCGAACAATGAGGGGGTCTCCAGGATGGACAGACAGATCATTGACGAAAATGAAATTTGTGCCTTATTTGTGGGTTTCAACAAGTTCCTCCCCTTCCTGGGGAGGTCATTTCCTAGGGGACCAGCCATGGTGGATTGTAGTGATCTACCAGGCTTGGGCTCCCTCCTGGGCAGAGCCTACCTGCTTATCATCTGGAGAAGAGCGTTCTCTGCCCAGGCAGACGTATCCACCTGGGTCCTTCACTTCCCCAGCTGGTCTGCACAGCTCAGGGCATTTCTTTGATGGTGGTTTCTTAACCGTCAGTGAGAACTAGAGTGGCGGATGTCCCTCCTGGAAGGTCTTGGGCAAGATACATACACTCCCTGGCTTAATTTCATAGCTTTGAGTGGGAACCTCAGCTTTTAACCCTCAGGAGGCTGAGTCCTTCAGGAGGGGGTTTGGGCGGTCTATCTTCAGCCTCAGGTGCGGCCTCGGGGTTGTACGATGCAGCCTTAAAGCTGTAGAGGTGGGCAGACTTTATCATGCTTTTCCATTTAAAAATGAACCAGAGTGCTTTATTGTGTGCCTCAATGTCAGTGCTCATATTTTACAAAGCATTCAATAATTTAGAGTGAAATTTCAAGAAAGAACAGAGAGCGCAGTTACCTGCCGCACTATCCACTCCTGTTATCACCTTCGCTGGTTCACTCGTTGTGGCTGCAGACATTCAGCCAGTACGTGTCGGGCAGGTTGCTGGGTGGTGTTGGGTGCCAGAGATTCAGTGGTGAGCAAGTTACACACGGCACCTGTCACGTGGAGGTTACAGTTTCCGGGGGGCAATGGCAATGGCACTGACAGACAATGGCAAGGGTAGGACTAAAGAAAATGCCAAGTACAGATTTTAATGAGTGTGGCAAAAACGAAAAAGACCTAAGATGCTGTTATAGAGCAAAATGGATTATTTACAGGGATAAAGTGGTCCAGAGAGGTGACACCTCAGAGGAAGGGCTATTACAACCTGTTCAACAGCCACCTATCCCAGCTTTTGTTGCCGCCTAGGCGAAGGGGAGCTAACACCCTAGGTTTTAAAATTCTTATTACGGGAACCCCTCCTGAAACCATCAGTCTTTAGTTCTGCCTCCAAGAAACTAAGTCTTAAAGTATCATTTCTCTCTCAGGCCTAGTTTGCCTGCAGTAGTGTTATCCGCTGACTTACCAGGAGAGGACATCCTGCTTCCCTTCCCTGCTTCCTGATTATCAGGTCATTTAATTTTGTGTCTTTCCTCCGATCAGAAATAAGCCCTTCATCTCCCTCCACATCCTTTGTTCTTTTTTGAGACCACATTCTGTTCCCTCCTGCCTGGCTGTCTTGTATCAACAGGAAATTCCATTTTCTCTACCACTCAGGTTTTGCCCACCTGGTTCTAGACCATTGTTTAAAAAAAGAATTGGAATCTTAAACAGTCTGCTGCACCAGAACAGGGATTACTTCTTTACAAAGACTCCTTTAATCTACCCCCATAGTCCACTTCCTGCCCCCAAAGAGAACTAACGTGAGTCTTGCTTCATCTTCATCTAGTCCACGTGTGTTTATTGAGTGCTTGCAACACGCCAGACGCTGGGGATAAATGTATTTCTACACACCCATAAAAATCTCCAAGTACACCACATCTGTCTTGAGCTATATGTTACATTATTTGGCCACCAAAGTGGTCGGGGAGTTCAAACTCAGAGCTTGCGTAAACCTCCCCACTTGGTTCCCAGAGGTCACAGTCTCCCTACAATAACACTTCTTTCTCTACTCTTTCTGAGAAGGCCTGACCCCAGTGCTTGGGAAGAGGACGTGGGGTTAATTCATGGGCTGAGCCCCATATCCTTTCCTTTCCCACACACGTGTAGCTCGGGCCACACTCCCTCCCCCTCCTCTGTGGCCTGTGCTGCTCCTGGGAGGCATGGTCCCTATAAGACGCCATTTATGATTTCTGCATCACAGACATCCCTCTGGTTGAAATGTCACTGAAGCTTTGCATTTTATACAAACTTCGATCCCTCGACAAGTAAGCCATTCAGCCCTCTCCTCGCGGGGTCCACGTGACTCCCAGCCTGAACTCTCAGCAAGGTTTTCAGATTCCTAGATTTTAAAAGCCATAAATTAGCAAATCATCAACATATCACCAGGAAGGATCATCTGGTAGCCATTCTAGTCAGAAGGAAACACAGGCCCCAATAACTGATCTTCACAGAGATATGAAGAACTGTAGACAGACAGACAGAGTAAATAGGAAGACAAACAGATAATTCAAGCTGACAGGCCATCTTGGACTGATTAGGCATTCTGGTTTGATTAGCATTAAACTTTTGGGGGAAGAAAAAAAAGTGAGATTGCCCTAATACTTTGGAAAAATGACCCCTTGACTACTTCTGAAATTCAGTACCAAGGGGCAGATACCAAAAGCAAGTGTCCTTAGATGCTGTATTGTGTAATGTAAAGTGCCAGGTATCGCTTTCCAATGAGAGGGGTCTTGGTGGGTGTGGTTGTGGGCACTTCTCTCTTTGCCTCTGCTTTGGATTCTTGTAAGAGTCACATCTTCAGTCCTTTTTAAACTTGAAGCTCTATTTGGAGAGACTTGGGTGCATATATTAAATCAATCTCCTGTTAATACTAACGGAATGAAGGCTGTCTCCTTCCCCCCACCCCCACCCCCACCCCCCGCACTTTTCTGCTGTCTCTCTTCCCTTCCACACGCTTATCAAAATGTTGCAGCTATTGTTCTGAAAACAAGAATAGAAAGGTAGGTGGGAGATGAACTGTGTACCTTAAAAAATATAAGTCATATTCACACTTAGACTTTCATTCTCAAATATTCTTTCTTCATTAAAGAAAAAGAATTCTGAATGTGACTTTTCCAATTATAATCCCTGAAGATTCTTTCTGCTTAACCTCACATTTGATTGGGTGAATGCTTCCTGGGTAGCTTCTGAATGTAAAGAACAAACACAACCAGTCAAGGCTAAGTTGCCCCGTGGTTTCTGTCTTCTGGCTGTGTCATCTATTCTCAGAGAAGTCTTTCCAGAGTCGTGCACAGTGGTTCCCAGTAGATCTGGTGTTCATCCCACTGATGCTGCCATCATACACTGAAAATAAACCAGGAAACTTTCTAACTGGCCAAGTCCGGTGGCTCTTTTTATTAAAAAACAACCTTCAGAGGCTCATGCAACGTGAAACCCATGGAAACTTGATTCTGTACCTCCACGTCTGTTACTGGTATTGGGAAACAATGACCTGCTCCCACCCCCAAAACCACAGGGGCTGCTCCAAATGTGGGTACCACTTGTCAGTAAAAATCTTATCTCCCCCACTATACCTTCTCAGTAAGGACACATGTTCAGAGATAGATGCGTGCCCATCTTGTGAGAGGTTTCATGGCCTTAGCCACTGACCTCAAAGGCAAATGCCAGCTAGTATATAGAACAGATTTAGGAAAGCTCCTATCCCAACATATTTGCTCAACTAACAATTATTTGAGCCCTGTTATGGTCCAGGCACTCTGCTAGGTGCTGTGGTTAAAAGGATGAACAAGAAAATGTGATTCTTGCTCTCCTGGAGCTTATCTGAGACTTTGACCAATCAGATCCATCCAAGGAGCCAGTAGCCGATAAACAGAAGCTGGGTGGTGCTCGTTTCGGCAGCACGTATAATAAACAGAAGCTGGATGACCGAGGCGCATCGTCCCCGTGAAATGCTCTTTTGGCAGGAACTTTGTTCAATAAAATAATGAAGGTATAAAGGAATCATGAAGGCTACAAGCATTTTAGAGGGAATGCTCCTAAAAGCAAGTTGATAATTCACATTGTTAAATGTACCCATTAGAGTAGTTGGGGCAAAGGTAACAGTGGGGTGACCTGTGCATCTAGAAACCTATGGGTCTAACGATGGACCCAGTGAAAGAGGGGTGTGGAAAGATTTGGGAGGTAGGGGAGCTGCTGCTGCCACCCTGAGTTCCGATCCTTTCCATATCTGACAAAGTCCTTCTGTGGCATCTTATGCCTTAGCAAGCTCTGGAACTGGTAGAATCCTCCCAGTACTTATGTGTGGAGGCTCCCAGATGGAGGCTTAATGTGTTGGGGTCTACTCAAAGTGGATGGCTAGCAACATATGCTAGCTGGGGCAACACCCTTGGGTGTGGCTGGGGAACGAGGCCAGGATGTGTCAACTTGATTGTTGTTATGGGAGGGTCAATCCCAGCAGCGTGTGTTCTAGGGCCATGATGCATTATTTACCAGGGGTGTTCAGGAAAGAGGTGGGACTCACTTTGCACGTGAAAACTAGAATGCCTCCCCCCTCTACAAGGCAAAATTAAGGACCATTTCCTTGCCTGGACTTATTCTCCCTCTATTCCACCTTCATCCCCAAAGGGTGTAGCTGACTCTTGCCTCCATCCTCTCTCCGCTTGGTGCCTCTGTTCAGAAGCATCATTACCAAGTGGAAACAGGCAAACCTGATTTGATCTGAATAGAGGAAAGTGCTGTTCAGTGCCTGGATTTCTCTGTATGAGCAGAGAACCACCTAGGATAGGAAGAATCAGGTCAAAGAAAGATTGGCTTACTTAAAAATGGCCAAAGGCCACCAAGCCCTGCAGTCGTGGATGGATGAAATGCAGAGGAGTGAGGAGGGTGTTGGGGAGAGACACAAGGAAGAAACAGTGTAATTTGTGAGAAGTGGGCCATTACGGAATTGCTTACTTAAGAAGCTGTGTGAGTCCTCTTCCAGGAAGGAAGGAAGGAGGAGAAAAAAAAAACAAAACAGTGGTGATAAAACCTGCATACGGGGTTATTGTGAGAATTCAGTGAGAAGTTAAAGTAAACAAACGCTACAGTTAGGATTCTTTGGGTATAGGCAACAGAAACTGATTCTTGCTGACTCCAGCGGAATTTTCTTTTTGGGAGGTTAGAGTATCTTATGGCATATTCAGAGGAAAAAGCTGTAGATCCCGGAGAGGACAGAGATTAGCTCGAAGAGCAGCCCTAGGATCCAGCAGGCAGCAATTCAGTGAAAGTCCTCACAGGGTTTCACCATCAGGATCTGTCAGTTCCCACCGTGAACTTAGTGTCCCTTCAGTTAAGATCGAAAAGCTCTGGTTGGCCTAGTTTGGGCAGGGAACCACGGTTAAAGGTCCCAAGACTACATCGGATTGGGGACGGGTGGTTCCCCAAATTAAAAATGAGGTGCTATTCTACAGGTTGGACAGAGCCCGTGCTCCAGATGAGGGGCGGCTTCTTAATTACGTGCACAAGCAGCAGAAGCAGGGCTTATCTGCATGTCCTCTTCTCATACCTCTCCCCCCATCCTCTCCCCAGGCCAAGGTTTAGGTTTTTGCTTAATCTTACCACGAACGCCATTGTAGACAACCAGAGCGCTGGGCCCTCAGCGTGGTCCTGATCAATGCATTTTTCTTTGCACATACTTTGAAGACATTGTCAAAGAAAAAAAAAAAGTTGTGTGTGTATGTGTATGTTTGTGTGTGTGTCCAAAACATATCTAGCACCTAATTTTCCGAATCTGTACATTTTGGTAACTGCAGTCTCTTCCGGAATATAGCCAAATCCAATGAGGAGAGATCAAAAATTAATTAATTTATAAACCCTAAACTCTCTTTGACATCATTTAAAAACTTAAACTATTTTAATTTTTCCCAAAAAATGAGGTGCTGTTGAAAGGAGGGTACATGCTGGACTGGTAAATACAGCCAACGTCTCCTGCTCTGAGGTTCTCGGTATTCATTTTTAAGACTTGGACTGAGGTTCCTTTCAGGCAACAAGCTACAAAAGGTGTGTGATCATTCCTCGTGCCTGGTGTGATTATGGAGGTCTAATTGTGACTTGGGATGGTGGAGGTGCAGATACAGATCCCTCTGTGTGGTTTAGGTCCTGACTGTCTGCCTAGGATGAGATACACTCTCTTCATGCAGAAAGCTCTCGTCTTGTCAGGACGTCCCAGTGTTCTCTGTTGGGGCTATCAGTGGTCTGTCCTCTGACCTTGAGGCTCTGTTCTACAGAGGTGCCTTTGCCGCACTGTTGGGATCAATTTGCTCAGCTTCTGCCCCCATTTAGGGAAACAGCTAAACAGCCTGTCTCCTCCAGCATAGCTCTGTTGACAGCTGGATAAGATGATTACTTTATCCTCTTCCTCACTAGGAGGGAAAAGACATTTTCTTCCTTTGCAGTGAGCAAGGTACTAGATGTGGGCCCTGGGTAGACAATTATCTCCGAACCTGCTTGGTTGTGTTTTCGTTGTTGTTGTTGTTGGCTTGCTTTTGTTTTTTCATCTGTTTTAACAGGAAGTAGTTAAAAGCAGGGTTTGGGATCATGAGCTCCATACACGCCCACAATTGTTTTGTTTTCATTTTTGTCCTCTTTACATGGACTGTCCTCTCACAAACGAGACGCGATGGTAGATCGGAGGTGGCAGAATCAGCAAATGATCTGCAGGCTTGCAGTTAACTCACTAAAATTTCTTCTACCCTTCCTATGACATAGGGTGTCCAAGCCAGGCACACTTCGCCAACTGTTCCATTGGTCAGTAGACAGTTCTTGAAAGCCCAGCAAGTTTTGGGGGTCCTGAGCTAGGCCTCGGGGTGGCATGGAAGGACGGGGCCCACACAGCATGGAGTTAGCTTTTGTTTGCTGAAGACAGTCGCCCCGCGTGGAAGGCAGTTCCTTTGGGACGGGCTCTTGGTACCAGCGGCAGTGGGGAGGCAGGATTAGGATTAACCTTCCTTTGGGCAGTGGGGTCGTGAGCCTTAAGGGGAAACCTGGGTAACAGTTGCTCGAAAGGACATGCCCCAAATCGGGGGAAGCTGCCTGATGGAGCAGCCACAAAAAGCACTGCCAGGTGAGACAGAATGTAAAGCCCAGAATCTTCCTGAATCTCAGCTTGCATGAGAGACAGAGTCTTGGAGAGAGAGTTATGTAGACCCTGAATGGCTTCAGTTCAACCTAGGAGGGACAGCGTGAACTTTGAGGACGGACCACTGTGTGATTTGGGTCGTGGGGTCTTTTGTCACCCCTGCCCTGCTTTCTATGTGATAAAATGCTGTTGAATTCCGCTGACAGGTCCTTCTTAAAATGCATTCCCATCAGATACAATTTCCAATAGTGGGAGGCACTGGGAGTGAGAGGTAGGACGAGGAAAGCATGATTAGAAGGCTCGGCAGAGGGACAGACAAGATTCTAGCATATGTATTTGATATAAATATTATAGTTTTACAGAGGCATCTAGATCAATATATGCCACATTTCATCTACCTCTTTGACAAAGTGAGCGCAATGTATTCAGGGAAAAGCTGTATAGGATTTTCAGTTTACTCTGTATGATTTATTGTGACAGGATAGCTATGGGTTTTTTAAGTTCTTTATACTTGTTCCAGTAAAGATGGATATAGTATCTTTAAAAATAAACAGCCCAGAGCTGTGCATTTTACATTGTCTTCCTAGAGTGAGGCTCAGCTAAAGAGAGATCTGAGACCTCCCTGCCCTCGTGGGACGTGATGCAGTCGAATTTGCCTCAGTCCTCACTCTTTTAGCTTTCTTTTTTTTGGGGGGGGGGGTACACAGGCCTCTCACTGTTGTGGGGGGGGGGGTGGGAGGGGAGTAAACAGGGGACCGAATTAAGAAGCTATTGCAGATGTCTAGAGAAGGCAGGATGGCATGGATTAGGGTGGGGACAGAGAACTGGAACGCTGAGAGAGGATTCAGCAGCATCTGTGGGTGCAGCCCCGTCAGTCTGCGTCTCTTCATTTTCTAGTGCCTGGCCCCGGGTCACACAGGGCAGCCCCCTACCCCCCGCCCCAGTCTCCTGATTCCTAGCCCAGGCTCCTTTCAGGGGCACCAGCTGCTTCAGTTTAGAAGACATCAAACCGAGGGGGTAGGTCTGCCCATGCTCCGGCATTCACCTTGCACTGATCTCTGGACCTCTGTTTCCATATCAAAATAATGCAGGCACTAGACTAAACATACACCAAGGGCCGTCCTGAGACTAAGAAAAATGTGAGAACCTGGAAGGAAGCCTATCCTTGTCACTTTTTCAAAGGCCACTGGCTTTAAGAAACATTACCGGAGTCTTTTTAAAAGTGTGTAGATATTCTCATTGAGCTACACGCCACCTCAGTGGATCTCTGGATGAGTCATTTGCTCTAACCTTGGGAAGCTTTGTCTGGGAGACCCCACTCTGTCCTCTTATGCCTCCTGCCATAAGTCAGGTCCCCTGAGTGATCCATTCTCAAAGACAGCAGTGGAATTGAGCTCTGAAACTGAAGTTCCAACTCAACTGGGGCATTCTGGCATTCCT
>NW_006795342.1:491535-501365 GCF_000442215.2 Lipotes vexillifer
GAAGGGTGTAGACAGATTGAGGATAATGTGCAGGGTTTCCTTCTGGAAGTGGAGATGGTTGATAATGGGAGGGGCACACCAGTGTGTATTTAGTGAAGACATACCCATGGAATAAGCAACTGGCAGCCTTCTGGTGAAGCTGGTAGAGTTCGTAATAGTCAAGCATCATTCTTCCTCTGATTAAGTCACACTCAACCCCCTCGATGCCAAGCCTGCTCCATGGCACACTAGTGTTACCCACTCCTAATCCAATCCGTCCCATGTTTCTGGCCCTTACCCAAACCAGGCATGCTTGCTTACGCTGGATGAGTAACTCCTTCCCACAGAATGCCATCGGCTACTATTTTGGCATTTAAGACGGTTCCTCACGTACCTGAGTTGGATCTTTTAATCCAAGCCATTAAAATTAGTTTATCCCAAGAAAGAGTTGTTCACAGGACTTGAGAGAACTTTAAAAACCAGAAAGACCGTCACATCAGGAATGGTTAACGATTTAGGTTTGTTGGCCATCTTCACAAACTGAGTGGCCAGGCCCTGTAGACACCCATCATTAAGATGGCTGGTAGTCTAAAAACGTTCAAGTCCAGAGCCGCAGATGGGAAGAACGTTAGAGCCCTTCAGAGCTATAACTTTCCTAAATATTCTCTGTTGTCAATGAATCTTTTAGCTTTTTGTTATCTTCTGGGCCCTTGGGCTGGACATGGCATAAAATGTCTAAAATGGACATTTATATCCCCTTGCAGCCCTTTGTCTTGCCAAATTGGGTGGCTTCAGTTCAAAACTTGGTTTAGAGTTTGTTGTCACTCAGCCTTTGCTGCCTTGAGCTTGCTGGTCTGGCTGATTAGACGCAGCTAGAATCCCGTGATACCACAAAAGTGGTGATGCTTTAAGTCAGGGCCTCTCTCCTGGCCCGGGGAGGACCCTCCAACGTCTCCTCCACCACGTGTCTGAGAGGACCTTTTGTTGGCCCAGCCCTGTCTGCCGTGAAGGAGCGGAAGCTGAAATACCCAAACCTCTGCTCTCTCCATTTCATCACCTTTGCCTTTGTGAGAGTTAGAGGCTGACACCTGGATCATATGCTGGGCAAGTCACTTTACCTGCCGTGGGACGTCAGGCACATGACTTAAGGAAATTGAGGTTCAGAGAGGTTATTTGAAAAGATACAGATAGTAGCAACACAGGGTTGTTTGAGGATCAGGTGAGAGAGACTCCAGGAGCCATAGAGCACTTTATATCTGTTACATCCTGATTTACAGATATCACATGAATCCTACCATTTAATCATTCTTAAAATGGCCCAGACTCTTTACTAGGCCCCTTCCATGTATTATCTGTTTAAATAAATCCTCAGGATAACCTCATGAATCAGGTACTAGCTCCAGCCCCTCAGAGACTCTGACATTATAGTTGTAAAATGCAGAATTGGTACCTTGCCCAAGACTATTTGGTTATTTAGTGTCTGAGCTGAGCTACCCCAGGGCTATCAAAGTATGAATCTCGCATGGTAGATTTGTAGGTGTCAAGGAACCCGACAGAGAGAATTTTAGATGAAGATCTTTTTGGCATTTCTCAGATCATTCACCGTGAACAGCCATCACTCTGCTTCCAAGGAGGGCACACCCTGCTCTCAATCTTAGAGTATTTTCAATTATATTTTCAATCACTGAAGATGTGAGAAATTCTGCTTCTCTTCTCCCAGCAATAACAGCTTTCTTCAAACTGTTGCCCATGGAATTTTCAAAAGTCCTGAAAATATTTCTGGAAAACAACATTTCCCCTTTCACCGTCCATCCCTTGCACTCCTGCAGGGCCCCTAGTGATCCCTCAGACATGGGCTGCTGGGAGCAGATCTTCTAATGCAGATGCTGATTTAGAGAGGCAGCTTCTCTCCATCCATCTCTTCTAACTGCATTCAAACATTTTCAATATGTGGGCTCCTTGATAGCTTCCACTGTACGGAAAACAAAATGGAGGGAAATGATTATTGGCACAAAAGGAGGAAGCCGTAAATCTTCAAATCCGATAGAGGACAGATTGGAACAATATGGGTTCTCCAAGGTTGCCATGATAGTGTACTTAATAACTCTTCTTGGGCAAAAAGGCAGTCTGCTTTCAATCACTCTCGCTTTTTCTGAGCAAAAATACCAATTATGTTGAAGGAAGACTTTTTTTCTTCCTTTTTGATAAAGACTGCTCTCCACCTCAGAAATCATGCTGTAGCTTAAAGATATATATTTTCAATTGTCTGGAATGGTACTGGACAGCTAGCGCCAAATTAGAAAAGTCAATCCTTTTTTTCTCCCCTCTCCTGCCAACATTTGTCTACTTCTTAAGAGAAGTGAAAGCTAATTAAAGGCTTAAGGGATAATATTGATTGCATTGGAATATATTTTATATGTACCCAGCACATTTTCAACTAAAAGAACCCTGTCTCTTTCTAAGGCTGAATAAATCAGCTGGCTGAATCTTTGATTCAAGGGTAAGAGGGTGGACTCATCTCCTTCCCCTCTGCTTCCCACACATCTGTCCTGGAGATGAATGAGCTCAGAAGAGGAAAAGGGAATGCTGGCAGATGTTCATTCAGTTCTTTGCGTACAGGATAGGAAGGTTGAATGTTCTGGCATTTCCCTGGACCTATCATTGATTTGAGTCTAGCTCTGAGTGATAACCAGGCTTATGCTGGTATAGAACTTTGAGCTCTGCAATGCCTGGTGCAGGCGGCTGGATGGGTAGTATTAACCTCTCAGCTCCCTCTTCAGTTGAATGGGGATAAGTAGCTTGCCCAGGATCACACACATCCTTGGTGGCAGAGCAGGGAATGAAATCTGTCTTACTTTCGGGAAGAGTTCCAGTCACGTATCTGTCCTGCAGAGGTGCCCATACATTGGATTCATGCTGGCCTTGTTCTCAATGATGGAAGTTTGTAAGCAGAAAGCATTAGAATTGCCCCCAAAGAGCCCCACTGTCATTTGTGGAGAGGTCAGATATCAGGAGGGATATACTGTTTCTCAACCACTTTCTGAACATACTTGGCAAGTTCAAAATCAGAAGTCTTATTCAGAACATCCATATTCACTTGCAGCCTGTTTTGTCCACATAAATGCACGTTCGCCACGAGAAACAGTTTGAGATATGACCTGATGAAAATGTTTATAGTCCAGTTGTTCAACTTACATCGTGTATCCTGACATACATACTGTGTGTTTCAGAAGGAACTTAGTCATACGGGTTTGGGGGCATAAAATTTGAATCAGTGGCCAAGGGACCTCCCTTAACCTAGTAGGTACTGGCTTGAGAACAAAGTGATTATATTAAAACGTCTCTTCTGAGGGAGCCCATTGACATTCCACAGTCCCCCCTCCAAGGGCCTCCACTTGCCCGATCGCTAAGTGCAGCACCGTAACAATAACAGTCCATAATGGTGATATTATTAACTGCGTCATGCATATTATTGATTCACTCTTTGTTCTGCATCATTATCCTTTCACCAATGAGTTTACTGCATTATTCTCGCATACTTAGTCAAGCACCAAATTACACCGAAAAGGGCAGGCTCTCGTAATGGCATCTAATGGAACATCGCATAAGCAATCATCGCTGCCTTCTCTTAGGAGCCGCCTCCAGCCAATGAGCTTTTCTGCCTTATTGGAATGTGCGCAGAGCAATTATGAAGTGCAAGGGGCCCGGCCGTTCTAAATTTCCCCGCAAAATTACCGTGCTCCATGTTCACCACCTGCCCACGCCTCACAGCCCAGCCAGGGAGTCAGCCTCTGCCACTGTCAGCCTGACGGGCACAGGGATCTGGGCTGAGCCTTTTGCTACAGTCTCTTTAGTAGAAGCCAGCCGGTTTTATCTCGACAGTCAGTCACGGGGCTAACTCTTGCACCAGAGAGCTTCCTCCTGACCGAGCATCATATGTAATAAGTATAAGTGGCCATAGTATAGCCCAGTGTCAAAGTCAGATTGGCCCAGGAGCCCAAAGATGTTGGGGAGACTGTTCATCCATCCAGGAGCCCTGGAAGATGGGCTCATCTCCTCAGGGGGAGTTACCATCTCCAGAAACAGAAGTCCAAACCACCCCGAAATAAAGGCAGACAATTCCATCTTCATCATCCCTTCCTAGCTTTTCTCCCCATCCTGAGGTAAATTCCTTTGTTTCTCATAGAAATCCCAGGCACCCTAAGGAAGCAGCTGTCTGGGGATGCACAGCCTGCCTGCGGCACGAGCTCAGATTCCATAGGTGTCCCGTCCCCATTTAGCCCTGAGTAATGCTCACTTACTGTAAAGTGTTACATGCCCCCGTTGTCAGAGGAGTTATGGCGGAAAAGTGCAAAATTTCCTTTTTACTGCTTACGGCCAGCAGAGCCCATAATGTGTCAAGCTGCACATTAGCCACCCTGATAAAAGCCCGCTTTCTTACACACAAAATCATCATTTCAACAAGATTTGTTATCTCATTACCTGATAAGCTCTATGTCATAAACCAAGACTCATTCGGTAAATCTCCCGGGAGGACGCTTTGTGGGCAGAAAGGGAGAGATATGAATCTGCAAGGGACTTGATAATGCAGCGTTTAAGCTCAAGCATAATGTCACTTATTGTTAAATGCATAAAACCACTTGGCCGAACGGCTGGGCTTTTAATAGGATTTTGTGCAGCATCAGGTGAGAAGCCATATGCTCTTCTGTCAAAGAGTCTCTGAGCACCTTCCAGCCCCGCTGCTTTGCCTCACTGCCCTCTGGGGAGGGGAGCTGGGCTTTACTGAGCCTCCTTGGGGGAGACGAATGCTTCCCTGCAGCTGCACACTTCCTCTCTCTGGCCGCGGGTGGGTGCCGGGGCATCGCTGGGCTGGCCTCATCTAACTGGCCTCTCCCATCCAGGCACATTGTGGTCTGTGGACACATCACGCTGGAGAGCGTTTCCAACTTCCTGAAGGACTTTCTGCACAAGGACCGGGATGATGTCAACGTGGAGATTGTCTTTCTTCACAAGTAAGAGGCCCCTGCTGTTTCTAGACCCTCCAACCCAACCAGGCACCTCTAGGGGGGACTCCTCAAGTGTCTGTAGGAGGGGTGATGTGAGGGCGGCATTCGGGGGGCAGGGCAGAGTTGAATCAGCCATGATCCCTGCTGGGCTCATTGGAGAGGATGTTCTGGAACCGATGGAAAGGAAGCAACGCACTCGTTCAGTGAATAAGAGCAGTGTCTGTCTCTGTGGAAGCAATTCTGGCAAGTAACAGTGGGGTTCATTATGGGTCAAACACGTCAGTACTGTCCCCTCAGCTATCTGGATCTATGCGATCCAGGTGTGTCCACAGTGTCTGGTGTGGATGATTAGCTGTATGGTGTAGATCCTTTATGAGTGCAGGATTGACATAGTGACCAAGCAAGACAGAGACATAAGAGGAAGCAGGGTACAGGGTAATAGCAACAGTAACAACAACAACTGTCGTTCCTTGGAACCTTCGGTGTAGGACACAGTGCTGGTCACCACAGCCTCTCCTGAAATCAACAGAGGGAGTAAGAGTACATGCTTGGCTCAGAGTTCAATCTGAATCCCGACTCAACCAAGTACTGAACAAGTTCACCTCCCTGGGCCTCAGTTTCCACATCCATAAGATGGGGAGATCACAGTGGTTTCTTGGGCTATCTTGAGAATGAAAAGAAGTAATCCATTCCAAGTATACAGAGCAGAATCAGGCACACAGTAAGTGCTCAATAAATGTTAGCTGTTATCATGAGAGAGAAAATACATTAGGCTGCCCAATGTACTTAGGAGGTAGGTCTTACCAAGTTTGCTTTACAGGTGAGGAAAGCAAGTTCTTTGCCTGATCCCCTTTTAGGTAAAAGGTAGTCCATAACAGGGACGGAGAGTTGGGGGATACAGGCATGTTGACGTGGGTGGCACCCTCTTCTTTTATGGAGATGGGGCTATCATGGGGGCCAGTCTTAGCCGCATGTTGCCAAGGGACAAAGCTCACATGTTGGTGTTGGCTCCATGTGGGGTTGACCACCCAGGACTCAGTCCTGCTCTGAGATCCCACTGAGGTTGACTTTCCTATAGCTATCCGGTGCATCTCCTTCCTTTCGGGATTTGTGAATATGAAACTGACCATGTCTGAGCACCAGCATTTTTCTTCCTAGCACTGACTTATCCAAGTTCTGAAAAGACCAGCCAGGCCGTGGGCACAGGAGCAGAACCCACAGATCCAATTAACTGCTTAGCCACCGATGGCCAGCTGTGAGGCCCATCCTCTGCTGAGCGTTTGGAAGGTTCAAGACAAGTATAGTGTATAGGTTCTGCCCTCATCTTGGTTTGGCATTTCAAGATGAGCACATGTGCAGAAATTGGAGCACAACATGGATCTCTAGTAACGGACTGATGTCAGTTTAATCAAGTGGCAGAATCACACGGGGCATCTGTATCAGGGAGAGACCACCACTCCTTGTATTTCCAGGGCAGGCAGGCTTCCTGAAGGAGGACTGACTTGTCATGGATCTGGAAGACTGGTTGGATTTGCACAGGCAGCTGCTTTTCTCTCACCCACTGCCTTAGTCTGAATCAACAAGCCGGCTGTTACTGCTTCAGTTGCTAGGACCCCAGCATCTATCAGTGTCAGCCTTGTCGTCCGTGGCCCAGTTAATTAACCTCTCAAAGCTTTGGGTTAATAACATACCTTCCTGTAGAGTTGTTTTTGAGGTTTAAATGAGTTAATACTTGTCAAGTGCTTAGGATGGTAGCTGCCACATAGTAAATGCTCAAGAACATTAGCGGTTATTATCACTACTGAGTACTACATAAATGTTAGGCAAGGGTTGATTAACTCAGTCCTTGGCACCTAGTAGGTTCTTGGCACCTAGTAGGCACAGTACCTAACAGAGAGTAGGTATTTTTCATCTCTGCAGAAGTAATAAATGAATGAACAGGTCAACCAATGTTTTAATCCTTGCCCTGCAATGGGAAAGATGGCTGTGTAGCTCAGCACCAAGAATGATGAATAGTGTACACATGCTGAATCCAGAGCGATACTGAGAGTGGATTAGCTCTGTGTGTGGCTGCTCAGAAGTGACGTTCTTTTGATCCAGGCCCTGGGGAGTGAAAAGTCCATGAGGTGGAGAAGCAGGGAAAAGGCTTTTGATGGAAGGAACAGCAGGAGGCTCTGCCAGGAAGACTTTTGGCCAACCCCTGATGTCACAGCCTCAGTTTCTCCATTCATAAAACAGGGATTCCATTCATCGTGAAGTTGAAGACATTTTGCCCCATAGGCCTCAGACTCTGTAAAGCTTATGAACCCCTCCATTTTAACTTTGGCTTTCGGTTGGGCTGGGGTTTTACTTCTCTTGAGTGTGAGCCTCTTATTTATGGCCTGAAAGGGGGCTGCTCTGAAGGTGAAAACCTTTTTCCCATGTCTCTCTCTGTGAAAATTGGAGGGAAGGGAGGTCATGGAGGCTGAATACCCGAGTCTGTCATATTAATGGTTGTTTTTTCTCTCCCTGCCCAGCATTTCCCCTAACCTGGAGCTTGAAGCTCTGTTCAAACGACATTTTACTCAGGTGGAATTTTATCAGGGTTCAGTCCTCAATCCACACGATCTTGCGAGAGTCAAGGTAAGAAGGAAGCAGTGACTCCTGCTTTTACTCCATCCGGGGTGTGTGACTCTGTGGTAAAGGGACATGCGTCCCAGGGTGGCCAAGAGTCACCTCCATACCCCTAATGAGATAAATCAGATACTACCAACCTTGGTATCACCCTCGCACTGGTCCCAGGACTTTGTTCTGCCGGCACATGGCGGACCGCCTGTAAGCATTCCACATGTGGACTTGTTGTACATAACATGCTAGACATCGCTGGTTGCCTCAATATCAGCACTGCTAAAGGAAGTAGACCAGTTGTATGGACTCAATATATAACATAACAATCAAGTAATTCCCATTTTGAATACTTAAATTGGACTCAGTGTAGCTCTGAAATCTGTTATTTACATCAGAAAGAAACATTAAGGATACACTATAAAATAAACTTTACCCAAGCCGTGACACATTTTGAGCTTCCTTTTTTCCTCACCAAGGACTTAAAGGTGCAAAACTAAACACTCAGGTATCTGATGGCACTTGGTAATGGGCTAGTCTTTCTTTCTGGAACCGACTAAGTTAGAACCTTCTTATAAAGCACACCTAAGGCTTATAAGGGAAAGGGATACAGCAAAATGACATCTGCTACTTTACTCATTTCACAGAGATTTTGTAAGCACGTTCAATATTTGCACACCAGGGGAGATAGATTAATATTTTGAATCCACTGACATCTAAATGCTTACTGTGGTCACCACATAATGCAGTAAATAATGTGATTGGCAAACGTGAATAAGCCAAACGGATTTGGGTAAATTCTTTACTTTATGAAAGAAAGAAAACTAGAGACAATTTGTGACATACCATGGAGGAAACCATGGCCTCCCACCCAATGCAAGAATGGTCTGTTATAAGTACAACATCCCAAGTAGGACAGACCTGAGCCAGAATGGGAATTCTTATGCTTACAGAGTCCTGTTAATATTATCCAGCCCTGATCCAAGTTATGTCTAATGTGGAATCTTATGGGAACTTGGGGAAAATAGTTACTGTCCGTGGACCTGACTTAGATGCAAGCAATTCTTTGCACAACTCCTCATATCCCCTCAAAGGAATAAGTCTCTGTTGGCACATGTTTAGATAAGTCAGTAGGTTGTATTTCTAGGTCATCTGTAACATCATTTCATACACGTAGATTCGTTGTCTTTTGAATATCTGAATGCTAATTGGATACTAAACAGTACTGAGCTGTTATCTGAGTTAAGGCTCTCATTTCCTCTTATTCCCTGGTTAAGATGTGAAAAAAGGTTAGGTGAAGGACTTTGGAGTCTAAATTTCTGAATCCCCAATGACTCAGTTAACTTGGTAGCCTGGGAGAAGAGGTTTAGCCCCCCTAACGCCATTTCCTGACTGGAAAAGTTAGGATGATGGTGCAGATGGTGGGGAAAGGAGGTGGAGAGGGGACCGAAAGGCTTAATTAATTGTCGTCTCAAGAAATCCAGAAAGCTTACATGTAAAAGGCTATGCAGAATGAGAAGTGTAGTTACCAAGGTACACATTGTCCCCTCCAACAGCAACAAGATGAAATGTTTATATCGTAACAAGAACTTGCAACGTACACTTTTGACAAAAACTATAATCTCTCAGAATTACTGTTTTTTTCTTTCCTTGCAAAGCACCAGGTTTCCCCAGAGCCGTCAACAGAGAGAGACTGCAACCAAGCATGACTATTTATATGTTTGTGTTCTGTGATTTTCCTTTTGGTGTCTTAGATAGAGTCAGCAGACGCATGCCTAATCCTTGCCAATAAGTACTGCGCAGACCCCGATGCTGAAGATGCCTCCAACATCATGAGGTAAGCTCGGGGAGGTGGGAGGGCTCTGGGCTGGGTGCTGTCTGGCCACTCGCTCTCCTGTTGGGTCCTCTGCAGAGCACTGTCTCTGCGGGACCTTCTTTCCCCATTAGCCACCCTACAACTAGCCATCTGCATAGGCCTAAGGCAGGATGGGGAACTGAGGCTGTGGTGGGTACAAAGGGCTATGACACAAGACCTCATTAACTGAAAGCTCATCCTTAAAAGATAGGAGCTCTGGGCTTCCCTGGTAGCGCAGGGGTTGAGAGTCTGCCTGCCGATGCAGGGGACGCGGGTTCAACAGTGAGAGGCCCGCGTACCACACGCACACACACACACACACACACACACACACACACACACACACACACACACACACACACACACACACTCTGGGCGCTGTGGCG
>NW_006795342.1:501443-524445 GCF_000442215.2 Lipotes vexillifer
CACACACACACACACACACACACACACACACACACACACACACACACACACACACACACACACACACACTCTAGGAGCTCTGGGGCTCACAACCAGTCTTGGGGTGGAGGACTAGCGAAGGAAAGGTAGATTTCATTGGGAGCAGGCCTGAACTAAGGTACCATGTTCCCTGAGGGGGAGTGGGCCTGAGAAATCTGAACTGTAAACGATTTCGCTCCCGGGAGACAGTTTGGAATAGCTGGAGATGTTCTTGGTTCTCATAGTTAGGGGACGGTGCTGCTCATGTCTGCTGGGTAGAGGCCGGAGTTACTGCTCAACATCCTACAGTACACAGGACTGCCCCCCACAGCAGAGAATTAGCCCGCCCCAAATGTCAATAGTGCCAAGGTTGGGGAGCCCCAGGTTAGAGCTTTCCGAGTGTGTCTAAAGCACACATAGATGAATATTTCCCACAAAGAGGGGTTTGTTAACCAATCAGCTTGTTTCAACCAGTTTCCCCAAATGAAATAGTTTGTTTTTGTTTTAATTACTTTATTTATTTATTTTTGGCTGCGTTGGGTCTTCGTTGCTGCGCGCGGGCTTCTCATTGCGGGGGTTTCTCTTGTCGCGGAGCACAGGCTCTAGGTGCGTGGGCTTCAGTAGTTGTGGCGTGTGGGCTCAGTAGTTGTGGCACGCGGGCTCAGTTGCTCCGTGGCATGTGGGATCTTCCCGGACCAGGGTTTGAACCCGTGTCCCCTGCCTTGGCAGGCGGATTCCCACCCACTGTACCACCAGGGAAGTCCCCTGAAATAGTTTTCTTCCCCCTGAATGCCTCCTCAGTGCTTTGAATACTAATATGAATTTCTAAGATAATGTTCTAGAGAGACTTTCTCAAACCTATTTGACTACAGGCCCCTCCCCCTCCTTTTTTTTTTTTTTTTTTTTTTTTTTTTTTTTTTTTTTAAAAAAACATCTCCTGGCAGGGCTAGGGGAGGTGGGGGGTCACTCTTTGGAAAACACTGCCCAGTGCCTTTCTCGTAAACGCGCAGGGCCCACCTGAGGCCGTTCTCTGGCCAACTCCTGCTCCTTATTCTGTTCTTATTTCAGGAGAAAACTGTTCCATTTTTGTTCTTTGTATAGACCCATATTCCAGACATCTTGGGACTATGAAATGACTACAAAGTTAAGATATTTTGCTCCACTTAGTGAAAACCCTTTTGGATTCTTCTCTCCTGCAGCATAAATTTCAGGAGGAGGAGGTAATAAAGAGAACCTTCTGGAGAAGAGATGAACCAAGAGGAAACATTTCACTCCCACTAGATTCCCAGGAACTCTTGCCTAATTGCAAACAGCCATCCTTTGGGTCTAGACCAAGATTCCCCTCTCCCTACAGCTTGGTTTACTGTGTCCTGCGAATTTACCTGAGACAGAGGGTAGGGAAGTTGCCTTTGCACCATTACAATGCTCGCATCTCCTTCGCTTTGCTTTCACTCAGTGGCCCCAGGTGACATGAGCTTTCCCGTCAGTGAGGGGGCAGAATTCCTCTGAAGCACATCCTCCACTCAGCATCGGTCCTTGCGTCTGGCAAGCAACATCTGGCACAATATTCTCTTTCTACTCACTTTTCTTCAGGAGTATGCGTAGTGCAGTCATCTTAAGAGAGTTGATGCATGGACTCCTGAAAGCACTGGCCTAGCCAGGCTGCAGGGAGATGGTGGAATGGGGACCTGCTTCCACACCTGAGCCTGTCCCCTAACTAGTCACAGCCCCAGCTTAGGGTGCATCAGTTGGCCCTTTCCTTGAACTAGGATTTGTGTCCTTCACGTTTTTTTGTGTCAGTTGAAGTGGCAAAAATGTAGGTTTTCGGGAACATTATTTTCAAAATTTCAAATGGAAAGCCAAAAGAAGAGGAAGCTTAATGTTTTACCCCACAGAGAAATTTAGGGCTGGCACTGCCTTTTTTTTTTTAAGTGAATAATTGAAATGATAATAGCTTTGAGGTGGGCATTTCTCTTAGTCACAATATTTTACTTAAGCCCTGACTACAGTAGGGTTAATATGAAGACATACAGGGTACCTGGGTGATTGGCGTGATGCCAAGGCGTGAAAATGACTGAAAAAGGTAGTAGCAGAAATGTGATTCAGCCATTCATTAACGGAATCAGAACTAAGGCCCAGGGAGCAAAAGGAAATGGGAAGCTCAGGGTTAAAAGAAGGGATCTGTCTTTCCCTTATTTGTATAATCCTCCTTTCCCCTTAGTTTAATGAGACCAATCTGCCTGTTTTGAAATTAAAATGTCAAAGATCCATTTGAAATGAGCTAATGCAGAAAACTGGCTGATATTGTGAACTGAATTCCGAGGGCTGACAGAGGCTCAAAGTCCTTGAATTATAAGCATGGGCCAACACAACACTTTTTCAAAAATAAAATGAAATCCTTCAAGTGCAAAAGCCCAAAAGGGTGAATTTGTGCAGGGAGAGGCTTCCGCGTGATCCATTTCCTAAACTCCCAAGTGGCAGCTTTTCAGACAAAACTGCTCCCCGGCTGCCTCCTCTCCATCTTTGCACGAAAAGGGATGAAGCATAGGGCATTTCCTGGTGGGAAGTTGTGGGGTGGTCATGACCAGTGCACTCGCATTTCCGATGAGGCTTAGGAGGTGGGCCTTTCTGTGGAATCCCAGTCTGTAGCCTTCCATGTCACAGGAGGAAATGTACAGTGTCATCTCTGACAGAGTGGGTAATGACAAAAACCATAACTTGCATGTGGAGAGAGCTTTTAATGATTTCAAAGCATTTCCACATCTGGTTTTTCATGTGCTGCTCATACCAAGCCTGTGAAATACATAAAGCAGGTACCGTTGCCCCCAATGTCCAGATGAGGAAACAGTCACGGAGAGTCCAGGGATTTCCTGAAGGTCACTCAGTTTGTTAGTGTAGCAGCTGGGACTGGAATGCAGGTGTTTCTGTTCCTCTGCTCCCGGCCCCTCCCCTTGCAGCACAGTGATTGTTGTGGGGAACAGGAGGGAGGGTTAGAGTAGTAGGGGCTGGCGGTAGTTAATACTAAGTAGGGACTGAGAGCAGTTGGGGGGAATTTTCCACCAGCCCATGACCTCCCCGAGGCCTTGACACTTAACTGTAACCGGCATCAAAGTCATTGTTTAGATGCTGTTAGCTATCACAGGCTGAGTCGTGTGATTCGATAGGCCCATCCTAAGAGCCCTGCTCAGAAATCATTTTTGTGACAGTGGCCATGTGTGCGTGACAATTAGAATCATTTGTCAGGCTGCTTGTATGATTTGTCACGTTGTCTCATGTTGTTAACTTGGAGAATTGGACTCAGAGCAAATCGTTTCCGGGCTCCTCCCTAGGGTATGTGAGATGGCAAACCTCTGTTGGCCCCATGAGTTGAGCTTGTTTTATTTACAGGCCCATGTGGGCAATAAGCCCGTGACCGCTGCTCCAGAACCCCCATGCCCGGTACACACATGCCATCACCGAGACACCACGGGACCTCTCTCTTCTTTTATGCCTAGGACATGGTCTGTGGCCTTTCTGTGATTTCCTTTTCACACGACCACGGGGTATGGCAGTGGAAACACAGTGTAACTTGGCCCAGTGGCTGCACCCTCTCTGAAGGTCCAGGCTGCTGGCCCTACATTCACTCCATTTGGTTGTAATCAAATTAATCTTCCCATCAGACTCCAAGGGTGAGGCACACCCTGGCTCAGCTTTTGTTCTTTTCTTTTTCAGAGTCATCTCCATAAAGAACTACCACCCGAAGATAAGAATAATCACTCAGATGCTGCAGTATCATAACAAGGTAGGGCTGTGAGAGCCTGTCGCAGGCTCAGTGATGCACACGGGGGTCCCGGCTCTTCCCCCTTCCCAGACAGCCACACACGCATGTGCATACATGCACGAGCACACACACCAATGCAATCCAAAGGCCTGGGTAAAGAGGAGTGGTGGGTAAAAACCTCCCTGGGACGTTTCTTCAGTCCAAACACCTCGTTTGCAGTTGGGCACTGGAGGGAAACACCTTCACGTATTGACTCATTCGTTCAGGAAGCATCTGTTGGTTCCCTAGGTTCAGAATTATTGATGTGTCTTTAGATCTCATTCCAACAACTTCGAATTCTTATGTGCCGCACTCATTTCTTCCATGGGTATTTATTGAGTACTACTGTGTGGTCAACAGGAGGCCTCACCCACACCGCCCCCCCAGTCCCGGTGGAAATAGTGAAGCCCTGTTCTGTGCCCTCAGGGATTTTGCAGTCAAGGTGTAGAGTGTCCCAGGCAAGTGAGCACTTTTCTATCTGAGACCAGGTGAACTTGGCGGGACAGACCACGTGCTGGGTGGAGAATATGGAAAACCGCATCCTGAAATTCAAGATGAGAATTTGCACCGTTGAATTTAGGAAAATAGTTGGCTATCCAGAGATTAAACATAAAGGAATTTTCCTAGTGTTACAGTTTACAGAGCGATCAGGAAGAAAACAAATGTTGGAGTCTGTGCTGTTTCCCTTGTGATTATTTCTCCGTAAACCAGAGTCCTGTCTCTCATTCAAAGGCAATGCTCCTTTGCTCGGCCATCAGTAGACTCCCAGGAAAACAGCTTTGGGGGAGGGAAGGTGGCACCTTTCTGTGTTTGACATGGAACCAGTTATGAGAGACCGGAGGCTGCTCAGTACCTGCCACCAGGTGTCCTGTCTGGACAGAATCACTCCCTGCTGGGTTGTGAGTGAGCGTGTGTCCCATCTTATGGGCCATATTCCCTACGAAATAGCAGGCCGGTGACCCAGAGAGGACTCCCTTCTGCCAGATGCGCCAGTGCCATGCCATTACTTCTTAATTGCTGGCAAGCGCTGCCCCATTTCGCTGTGTGAAAGCCCATCGGAGGCGTTCTTGACTGTGGAGCCTGCTGTCGGTGACTGGGCTGCCGCTCGGGCTGCTGCCCACCGCCCACTGCTGCCCAGCCCTCCCAGGTGGCTCCACTGCCGGCTGTGCCGTGCTCCAGCCAGTGGGTTGGTCACAGTGTCCTGTTTGTCTCTGGAAAACCCAGGACACTGAAGAGAGAAAGTGAGGGTATTGGTAACTCACCGGCATCAAACTGGAGAAGTTCTTTGACAGCAGCCCTGGTAGGTGGAGGTGAATTTTATCAGCAGGGCTGTGGCCGGTGACAGCTCCCGAGGCAAGGAACTCTCCCTCTTTCCTTTGTGATTTGAAATTTCATTTAGTGTGGGAGTGCTTTAAGCTGTTGTTTAGATTTGGGGCTGAATTTAGATTGAATAGGAAAACTAATGTTGTATGTTTAGAAAGGGATGTCAGTTGCTTTTTTTCTCCTTCCAATGAGTGCTAATGCAGCATCTTCAAGGAATTAAGGAGGATTTCAGCTCTGTGATTCTTGTCAAACTCAGAAATAGTTCCATGGACCTAGGATCCAGATGGCACTGGTCAGTATCCACACGATCATAGCAAGCTTATCATAGCAAGCTGAACATCTGTCACAAACCTCTGCCTTATCATTATTCAAAAACGGTGATGAAGACATCAACCGACCCATGATTATTTGCTTAAAACGCATTTTGTTTAGAACCACCCCAATCTATTTGGGTTTCAGAGTTAGGAAAAGTCACTTATGAGACTTTGTCCTTATAAGATGTGTGAGAGTGAAAGGGTCATAGTGACTTTGTTACAGGGCTCTTTATCATTTCATTTTTCTCCTGCAGAGAAAGAACAGGAAGTCTACTGGTCATTATTTGTCATCTCATTCCTTGAGAACTGCAAATAGACATTCTTCACCTTGCTTTACAATTTTGCTGGGGTTTTTTTTTTTTTTTTTTTTAACCATTTTTATTGGAGTATAATTGCTTTACAATGGTGCTTTATAACAAAGTGAATCAGTTATACATATACATATGTCCCCATATCTCTTCCCTCTTGCGTCTCCCTCCCTCCCACCCTCCCTATCCCACCCCTCTAGGTGGTCACAAAGCACCGAGCTGATCTCCCTGTGCTATGCGACTGCTTCCCACTAGCTGTCTATTTTATGTTTGGTAGTGTATATATGTCCATGCCACTCTCTCACTTCGTCCCAGCTTACCCTTCCCCCTCCCCGTGTCCTCAAGTCCCTTCTCTACATCTGCGTCTTTATTCCTGTGCTGCCCCTGGGTTCCTCAGAACCAGTTTTTGTTGTTGTTGTTGTTCTATATCCATATAGCATACTGTATTTGTTTTTCTCATTCTGACTTACTTCTCTCTGTATGACAGACTCTAGGTCCATCCACCTCACTACCAGTAACTCAATTTCGTTTCCTTTTATGGCGGAGTAATACTCCATTGTATATACGTGCCGCATCTTCTTTATCCGTTCATCTGTCGATGGACACTTAGGTTGCTTCCATGTCCTGGCTATTGTAAATACAGCTGCAGTGAACATTTTGGTACATGACTCTTTTTGAATTATGGTTTTCTCAGGGTATATGCCCAGTAGTGGGATTGCTGGGTCATATGGTAGTTCTATTTTTAGTTTTTTAAGGAACCTCCATACTGTTCTCCATAGTGGCTGTATCAGTTTACATTCCCACCAACAGTGCAAGAGGGTTCCCTTTTCTCCACACCCCCTCCAGCATTTACTGTTTGTAGATTTTTTGATGATGGCCATTCTGACCTGTGTGAGATGATATCGCATTGTAGTTTTGACTTAATTTTGCTGTTTTTTAAGATCCTCCTATCTACCGTTACAATATTATTTTTCTTCCTCTCTTGGTACTTTCTCTGTACCCATGACTAGATGCCCAGAGATCTCCATCCATTAAAACTTGTTTTCTGGAAAGAACCTGGTACATACATGTACACTTATATCATTGTCAGCATATTCCAAAGGATAGTTAATTCCATAATTGGATATCAGATTTAAAAGATAAAGAATTTCAATCCCCCGTGATCTAATGATGGTGCTATTCTAGGACCTGGAGGGATGTAGGGAAGCTGTCTTCTTTCTCTCCATATAAAACTCGTTCTGAGTTTGTCATCATAGTAATCTCAGACATTTGTGTCATATTTTATGGTTTTAAAAGAGCTTTGACATCCATTATCCCATTTAGTCCTCATTTGACCATCTGTGCATTTTAGTATCCCAGTGTGACTGCAGACCGTGGGTCTGAGCTCTGTCTCAGAGCGTCTCTGGTGGGTACAACTCATGGTCACTTGGCAGCCAGTGAGCTAAGAGACAGAACTGCCAAAACTGCCACCTTCTCATTCAGTAGAGCCACAGGCTGTTGAGCCAAACTGCATTTCCTCTGAGTAGGACTTATAGAAGGATGGAGGTTCTCCAAAGTGGATCTGTTTACCCCCAGCAGAATTCAGGGAGAGAAACACTCAGCCTCACCATCTCCCAGCATGGAAAGGAGACGGCACAGGGGCATTGTCTGATTTGAGTGCAGATGGCTTAAAACTCTCAAAGGAAAGAATGCTTTGGGACGTCTTGGAAAGGTTCCCTCCTGATGACTTAGCTGTTAGTGGACTTTTAAAATGTTCCCAGCAGACTCTACAGAAAGAGGTCTTTGTCTCTGACCTGAAGCCAAGTCCCAGTGGCCGAATGGAGATGCAAGTTCTTTGAGCTTTCTCACTGTAAACCCTTACACTTGAGCAGAAGTGTTTTCTCGGAGACGACCTTCTTTCTTCCTCATGGCAGCTTCCCTAACGTAGCGTGTGTAGCGAGAGATGGCACTGGGGCTGGAATTCATCTCTCCTGGTTTCCAGGACAGCCTGTTTTCACGTTCCTTTCACCTCAAACAGAGGGAAGCCCCAGTCCTGTTCATCCTGCCTTAGCAGGGCTGGTTCTCCAGATGAGAGAGGATTTGCCTCTAGACTCCTGTGTAGTAAAACTGGCGTCTTCCACTGGACACTGGACCGAAAGCTCCCTCAAATGAAAAAGGACAGAGTTGCCAGAAACAAACAAGTTGAGTTCCTGGGTCAGTCACCCTTCTTTGTCTGGTGCACACAGACCTTCCAGCCTTTGGCATGTCCCTTGTGGCTCCCTGCCCCACGACTGGGAAAGATACGGTGGCCAAAAGAGGAAGCTGAGAAATGAAACGAACTTGACTTTTCTGTGTAATAACATGCAAAATATGTCTAAGGAACTCAATACCAGATGGGTACATGAGGGACCCAAGACATAAAATCCTAGACTTCATACCCTGGATGGCATATGGGGATGTGAGAAACCATCTTAAAAAGATTTGTTTGTTTATTTGGAGTTGCCATGAAGGTTACACGGTGTCTGTCCGGGGCTTGGACCACCCAAATCTCCTTTCACACTTGATGATTTACTTGTTCATGACTTAGATTTAATTTCTCCTCATTCTTCTCAGATGACGTTCATGCAAATGAGTATTTCTCCACTTAGCCTGATGTATTCCCTACGATGCCAGGGAAGTAAAGGGGAAAAGTGGCCTTCTTAAGCCAGTGAGGGGTAGGGAGAGAAATGGGGTACAGGGCAGGGCTAATTGCTGGAATGGAGTCTATGATGTGGGAAGGTCTCTGATACTCAGCTTGACAGAAATTCCCATCTGCTCCTGCCCACACATGGGACTATTTTAACAGCTCTCATCAGGGAGAATCTTCCAGGAGTAAACACTGCCGGGTTAGGATCCACAAGATTGTTAACAGAACAGGATTTTGCAAGGGGCAGTTTCATGAGAGTGGTATTTCTGAAAGCCAAGCACAGAGCCAGTGCACTTGGTCTTGGCTCCACAGTGGACCCTTCCATCTCCTCCTGGCAGCACACGTGTCGTATATTGTCCTGCATATATACCTCCTTCATGCTCCTTGCGTTTGCTGATATGTGGAGAGAAACAGTAATTTCAGGGTCATAGAGTCTTGACATTAGCAGGAGCCTCGAAGAGCTCTGACTCAGCCTCCTGTGCAAAGCAACAGTCTATCTACTGAGACTTGGAGAAACACGCACTGAGTTTTAGGGAAAAAGACCTTGCATTTCTGGATGCAGCTTTCTCCATTTTTTAGACAAATTACATCCTTAGAGATTTCCTTTATAAAACAAGCTTAAAAAGTGCTTTCTTGTAATATACACCAGTCATTCCTAATTCTGGCACTTGGAACAAAGCAAGACAAGTCTAATCTCTCCTCCTCATAGCAGCACCCGAGGTGTTCACAGATAACTATCCTGTCTCCCTGGAGGAGTGGCCCTGCTTCAGACCAAAGGCTGCTCGCTCTCTTAACTGTTCCTCCGAAGATGTTTTCTAGAACCCACGTCTCGTCTTATGCTTGTCATTTTTCTCTGGGAGTTATTCAGTTATCAATTTCCCTTTCAAAATCTGACTGTCACAACTAGATCAAGCGCCAGGGAACTAGCCTGACCAGTTCACAACAGAAGGAAACCTTTGTATTTCCCATGATCTGAAGACCACTTCTAACAAGCTAGCGCTGGCTTTTTCTGTAATCTGTCACGAGATTGACTTCTTTTGGGGAGTTTTAGTTACTCACACACAAGATTTTTTGTTTTGTTTTGTTTTGTTCTTTCTCCTGTCCCCTCATGTCTGCCAAGTCAGGGCTTCACATTTTGGATTTAAACAATTGAGTTTTTCTTTTAACCTAAATGCTGTATTTGATACTAAGTTCTTTTAAATCTTGTAGATGTTTGCCCATTTTTCCAACTCTGGAGAACTTTCAACCCTTGATTCTTTCATCCACTGTATCATCTCTGACTCTCTGCTTCCTGCCACTTAAAAATAATTGGATGAACCTGCCTCTGGGTCCTCATCGCAGGGTCTGACTTCACTGTTGAATAGGAGCAGTCCATCTGCAAGAGATTGTAACACATCTCCACTGTGATGTGCCGGATGATTTAGGGCAGTGCTTCTTGAAATGTGGTTGCTAGCTCAGCGTCACCTCGGAACTTGTGAGAAATGCAAATTCCCCAGCCTTACCCTCCCCCCAAAGAATCAGAACCTGTGGGGGAGGCCCGACAATTGGCGTTAGTGTAAACCCTTCAGGTGATTCTGGTGCCCACTCAAGCTTGGGAGCCATGGAGCAGGCGTTCTGGGAAGGCAGACAAAAAAACGACATCTAAAATGCCCAGGCGTCTGGCAGTCTTAAGGTTTTTTGAGGAGCCAGTTTAGAGCAACCTAGCCAGACATCCTAGTAGCACGGGCTGACGTGTCTGTCACAGGAGGAAATTCCCTCTGGACTCTATTTGGCTCAATGACAAACCCAAGGGGAGGACTTGGGCTTGGTAGGTACAGAAGCAATGTTCCAGAGAGACTGAAGTCTGATGAACAGAAGAGGTGAATAAAGCATCAAACACCAGACCCAGGCAAGGGAAAGGAAGGCTGAGTCTGGGTGACCCTGAGCTGTTGGGCAATGCTGCATTTCCCAGAGGAGATTTTAACCAATTGAACATTTAACGAAGAAAGGTCTCGTACCTGTTTTTGTTTCCGCAGGCCCATCTGCTAAACATCCCAAGCTGGAATTGGAAAGAGGGGGATGATGCAATCTGCCTCGCAGAGCTGAAGCTGGGGTTCATCGCCCAGAGCTGCCTGGCTCAAGGCCTCTCCACCATGCTTGCCAACCTCTTCTCCATGAGGTCATTCATAAAGGTAACGTCTCGTCCTATTAGAGCACATTAGCCCCGGATTCAATTTGTCGTGGGGTTGAGTAGAGAGCACAGCTTAAACTCAAAACAGATCGGCGGGCTTTAACCACTTTGGTTAAGGAGAAGTTCCTTGTTACAGATTTGGGCGCGAGGCCAGCTTCTTTGAAAATTATGTTTTTATTTTTATTTAGCACATCCACGGCCATTAAATGATTGTTCAAAGCACAATCCTCTCTTTTTTTTAGATAAACCACATGTTTATCTATCAACAAAGTCTCCACTGTTAAAACAAAACTATGATTTATATACATTCCATATGGCACCAGAGCGCCTAAAGAAAAGAATTATCCTTTTGCTCTTTTACATCAAGTGGCTGGTGGACCTCTCACTGTGCAGAGAAATGCAGACCATGTGTTTGTGCCGAAGCCCAAACCCTAACAACATAATTCATTTATTTATTTCTGCACAATCAAGGAGGCCAGCGGGGCTGACATGCCATGGTTGTTTGAATGGAGAGTCAGAGGAGGAACTAACAGAGTCGTGGGCAGCGGGGCCCTTTACACCGTGAGACAGGCAGTCTGGATATGCTCATCCCCGGTCAGTGATTCACCCCACAGGGCTGGCTGCTCAGCCCCTCCAAAGTGGCCCCTGCCCACTGGACCAACTCAGACAAAGAAAGACCCAACTCTGTCCTCATAGGCCGGGCCAGGAGTGTTTCCAGGACACCAGGTTGAGGGTCCAGGACCCTACCAAGAGGGCTTTTGGAGCTCTTAGTGATGACACCATTCCTTATCCTTGGATTGCTCAGCCTGGACAGCCAAGGTAGCAAACCGGTGCAGTAAATCCTGTCTCGTTTGGGCCTCCCTGATTTGGCGTTGGTGGCCATTAGCTCAGGATCTGGCCTTATAGTCTCCTCCCTGTTATTCATTTATTTACATTCCCCTTCCTGAATTACTGGTGGTTGAGGTGGGAAATGAGTGTGTTACCGGGAGACCCTGCAGAGGGGCCAGAAACTCTGAAATCGAAGGTGTGAGGTCTCCAGCCTTTCGCTACCATTGTTGCTGTGTCCACCACCGGCAGTAAGTTATTCGGTGAGGTTGAGGAAATGGCCCTGGATGCAGTGAGAGGGATGCGTGGGAAGGATGAAGATGCAGGTGATGAACTAACTCCATGTCAGGGCTCACCCTTGGCATCCATAAGCTGTGTGACTTAGAACAGGATTTCTTTCTAGGTCCTCACCCTCTGTACCCACCTCATTATTTCACCAATTTATGGTTAACGTTACTCTACGTAAAAGAACAAATTGTTTTGGAGTCCGTTCAATCACTTTAGCAATGGGTGCCTTGATTAAAAAATTCTTTACTTACTATATGCCCAAAGACCTCGACTCCGCAGAACTCCTGGCTCAGACCCAGCTCACAAATAAGGACATGGCTTTCCTTTAAATGGCTTCTTTAATCCAGGCTGCCAGTCCCCTGCCTGGATACAGCTGAATGTAGGCAAAAGGAGGCGGCAGGAAGGTCTTTGTGGCTGGACTTAGAGACAAGCCCGAAAGCCAGAGGCAGCCTGGTGTCTCCCAGGGCTCTTATATTCAACACAAGGAGCCCAGACCAGGATAAAGGACTGTCACCAAGGGAGCTCCTCTGGCTGGTCCAGCCAAGCTCCGGGGGTTTCTTCCAGCAGGGGATTACCCACAGGACCAGCACATGTCTGAGGACTTGGGCTGTGCTTCCTGGTGTTGATGAACATGGCCTTGGCAGGGCCCCACCACACATGGGGCACTTGACATGCGTATGTTTTGATTTTGTGGTGCCTGCCTGGAAACTAGAGCTGCCTGTCAAGAAAATTAATAAAATGAATGTGATGCTGATTCTTCAGTGTTATTAGCAGCAGGGAGAAAGAACCTCTGTCCAACTTTCCTCAAGACCCTGAAGGGCCTCACCTCTGCAGCCAAGGACGTCCCCTCCAGCCCAGCTAATCCCACTGCCAAGTTCCTGTTTAGGAGGGCCTGTGGGAGAGGCCCAACCAGGCCCTGGTGTAACTCAAAACACATTTCCCTCCCAGGGTTATGTTACCATGTTCTTTCTGTCCGGGACCAACTCCTCCATGTTTGGAGGTAGCTCTCTGAATATGACCTTTTGACACTCAGGTGATCTTTGTGTTGGAATTTGCCAAGGCACATGACCTGGAAATAACAAGGCTTCCCTTCATATTTTTTTTTTCATTTGAGATAGAGACAATTGAAAGCACGTGCTCCCCATTCTGTAGTGTCCTCTTTGTACTCTCCAGATCCCAGACCCTTGTCTCTTTTAGGTCATAATAAACACCATAATGATGCTCTCCTTGGCATGTTTTATTTACTAGCTCCCATTCCAGGGATCACAAAGCCTTTACTTATTTTTATTTGGGGCACTGAATGGAAAAGGGAATCTTTACCTGGATAACTGTTTGCAGAAATGGCTTCCTTCCCCACTGTCCCCTACAATGTGTCCTACAGCAGTGTGTCCTACAGCAGGGAATTCATCAGCACTTCCATGGGGACAGGCAGGCCTGTTAGGATGGAAAGCAGTGGGATGAGGCTTTGGCAGCATCTGGTCCCTTGAGAATGCTTAGTGTTTCTGGAAGCCAGAGGTGGAGTGTGAGCTCATCTTCTCCCTGGCCCTGGGCAGGTATGATATCTGTTCTTTACTCCTAGAGAATACATGGTACTCTGCCCCTGCTGAAAGAAGAAAGAACAAGACTGAAACAGGGATGATATGTCACAGTGACTGTCCACCAGGCTTTTAGAATGCATGAGACCAAAAAGCCAAGACTGACAGTGAGGGTAGTAAGGTTCTATGAAGGAGAGAGGGACTACTGATACATGGAAGCTACCAAAGAGACCCAGCCCTGAGGTACCAGGAAATACGGGGGAGCACCTGTTTATCCTTTCAGCGTGGTCACTTTTGCCCCAGGGCGCCAAGTCGTTGCCCCTGAAAGCCTAGCTCTGAATTGATCTAAACTTTTTGGGAATCTGTTTATAATTTTAGCCCACATCTTTGGGGGTAATGATTTCCTTAAGTTTCCTTAAGAATTCCTAATTACTATTAAAGACTTGTTTCTGGCTATTTGTCCTTTGCTCCACTTAACCTTCAAGACATGACCTGTGCAGTTTCTGGTGTTCTGGGGTTTGCTTAACAAATCCATGCTAACCTTACAGACAATACCTTTATGAAAGAGGCTCAGGCTGGCCACTCAGGGGTCCTGTGGCCCAGCAGCTTGTTGCTCATGAAACAGGTGAAGCATTTTGTCCAGCAGCACCCAGCTCTCGCCCTTGAATGCCTTGAAGGAGTGCAGGCAAATGCCCTGATTCCTGTGACTTGTCAACATCTACGTTATCAGCCAGGCCCAGAACATTCCTGTTCATTGACCGATACCTGATCTCCTACCACCCGCCTGTCAGGTTCAAGTGAGAATATTCCTAATGTCTTCTGGAAAGACCCTTAAGACAAGGAACTTATTTATTAGCCTGTCAGTCATTGCCTCATCGGTGAATAAGTGGCCACATGTATCTCTCCTTGGCATCCTCACTTGGATGTAATTTAAGATCCACTGATTTAAAAAAAAAACTTTTTTTTTTTTTTTTTTTTTTTTTTGTTTTTAGAGTTTTACCATGTAATATTTAACTTTGTCTTCAACATATCTGGTTTCAAGCTGGGGCTTGACCTGCCGTCTTTGTGAATTGTGCTGTTATTTTTACTAGGATTAGCTGTCCTTGGACATGCTAAATTCTGTGTGTGGGTATTGTGTTTTAGAGGGTGATAAACTTAAAATTTCTTTTCAGTCCATGCTGAGTCTTCAAATTTAGCACATTTATTCAATAAATTGTTCTCAGGATCGCCAACGATTTTAACTCTGCTAATCTACCATTTT
The DNA here is from genome assembly GCF_000442215.2 of Lipotes vexillifer. Classification (NCBI taxonomy): domain Eukaryota; kingdom Metazoa; phylum Chordata; class Mammalia; order Artiodactyla; family Lipotidae; genus Lipotes; species Lipotes vexillifer. The sequence goes on from NW_006795342.1 coordinate 515,950, forward strand.
ACACACACACACACACACACACACACACACACACACACACAGAGCCTAGAACATGGTATGTACTCCATAATTATTTCTTGTTTGAATAAACCAATTATGAAATTGGAGGAAGTACATGATACACTTCTTGTGTTTTTTCCCTATTTTACAAGATTTGGAATTTATGGGCGAACTTTACTTAATATTGATCACAGCACAGTCCCCTCCATCACATTTTCTGTTTCTGAGTGGGGAAGCACCAGGGAAATCAGGCCCGTCTTATTCAGATTGTATCTTGGTTGAGGTGGACTTTGCTGGACCTGGATTTCCCATTTGTTCAGTATTGCTGTTACCATATTGCGATAAACTGTCAGCAATGCAGAGTCCTGGCACTAATTGTAGCCAAGGGAATTGTTTTTAGTCCCTTTATTTGGGGTTATGTTTATGTGCATATGTGTGTTTGTATATATGCATGTATTAAAACATTAGGAGCTGGAAATAGAAATCAAGAATCTTTAATAATAGCTGGAATATACTGGGTTCTAACTTAGTGCCAAGCCCTATGCTAAGTGCTGTATAGGCATCATCTCATTTAATTCTCACAATGACCCCGCCCAAACCTGGCATCATTATTATCACCTCTTTATAGTGGCAGGCACTGTGGGTTAAGGGAAGTTCAGCAACTTGTGTGAGGATGTAAAACTTGGAATTGACAAACTCACATGTTAAGCTAGGTACACTGGTTCCAAGTATGTCCTTGAGTGTACCTTCATAACTTTCTGTAGCTTATTTTACGGGAAATATTGATTCAGTTGAGATTCCCCAGGCACCTACCATATTGCAAGCAGTGCGCTAATCCCACTGTCATCCTTATGGCTAGGAGGCACTCATAAGTTTCAGGAAGCTTCTGTTGTGACTGGGATGTATGGGCACATGTTTGCACAGCCCCATCCTGTGGGTTTTGTTGGCCTTTCTCTCTGGCCAGCTCTATAACAGCAGAGGCCACTGCATCAAGACAGGTGAGGAATTAGCCTAGGCTGGGATGAGTTAAGGTGGCAAAATGAACTGGGCTGTCAAGAAGGAAATGACGTTACACTCTGCTTTATTCAGGGGGTGAAGCTAATTGGCTTAAGTAGGTGCTTCTGGGGGATAACAAGCGATTCTTATTGGCTAATGGGTGTAAGCTCTGGAGACCAGAGACATTCATCTAGATGAGGGAAGCATGTTAGAAGCAGGGATCAACCCTGTGTGGAGTGGGAGAGTGGTGGGTGACAGAATCTCTGAAATGGGGCCAGGGCTCCACCTGATAAGGCTGGGATCTAGGTGGCTTTCTGCTCCAGGAGGAAATGCTAATGGTGCCAGAGTAGAGGATTTGCCTGCAAAGTAAACCCACATGGTGTAAGTTAGATAGTGAGATGCAAACTGTTGCTTATTCCATACTGAAGGGCAATGTGATCACCCTGATAACAAATGGCATCATGACAGAGGGCTTCTACAGACATCCCTTGTCAGTGGAGAGCTGCTCCCACTACAGGTATACTCACTTCCTCAGTAATCTCGTTTATTCTCGGGAGTCCTAGATATATAGATGACTCCCAGATTTATATATCTATCCAGAACCCGATCCCAGTATCATTTATTTAATTGCTACTCAACATCTTTATTTGAATGTTTCATCTCCTCTGAGACCTAACCTATCCAGAATGGAATTCCTGTTCTTTTTCTGTAAACCTGGTCTTCTCCCATTGCACTACTGGCAAGGTCATCCTTCCCGTTGCTCAGACTAAAGCCTTTGGATTCCACCTTAGCTCCTTTCTTCCTCTCAGGTACCATATTCAATTCAGCAGAAAATCCACTTGGTTCGACTTGGAAAATAAGCCCAGAATCTGAGCACTTCTCACTACCTTCACTTTACTATCAGATCCAGGCCACCATCATCCATCTCCTAGAGTATCATACCGGCATCCTAACTGGCCTCCCTGCTCTGCCCTTATCCCTCCCCTATTCTAGTCTGTTCTCATTACAGCATCCTCCTCAAGCATGAGTCAGATACCGTCACCCCTCTCCACGTAAATCTCTCCGCGATGTCCCATCTCATCAGAATAAAGTTCTTACAAACATCTCTAGGTCTCAAGCAGTCGGGTTCCTGTGGCCTCACTGGCCTCATCTCCTAAATACTCTTCTGCTTCTAAACATCATCCACACTCCATTTAGCTAGTCTAGGAATTTTGCATTTGTTGTTCCCTCTGCCTGAAATGCTCTTCCCCTACGTAGCTGCATGGCTTCCCTCCAGCGAATCCCTCATATCCTTGCTCAGTGTTAATTTCTCAGGGGGAACTTTTGCTAAAACATTAGAATTGCATTTTGAAAAAAGAGATTAAAAGCAAACTTTTAGTTGAAGTATAATATACAAACAAAAGTGTGCATCTGATAAATGGATAGCTTATTAAGTATTTACAAACTCACACTCTCACGTAACCAGGACCCAGATTAAGAAACAGTATATTATTAGTAACCCAGCAGTCCCTGTTTTTAAAGCCAGATGGCACTGTATGTGTGGGTCTGTTTTGGGGCTTTCTTGGGAGCATTGACATCTCTAAAATGTTGAGTTCTCCATTCTGTGAAGATGGTATACCTGTAATAAAGGGATGCTTTATGAATCAACAGTTTTCCTGGCAAATACAGGACGATCAGGAAGAAAGTGACCAAACTCATAGATTTCTCTGGGGCTTCTGAGGGTCCCTACAGGGAGTAGATGTCCCCCTTCACCAGATTCTCTGGGAAGGATCTAGATGTTCTCTTAGGCTTCATGGGGTGAATAAAGTTTCCATGTGAAAAAACATCAAAATTGCATGTTAAAAATTTGCGTCCCCCGTCCCGCCACACCCCATACATGCACATCCTTGTCGACTCTCCTGGCTTTGTTTTTCTCCACGGCATTTTTTAATTGCCTCTTTTCCCGGAGACACTGTAAGCACTCTGAAGCCTAGAGCTGCTTGCTGTATTCCCGATGCCTAGAACAGCACCTGACTCATAAGAGGTCCTCAATACACGCATGTCGAATGAATGAATGAATGGCTGGGTGGAGCCTGGCGTCACCAGCCTTTATCCCAGACAGCTGGGTGGGGCCAGGACCAGCAGGGACTTACAATTTGGGGTGATTTTGGTGCTGAAACCTTCTTCCTTTGCTACTGTACGTGGTTCCTTTGCCAAATTAAAGAGCTTTGACTCCATGTAGACACTTGAAATGCAGAGCTTTATAGTCCTTGGCGAGGATGCGTGGAGGCTGGTTAGATTTGGTTATAAACCATTTCGATTGCCAGAAAATCCAGTCAGTGTGTTGTTTAAATTCACAAATCAAAATAAACAGCCATGGATTGAAATGAATTTGCTAAACCTCAGTATCCCATTTGGGTCAACATCATTGTGCATCCCCTTTCCTTACTGCTTGAATCTCATCAGATCAGGGGCTCTGTGTGCCTCCCCCGACCGACGCCTTTGACTCTGCCCAAGATGACTAACGCCCGCCTGAACGTAGAGCAACTTCCCTGAAAACAATTTCAAATGAAGAAAGAATTAATCCATGAACTATTAACAGGGATTCTGTTCTTCTCTGGCCCTGGTAATTTCTAGAACATTGAATTAAAGAGTTCTCAGACCTTTACAAATTCTCAAGGCAAACATTATTAGCAAAGAGAAGCCCATACGGCATGTTAGAAAATTGCCAGAAAATGTCAGTGGAATTTCTGAATAAAATAAAAAAGGTTGAAACTCCCCTTCCCCATCTTCTCCCCTTCTCCCTCCCTCCCTCCCCCTAACATGATTAGAAAGTCATTTCATGTGTCTTATATGTTTGGTCAATCAAAGGCAAACATACATGATTGATGGTGACAGGGAACACATTTAATTCATTATTCTTTACTTTGCAGCAAAATGATTTGTGTAAACTGTCTGCCTAGCATTAAAGGTAAAACAAACTTAGAAACCCCAAAATGTTATATTTTTGTCTAATATTTTCCTTTTGGTTTTATAGCTGTAATCACATATGGATTCTTTTATTTGGCTCTTGGCAAGGACTGAACAAAGGGGAAGCAACACAGAAAGATTACATAATATACAAAGCCCTGTGCCTGTTGAGGATGGAGCCACAGAAACTGCCGTGGCCAGGACTCAGCGTGAAACCCAGGAGAAGCTGCCGCTCTCCCTGGCCCTTATCAGCTGGCAGGATATTGTCACTAAGGTGAAGGAAGGCCCTCTTGACCAAGCCTCTGGTCCAACATCAAAATGAGCTCTTTCAGAGATTATTGGCCTTTTTTTAATTGAGTGCATTTCTGAGCGCAGCTGGGCATCCACCTGGCCTTTCCGCCGCCCCCTTACAACTTCTAACTTAGGTTTTATGGGTGCTACGCACCATCAGTGATTTTTCAAGCAAAAATCTCAAAATGCTATTAAACTCTTAGGAATAAAATCTCAGATTCCCTTATTAAAGCTCTTGGTTATCACTGCCCTAAAGTGATACCAAATAGAAATCTATGCCCAGAATAATGATGAGGAACCTGGAACTCTGAGGTGGCCATTCTACATATCTAGGGGGTGCAAAGTGAGAAACCACCATTGGTTCGATAAGGGAGATATTTTGTCAAGATCTTTAAAGTTATCATAGCACTCTAAGTGTGCACAGCACTTTAGAATTTATAAGCTATGCATTTAACTTAAATTATTTTCATTTGATACACAGGTATCGAGTATCGTTTGGGAAATGTGCCTAATGTGGAGTAGCTGGCATTTCTGACCCTTTCTCCCCTGTAGGGTAGGAAGAAATAGGAGAAGAGGAAATAGAAGATGATGCTGGATGGGATTTGGTAGAGCAAGGAACATGAGGATGCTAGATCGCTGGGTTCTTAGCTCAGTGCTTTCCCCACTGTTACACGTTGCTTCCCCTGGAGAAATGTCTCAGATATGAACACTACTTGGTTTTGTATTCAAATCAATAGCTTCTAAGAACAGAATTCACTTTGCAATATTTGTAAAAGTAGTATCCTAGGTTTCTCCAACCATGCCAAACTACACGCTATAAAAATTAAGACATTTTTCAAAGGTGGGAAATTCTTACATCTGCACCCGTTCCCTCCATGGTACCTTAGTCCGGAAAAGACCCAGGGCAGGCACTGTTGTTTTCCCGAGACCATAATGCCTTGTCATGTGGGGGAATTTGTTGCTCAAGTCAAGTGCCGCAGTGGATCAGGGGAGGGAGGTGATGACCTATTTGCTGAGGGGGAATGTAAGAAACCTCAAAAGCATAGTCCCAACCCTCTGAAGGAGGGCGCAAGTGGGTCAGAATGCAGTATGGTAGATTTCCAATCGGGGGCGGGGGCGGGGGGGTCGTATCAGTAAGAGGACATGCAATCCAGAGGGTTAAACAATGGCAAGAAGAGGAAGAAAGGAAAATTTCTGTCTTTTCACTGTCTTTTCCAGAAAACACTGTCTTTTCCAGATAAAGTTTTTAATTTTGAAAATTTGCGGGATTTCTCAAAATGTTAAATAGAGAGTTTCCATATGACCCAACAGTTCCACTCCTAGGTATCTTCCCAAGAGAACTGAAACCATATGTGTTAATTTCCTCTGGCTGCTATAATAAGTTACTACAAACTTAGTTGCTTACATACAACTGATTTTTTCTCTTCTTTTTCTGGAGGCCAAAAGTCTGAATTCGGTTTCACTGGACTAAAGTCAAGGTGTTTGCAGGGCATCTAGTTTCCATAAAACTAGAAAACAAGTATTCTGCCTCTAAACTATAACAGTAGGACAGCCATAAGATAACAGTTACAGGCATTCCCATTCCAAAGGGGAGAAAATGGAAGGAAGAAAGGAGCTACCAGCCCCAAGTACCTTCAAAATCCAACCAGACAAATTCCATTGGGTTTTAAGATCCGGGAATAATGCTCTGTGGCTTAAAATTGGCATTAGGTAACATGATTCCTCCAAATGTGTTCTTTTTCAGAGTTGCTTTGGCTATTCTAGTGTTGTTGCCTTTTCATATACATTTCAGGATCAGCTTTTCTATACCTACAAAAAATCCTACTGCTCTTTTGAAACGTGTTAAACCCATAGACCAACTTGGGGGAGCATTGGCATCCACGAACATGGATTCCAACCCATGAACGTGGTCTCTCCATTTACTTAGATAATCTTTAACTTCTTTCATCAGTGTTTTGTGGTTTTCAGCAAGCGGATTCTGTACATTTTTGTTAGATTTATACATAAGTATTACATTTTGGGGGAGATACTGTAAGTGGCATTTTTTAAAAAATTCAGTTTCCAGTTGTGCATTGGTGGTATGTCGAAACGCACATTATTTTTCTACGTTGACCTTGAATCCTTAACTGTGTTACACTGGCTAGGACTTCTTCCAGGATATGGAATACGTGGAGCGAGAGTGGACGTCTTTGACTTATTCCTACTCTTAGGGGGAAAATATTCATTGTTTCACCATGAAGTATAATGTTAGTTGTAGGTGTTCTGTAGATGTTCTTCTGAGGGTGAGGAAGTTCTTTTCTATTAACAATTTGATGAGGGTTTTTATTGTGAATGGATTTCGAGTTTTGCCAAGTGCTTTTTCTGCATCAATTCATATGATCATGTTGTTTTTGTTCTTTACACTGTTAATATGGTGGATTACACTGACTGATTTGAGAATATTGAACCAGCCACTGTGCATTCCAAGATAGACCCCACTTGGTCATAGTGTGATTTATTTATATCTATATCTATTTCTCCCCCTCCCTCTCTCTCTCTCTCTCTCTCTCTCTCTCTCTCTATATATATATATATATATATATATATTTTGTGAGTAGATATTGTTCTATAGGTTTCTTACACTGTCTTTGTCTGGCTTTAGTATCAGGGTAAAGTTGACTTCATAAAATGAGTTGCAAGTCTTTCCCTTCTATTTTCTGGAAGTGATTGTGTAGAATTGGTTTTATCTTTTCCTTAAATGTTTAGTAGAATATTCACTAGTGAAACGATCTGGGCCTCAGTTTCTTTTCCCAAAGGTTTTTAAAGACTAATTTAATTTCTTTAATAGCTGTAAGTCTATTTAGGTTATTTATTTAATCCTGAGTGAGTTGCCGCAGTTTTGAGGTTTTTGAAAAATTTAGGAATTAGTCTAATTTATTTGAGTTGTTCAACTGATGTCTGTAAGTTGTTTGTAGTTTTCTATTATTGCCTGTCTAATGTCTGCAGGGCCTGTAATGATAACCTCTCTCTCATCCTTGGTTTTTTGATGTGTGTCTCCCTCCCTCCCTTCCTTTTTTTTTTTTTTTTTCATTTTTTGTCAGTCTTACACATGTAAATTTTGCTGATCTTTTCAAAGTTTTTTGGTTGCATTATTTTCTTTATTTTTCTGTTTTCTTTCTGCTTACTTTGGGTTTATTTTACTCTTCTAGCTTAAATGAAGCTTAGGTTATTGATTTGACACTTTTCTAATATAAGCATCTAATGCTGTATATTTCCTTCTAAGCACTGCTTTAGGTGCATTCCACAATTTTTGAAATGTTGTATTTTCTTTTTCATTTAGTTAAAAATATTTTATAATTCCATTTGAGACTTCTTTGACCCATGGGTTATTTAAATGTGTGTTGCTTAATTTCCAAGTATTTAGAGATATTCCTCTTACATTTCTATTATTTATTCGTGGTCTGATTCCATTATGGTAAGAGAACCTACTTTGTATGATTCCACTTCTTTTAAATTTGTTAGTGTGTTTTAATTTTATTTATTTTAGTTTTGGATGCATTGGGTCTTTGTTGCTGCGCATGGGCTTTTCTCTAGTTGCGGCGAGCGGGGGCTACGCTTCGTTGCAGCGTGCGGGCTTGTCGTTGCGGTCCGCGGGCTTTTCATTGTGGTGGCTTCTCTTGTTGCAGAGCATGGGCTCTAGAGCGCAGGCTCAGTAGTTGTGGCGCACGGGTTTAGTCGCTCCGCAGCATGTGGGATCTTCCCGTACCAGGGCCTGAACCCATGTCTCCTGCATTGGCAGGCGGATTCTTAACCACTGCGCCACCAGGGAAGCCCTGTTAGTGTGTTTTATACAATCTATCTTGGTGAATGTTCCATGTGAACTTAAAAAGAATATATATCCTGATATAGTGTTGGGTAGAGTGTTTTATAAATGTTCAGTAGGGCCAGTTGGTGGATGGTGTTCAGTTCTATGCCCTTTGCTGATTTTATGTCTACTAGTTCTATCCATTACAATGAGATGAGTGCTGAGTCTCCAGCTATAATTATGGATTTGTTTATTTTAGTTCTATCAAATTTTGCTTTGTGAATTTTGAAACTCTGCTGAGGATATATATGTTTGGATTGTTGCATTTTCTTGAGGAGCTGAACTTTTTGTCATTATATATTGTCCCTAATATCCTTGGCAATTTTCTTTGTTCTTAAATCTGGAAGACTTCAGATCTGATTTAATAGACCCACTCAATATTTCTTTTTTTTCTTTTTTTTTTTTTTTTTTTTTTT
>NW_006795342.1:524455-563861 GCF_000442215.2 Lipotes vexillifer
GGCGGTACGCGGGCCTCTCACTGTTGTGGCCTCTCCCGTTGCAGAGCACAGGCTCCGGACGCGAAGGAGCTTCCTCAAAGTCAGGTTACAGGATACCAGAGCTAAAACAATGGTAAACTCACTGCTGATTTGGTGGTACTTCCAATTCTGGTCATTTTCCCTAATCTGTTTGCTACCGTTTGTCTTAGAGACTTCAAATAGCTGCTCCATACATTTTGTCCAGGTTTAATAGATGCAATCAAGGAAAGACACAGGGTGGAGTGTCCTTATTCTATTTTATCCAGAGCCCAAAAACCAGATATCACTTTAGAAACAATATTCTACGTTTGTCCTTTATAGCTGGACCAGGGAGAATATTGCCTCTAAGGCAGTGTCATCATCATCATGTCCTTTTAGTGTATTCAGTAATCACTCTCTTTGGGGTGAGTTTGAAGTAATCCACCTTTTCATCAGAGACTATGAATAACATAACCCGGCAAGCTGCATTACTGTGGAATCCTGCGCATCTCCTGGTAGAACAATGGGAGGTGGCTGTTTCCACTTCAGACTCATTTGGCTGATTTAGAGAAACTTTGGGACACCTGTAAAATGACGCTGAGATCAATTTAGGCATCCATCTGCCATCTTGAAAAATGGCATGCAATAAAACCTTTCAACTGGGTGTAATTTTTGTAGTTTTTATCAGCTGCCACATGTATCCCACGGTAGCGAGAGCGATGCAGGCCCACTGATTAGGGTTTCAAGTACTAAGAAATACAGGTGTCCTGCCTGCCTTGATGCTGTGCTTTGTGTACACTAGGGGATGGGAAGTAGGCTGGGAAGTGGATGGAATTAATTGACATTATATAAGTGAGAGATATCACTTCCTCCCTTTCCCCCATACCGTGTCTGCCCACCAAAAACTAACATACAGCTCTATGCCCACTGACCTGGGGGTGCAAAAGCTCTTTGTTGTGGTCAGTCTGCAAAGAGAAGTCTATGTTTATGCCTAGCCTCCATATTTATGGTGTTGCTTTTTAGGACAATGGATTTAATTAGTTTCTCCTTTTTTTCCTAGACTGACAAAATAAATATCATTACTTAAGGAGTTTCTGTTGGTTTCCTGTTTCAGCTAAAGTTTGGCAGTGAGAAGGCCATTTATTTTAATGGTTGGGTATTTTTTCTTCTCCTTAAATGGACTAGTGAGGAAAGAATCAGTGAAAGAGGAATATTTGGTACCTCTTTCAGAATTTGGATTAGGTCTTAGACTTGATCATCCAAAGATCTTGGATGGTGTCCCCCTGTCCAGATATATCCATGGAACACTGTGTTATTCAGATGTGCCAGCACAGCCTCACCCTTCCTGTTCTCCCTCACTCGTGAAGTGTGAGGGGAGTTGTGAAGCCGTGCAGTGGGCAGAAGGCTGGGGTTGGGGGTGTGTTGTAAGCCTCTGAATTAGGACATGATTTGTTGTAAGACCTCGCACTGCTTGCTCAAGCTTTCTGAGCTTCGTATTCACCCACAGTAAAAAGTGGAAGAGCCTAGCAGATTGTTGGAAAGATTACCAGTACATGACGGTACGTCACCCCCTTCTTATTCCTTAGGGGTTGGTGGTTTCTATCTGTGATGAGATCTGACCCTGGATTTGGATTGGGTCACTGATGGGAGAACACAGAGGGATGAACCTAATCTAAAGCCACTCTCTAGGGTGGTGTAAAGGCATCCCTCCCTATACTGCTTACAATTTCGTGTTGCCAAAATCTTTGTAAATGACTGATATTGGGGGAGGTCCCTGGAACTCTGTGGTGAGATACAGAATTAGTAGGATCTTCTGCCTGAGTACATTTTCTAGGGCAGCAGCATTGTTCATCCGCCTAAGTGACACTGGGTCCCTCAACCTTCCTGTCCCTTACCCCCACAGCTAGAAGATTTTACCTGCATGTACAGGTGAAACCTGGATGCACCTGTCTGGCTTTTCCCAGGCCTCTCAGTGAATGGAGATTTGCTGGCTATTCTTTTCCATACGTAATGAATGTCCAGCTAGCAAGTGCAGCCCTGCCCAGGACAGAGCCCTGCAGTGGCAGTGCCTGGAAGGAGAACAGCTGTGTGCTGGGCTGTGTTACCTGTGGAGAACTCAGAGAGCGTAGTGACCTCCGGGGTCCTGCCTGGAGGATTGATATGTACTGTGGACTTGAACTTGCTCATAGAACCAATGGGCACAGGAACAGAGAGACCTCTCCTTGACCAAGCAGGATTATCACGCGTCTTCTCTTTCTTCTCATCTTATACCACCTGTAGGATACCATCCTGGCAATTTTCTGGGAATACTGAACTATAACAAGGGCTAAAATCTTCCAAGAAATGCAACAAGAAGGAGGAAATGTGCCTTCCAGAACTCTTTTCAGGAGGCATACAGTTTTGTGGTTGGAAGGAATACTTAGGTAAACTCTTGGGGATAGGAGGAATGAGTTCCCTTGAACATGTTACTCCACGTTCAAGTAACAACAGATATTTTCTAATTTGCCTTCTAAAAAGTCACATCCACATAATTGCAAGGCGTTTCTTTTGCTGAGGGGAGTATGCAAAATTGGGGCCAGGATTGAATTGCTGAGGGCGATAGAGGGCTCTGACCTGTGGTCATTCTTCTCTCTTTCATCCCCACCCAGCACTCAGCCTCTACTCCAAATACAAGTTAAACAAGTACTTTTAAAAATAATGTTTGGGGCTCCCCAGGTGGTGCAGTGGTTGAGAGTCCGCCTGCCGATGCAGGGGACACGGGTTCGTGCCCCGGTCCGGGGAGACCCCACGTGCCGCGGAGCGGCTGGGCCCGTGAGCCATGGCCGCTGAGCCTGCGCGTCCGGAGCCTGTGCCCCGCAACGGGAGAGGCCACGGCAGTGAGAGGCCCGCGTAACGCAAAAATAAAAGAATAAAAAAATAATAACGTTTGAACAAGCATCAGAGTATTAGCATGCCTTTCTGGTGGACCAAGGATGTGCCAGGTATCAGTTCAGGATCAGTCTGAACTGATACCTGGCAAACAAAGAGGAAAGCCATTTGCTAGGAGGGAGGATGGAAGATGAACGTAGAATCTAGTGAGTCTCCACTGGAAGAATGTGGGCAAGAGTCAAGCCCAGAAATTGGAAGCAGCTAATCCAGTCTACCCATCAGGGTCGTTTTGTCTCAGGGCTCCTTTCAGGAGACCAGGCTGGGTCTTTATATCCACGTATGACCTTTCTCCTATCTGGGGAGACAGTCAGTTCCTCCAGATACCTAACTTCTCTCTTATCATCCTATCCAGAGTGAACTTGCTGGCCACTAGGGAAGGGGAGGGGGAGGGAGGACCTCCAGGGAACACTGCTGTCTTTTGGGGATAAACTCAAGGTACTTAGTTTTTCTCCTCAGTCCAGAGGATCATTTGTTGATTAGTGGTGTTCCAGGTTTTTCCAGTAGCAACTAAGCAATAGGAAGCCATGAATCACTGGCCCGACGTCTAACTGGCTGTGTTCCCTTGTGCGAGTAGTAGAGATGTCTTCATAATCACCATCGCCATCACCAGCACTCATTATTTACGATAGAGCATTTCTAGAACATCTACAGGGTACACAGTCAGTAAGTGCCATCTTTTAGTATGATTAAGCCTCCAAAGCACCTGTCACATAGGAAGCACTCAGAAAACATTAGGTATTTGCCAGGCTCTATGTGAGGTGTTTTACATGGATCACCTCATTTCATCTGTCTTCCTAGGAAGTAGGTACTGTGGTCGCTCCCATTTTGCAGGTGAGGGGATTGAGGCTTGGAGAGGTTATACAACTGGCCCAGGGACGTTCAATGAGGCTGGGATTTGAAGCCAGAGGCTGCATGTGCTTTGGTACTTCCTACATTGCTGCTGCACTCAGGATCATGGCCCCTCTTAAACAGAAACTGCTAAGGCCAGCTAAATACGTCAGCAATTTAAAGCTGTCCCCTTTCAGTCTCTGAACCAAATGTCATTTTGACGAGGCCTAAAATCCACTCCAGGAGGCCACAGAGGGGAATCTCAAGTCATTTCTAACTTCCTGTGAAAATATTCTCTAGCTGGCAAGAGATTTTTCCAGGTAACAGCGAATACACAATAAAGCGGGTGCCTCTACCTTGGGTACCTGGCTCACAACGCATTTGGCTTCCCAGTCACCCTGATACCTAAAACTAGCAGAATTTATGCTCGCGGCTTGATTGGCTCTGTTCAGCCAAAAAGCAAAAGTTTATGGCTGCAGCCCTTTGCTCTGAAATGAAATCTAGTCTCTTTGGCTCGACTTTATTAGGCCGTATTGTAGAGCGATACGAGACGTAAGTATCCAGAACGTGCTGTCACTAAAACAGGACTGAGTTGGCAAACATTTTTGTCCTCACACTCAACACTGTGTCCTAAAATGGAAAGGTTAAATAGAAATTAAGGACACAAATAGGAGCCATTTTCTGAAACTTTAATTGAATTAAATATAGCTGTGTCATTGTTCTCTCTTTACGCAGCCCACGTTGAAGTGGAGACTAAGTTATTATTGGGGTCATTGGATCAATGGAGAGAGACTGGGTGGATAAATCTGGATCCCTGAAATATTGTTTAGAGTAATTAGCACAGCAACCCAAGCACTGGGATACCCATCTTGTGCTTAATTATCTACAGGCTTTCTCTGTAACTGACTCCAATATTTAGCGATACTCGTAGAAAGCATCCTTTTTCATCTCTTATTCAAATCCTTTGGGCCGTGATTGATTCTCTGGTCCTCAAAGAGAATACTTGTTCCGTGTTCTTCACTCTCTTTGGGAATACCTTTGCTACTGTACGTGTGGTCCATGTTCGGGGAGTATTTCTGTTGCCTGGGAGCTTGTTAGAAATGCAGAGTCTTAGACCCCACCCCAGGACTACAGAAAGCACATTTTACTAACACCCTTGGGTGATTTACATGCTCTTCAGAGTTTGGGGAGCCCTGGACTCACAGCCTTAGACATGCCCACTGGTGAGAAACTGTCCTGTGTTAACTTCAGTGGATGCAGTGGGATTCTCCCGAAACTGTCTAAAATATTGAAGATTTTGCAAACGCTTAGGTAATTCTCTAATGGTTTGTCTTATTAAAAGCAACCTCATAGTTCCCGGGCTGATTCAAATGCTTTTCTATCTAACTCCTTTCTTTTTCTCCCAGTTCTTAATCAGTTAATAGCAAACAGTTGTTTTGGGTCTCAATTTTAGAAATTAGGAGTAATGGACTTGCCAAGTGCAGCCTTTGCAGGGCTCAGTCTATTTCCTGTTGAATTGTTGTTTGACCCTACGTTGGAATTCAAAAGAGTGCAGTCCAGAAGATAGAGGGCTAGGTCACATGGGAAAGAGAGCATAGTCATGAGACGGAGCACAGGGGGCTCCTTTCTGCAGGGAGTGCGGTGGGACTCCTAGCTAGTAAGAGGTAGGACTTCTGTTAGATTGGCAAATCCACCAGTTCCTGAGAGTCCCTTCTTTCAAATTCAAGCCTCCAAGCTATTGGATCTAGAATTTAGAAAACCATAAGCCACTTGCTAAGTAGCCCAAGATGTTCTGTGACGACAAAGTTTCCCAGAAATGTACTGCTCAGTAGGAAGTGTTCTGGGAAGTTTAAAAATCACCCGACTCTGCACGTTCCCTATGAGATGCCAAGAATGCAGAATTTTTCAGCATTCGGGGGGCAGAAATTGGTTCCTTTCGTGGTCAACACTAAATGCTATGAAGTTATCAGCGCTGACTTGTGATTAGATGCCTGGAAAAATTGTGCTCGTTTCTTTGTGTCTCTTTCTCCAGTTTTGTCTTGCTGAGTTCAATTCAACAAATATTAATTAAGCACCTCTTAGAAGCACCTCATAAGGTAGTATGCTGCTTGTTCTAGAAGATTCAAAGTTGAATGCCTAATGGAGGGTCTCGTGTTCCAGAATTCCACTTTATTATATAGTTCTTGTCAGATGTGAGAAGCCTCAGATACTATGACGGTAGCTAATGACAACTAACGCATACTGAGTGCGTACTGCCAACCAGGGAATGTTCTAAGCATTCTTTATCCATTATCTCTTTTAGCCCTCCCAGGCTCACCAGAGGTGGGCATGATTTGTGTTCCCATTAAGGCAGGGCAGGGCACATCAATTTGGGGAGATGAGGAAAGTCCTCACAGACGAGGTGGCATACGATGGGAACTTTGCAGGTACAGTTGGATCTTGACAGCTGAAAATGGCCACAGAGAGATTTCTGACAGTAGGATCAGGGAAACGAAGTGGTGGGGAGATCAGAGGGAGGAAGTTTTTAGAATAGCATTGCTGGTCTCCATGAGCTGCTCCTTGAAATAAAGGGTTCTGTGACTTAGTACCATGTTTTCCCTTTGGAGATTTACAATTCATAGTAGCATGTGAAATACTCTTGAGTTGCACTAAAAAACTCCCCAGTTTGGCTTTGTGAAATCCAGCACTTCCCAAATGTGTTTCATCCATTCAGCAAATAGTGAGCTACTGCTGTGTTCCATGCACTGTCCCAAACTCTGGAGACTCAGGTGAATTTTTCTGCCTTCAAAAAACCTATATTTTAATGGGGACACCATAGAACTCCCTCTTCACTCTCTTATGTTCAAGGTGACACACCTGTTAGTAAGTTCTGTCGAGGCTACTTTGGGAAGTCTTAGTTGGGGATAATCCTACTTTACTGGAATTTGGGGGAAATTGTGAGAAGTAAGGTTTGTAAGATAGAGTAGGACCAGCACAACTGCAAATGCAGTCTGTGGATGGGTGCCATGAACTGTTTGCTACTCGTCCACGAAGTGGCAAGTACAGAAAATGAGAGGAATGCTTAGGAACTTTTAGGGCAATTTGACAGATTAATTATATATAGGTTGAGTCTAATGATAGAAAGTTTGGACTTGTATTTTGCATGTCTTATCTATTCTTTTTTTTTTTTTGGAAATCACTTCTGTTAGATTTTGCAGAAGTTTGAGTCTGCAAAACGATGGATACTAGAAATAAAAGTAAAACCCTGGTCTCTCACCCTAAATGGGTTGAGAAGCTCTGTTCTGGAAAATCCTGCCTGCCAGGGACTGAATTGTTCTCCTGAGGATTGCTTGGCAGGCGTCTGCTTGAGAACACTTACTTGCTGCTTGCCCTACCCAGATGAGAATTATTTTTAGTAGTATTTTAAGAACCTTATTATTTGAAGCACAAGTGAGGATGTTCTTAACTATTATCAAGATTGCAAAACCAAAGTCCTCTTTGGACAGATAGTGAATAGGCCCATCTTTAAAAAGGCCTGGCAACACTTAAGCATAAATACCTTTTCTACATTGGAGAGGAAAAAAAGAAAAGGGTAGAACAACCTACCTACGTATTAAAAAAATTACCGATTTCCTGCCACATAGGCCACACTTTCTGAAATAATTTATAAATAATAATTATTTTTAAAAGTTCTCATATCACTCTTTCTGTTAACCCTTCCTTTAACTTCAGTTCCTCTGGCATTCTGTGTTTTCAGAAGTACTCTAAGTTGGGGTAACATAGCAGGGGGAAAATACCCTGTCTGCTCACTCTTTTGCACACGGTGTGGTCTGTTGCTCTCGCTCTGAACATTTCATGTGGGCTGATGTTTTTTTTCATAATGCTTGATGGAAGAAATCTCATTTGATAGCCTGCAACCCACTAGTCTGGGATTAAGAGATTCAGTGGAAGTCCACCCCAGAATTAATCTCTGGAGTTGTTTATTTATTCGTTCAGTGCTGAAGCAACCGGTTATCTTGCATTCCATCAAATTCCAAATAATGTGTTTCAATTGACATTGTCACAAAGCCTTTGGAAAATTCTGAGATCCTTTCGTTCTGTTCTCACATTCTGGAAAATGCAATGTGAAATAGGCCATAATTGTGGAATGCCAAATCGTTATGGGGTCCCTGAAATCCGGTGCTGTTCTCGGAAGGACAGCCGACCCGAGTCCACATCCAAGGAGGACAGCGTTGATATGCAATTTGGCACAGAGAAGAGAGATATTCTGAAAAGGTGCAAATCACTGTTGGTTTCGCATCTCTTCTGTTTCTTTCCTTTGTTTTCAACTTTATCACCAGTTTCCTCCACCCCCCAGAAAGCTGTGCAGCGAGGCTTTCTCTGTTCTGGCACTCGTGAGGAGCTAAGCTAGCAAGACTCAAGCGTTTTGTTTTTTAATTCTACGAGTTTATGTTGAGGCGAGGAAGAGAGGGAGAAAGAGCCGCCTGCCCACTGGTAAAAAGTGCGGCAAGTTTGTTAACATTGGAACATAGAGGGAAATAAAGGAGGAGAGAGAGAATCCAGGAACTGGGTCAGTGATAAAGTCTTCTTAACAATCAGTTGTCCTTAGCATTGTTCTTTCCAGCAAGAAATGATTAGATGCAACATTGAATCAGATTTTTCCCAGTGGCAGAGCATGCCGTTGAGGGATGAGGATAAAGGACCCCACTCATTTTAGTGACCAGCCCACACGCTCATCACCCTAGAGCCCATCAGTGCTGATTCCATGTTTATTGCTGTAATTAAGAGCTTGACACACTCTGTGGGTGTTCTCTGTTTTTTGTGGGCGTAAATATGTTTTTGTGGAATCTCAGATACGTTGGCCAGTTCCCGTCAGTGCGCTCTGTTTTAGACTGTCACATTACAAAGGACAGTGACAATGTATCGTGTAATTTATATGTACAAATATTCATTCAGATGAAGCTAATTGATTCTAATTAAGGACTTTTATGATTTAAAACTATACATCCTTTAGAGCAAGAATATCGAGAATTTGGATAGATTTTTAAAAAATCATAAATACCTGCTATTACAATAAATAGTCTTCTACTACCAGTTTTGGGCAATGCTGGTGTGTATGTTACAACTCACCTCTTCTTATTGCAGCTATTAACATAATGGTCATTGATTTTTATAATTTCCTCTTAGTTCTTTATATTTGATGTGCACAACATAGCGTATATTTGGATTAAAACAATGTACTTGTTTTCAATTAAATAAGGATTGGTATATGATAGTCTTTGGAATTATGTATACGACTCTGGAGGTAGGGATGGACTTCTGCAAAATTATTTGGCTGTAATCAACACAGTTATTCAGACTCTTTGCTGGAAACAGAAATGACAGTGACTATAACATACCACAGCTGGGGTGGTTGATTTTTCACATTCACTGGGCTGTTAGTGTTAGAGGAACACAGCTTCACCCTAATCAGAGAAAGCATAAAATATAAAAGGTGTCCTTACTGACCCACTGTTAGTAACGCATGCAAATTCTGGGAGCAAGAAGGTGTTACTTCCCCCAGAGCCAAGGCTGATGTTTCCAGTTTGATGGTGCCTTTGGTGGTGGAGCCATCGGCCCCCAGATTGGTGTACAGCCGTTTACTTAAGGGATTGAACTAGACTGGTTGAAAAATTAGATAATGAAGGGCAGATAAATAAGACCATGAGAAGTGTGGACGAGCGAGCCCCACGGCTCAGATCTCTTTTCTCACTGAAGATCTGCGAGTGTTTGATGAATAAGGACCCAGAGCACGTCACCTGCTCATCTTTGCTAGGTGCTCTTCTGAAGCAACGGGAGTTTGATGTGACAGCCAGAGGAGAAATTGCTGCCTCAGGAAAGGCTTTGCCTTTGACTGATGGTTGAATGGCTGGCAAATTAATTTTGGCACCTTTCCCTAAGTCATTTTGGTCCCATTCTTTGACTTTTCTGCTGGGAAGTGTGTATTCACATTACAGTTAAAAATATTTCGACAACACAAATGTGGAGAACAGCATGTACTATTTTAGGCAAGAAGTTGTAGGCTGGGATGGTTCCATTTTATAGAATAGAAATGATGCCGTCGTGCTCTGAGAGGAGGTCTGAGCTCTCCTTTCAGCTCGACTTAAAATCAGTATTAGGGGCTTCCCTGGTGGCGCAGTGGTTGAGAGTCCGCCTGCCGATGAAGGGGACACGGGTTCGTGCCCCGGTCCAGGAGGATCCCGCATGCCGCGGGGCGGCTGGGCCCGTGAGCCACGGCCGCTGAGCCTGCGCTTCCGGAGCCTGTGCTCCGCAACGGGAGAGGCCACAACAGTGAGAGGCCCGCGTACCGCAAAAAAAAAAAAAAAAAAATCAGTATTACTTCTCACTGACTTCTCACAGAGTCAGGGGCTCCAGGGTCTAAGATCTTACGTTCTTGAGGAGCTTTTCCTCTTAGGTGCTTATATTCCGCAAACCCTCCAAGCCCCCCAAAATCCTAGCACCACTGTTCTCTATATATTTACCCTGTCAATCTCTAGCAAGAGATAATATGGTGGGTGGTCAACAGTATGAACTCTGAATCCTGTTTGTACCACTCATTGGCTTTGTAACCTTTAGTGGGTTACTTAACCTCTCTGTGCCTCTGTTAAAGGGGACTTATAATGACAGTAACTCATTCTGCCGTCTCTAGGTCTCTTTGTTCACTGTCAGGTGTTTTAAACTCAACATATTGTATTTTATACTAAATTTTCCTTCCCTAAGAATGTATTTGATTATGGCTAACAAAACTAAAAGGAATGTGCATTTTGCTTCTGCTTTTTTCAAAATAAGTGAAAGGTGCCATGCTTGAGGCTTAGAAAGGTAAACTTTGATGAGAAGGGGTAATTGAAGCCCTTGCCTCGGGATGAAGATTGAGGTTCTGTTGTCTGAGTTCGTGACACATTACAGTGTCTTAAGGCTGGCTGTTCTATCCCTGACTCTCCTGATGTGATAACCTGTTCCTGTCATTGTTCTGCCACAACTTGTCATTCTTGCCCTTAAGGATTAAAGGGTGTAAGTGTTAATTATAATTACTGATTCTCCTTATAGTATACGTATTGGTTTTTTAAAAAAAATTTACTTGTGGTAAAATACATATAACAAAATTTACCATTTTACCATTTAAATCATTTTCAGTAACTTTGTGTGTGTGTGTGTGTGTGTGTGTGTGTGTGAACATTTATCAGAACCTGAAAAATTTGTTAACTTATCAATAGGGAAATTGTGTTAAAGATGTAGAAATCTTAAAGGGTTATAACAATGAGTTTAAACTCCTCAGCTTTTAGACAGTCCATTCAGTACTTCTGCATCTCGCATTATACATACCATCTGAGCATCTACCATCTGAGCATCAGCATATGTCTGTGGAAGAGGCATTTTGCTTTCCAGAAAAGTTCTGTTCATTTTTTTTTTTTTCCAGTTTTTTGACTTTTAGTCCTCAAGCATTTCAGATCAGCCACAAACTTTCAGGAAAAGAAATGTGGAAAAAAATCAGCAAAACTCAGATATATATCGTCAGGTATATCTTAGACAGGTATATCTGATGCTTTTTCTGGCAAAGAGAAAAACAGGGAAAATAAATACCAGTTTAAATAAAATTCAGTCACTAGAATGGCTCATAAGACACAGAATATGCTAAAAAATATTTGCTGAATTAATGAATCAGTGAACAATTTATGCTAAGTTCAAAAGAAACACGAATATAATACTTGTATCCTAAAAAGAATTTATTTCTACTTAAAAAGTTTAGTGATGAACCTACAATAAAATTTGGTCTCAAGAGTAGTTCCATTAGGACATAGAGGCATGAAAATAATGACCATAACTAAAAGAACCGAATTAAAATCATATTAATTGAGGAATAGCACTAACAATCAATAATAATTGAGATAAAGCTTCATATTTTCATTATTTTTGAAAGCCAAGTGGAATATTTAAATTAGCAACGTAAGCAACATATTATAAAAGGAATGTTCCTGCTAAAAGAACAGGCTGAATTCTTCTACTTCAAGAAAACTACTTGCCCAGAAAACTCAACTGTGAGGATTTATAATTGGCAATCCCTCAGATACTATCCTATTTACCAATAAAAAATAATGATAACATGGTGCCCCAAATATTACATATTTCAAACTATTTACTAATGCAGACTAAGCTTTCTTCAAATTAGTTGGAATTAATAACCTTTGCCTATGAAGTCAAGAATATCTTTTATTTGAAAAAATAAGTTGAAATCTTATGAGTCGGGGAAATTAAAAAGTTTGTGCTTAGCTAAACACATAGCGGTTAATTTTTAAAATCATAAAGTTTAGCAGTAGAAAAGGTTGAGTGCTTTTGTTTTGAAAGACCCCACTCTGGGGAAGACTAATTTTTTAGATGAACAACCCATACCCAGCAGTATTGCATAGCACATGTCTAATGTGTGGTAGTAGGTTAGAAGCAGCACAAACTAATGAGGTTAACCCACATAATCTAATAACCCAGCCAGAACACAAAGCAGAGCATAGAAGCAGGGAGCATTCAGTTTATTTCTAAATTATTCCTAGCTTTTGTATTCCAGAACATCACCAAGTAGATGGTAGGTGTGCATTTCCCACTGTTTCCAAGTCTCTTTCATTTCCCCCAGTTAACTGACTGTTGGGTCATAAGCAAGATGCCTTTTTGTTTTTGGCTGTGTCTGGTCTTAGTTGCGGCATGCGGGTTCTCCATTGTGGCGTGTGGGCTTTTCTCTAGTTGCAGAGTGCGCGTTTTTTTTTTTCCCCCCTCTCTCTCTAGTTGTGGCACACGGGCTTCTCTCTAGTTATGGCATGCAGGTTTTCGCTCTCTAGTTGTGGCGCTCAGGACCCAGAGTGCGTTGGCTCTGTAGTTGTGGCATGAGGGCTCCAGAGTGCGTGGGCTCTATAGTTTGCAAAACCCAGGCTCTCTAGTTGAGGCGCGGGCTCAGTAGTTCTGGCGCGCGGGCTTAGATGCCCTGCAGCAGGTGGGATCTTAGTTTCCTGACCAGGGATCGAACTCGCGTCCCCCGCATTGGTAGGTGGATTCTTTACCACTGGACAACCGGGGAAGTCCCAAGATGCCTTTTAATTCAATACCAGCACAGGACATTATTAAGAGCCACTTCCAGTTGACTGGGAAGCTCCTTTTCATCCTCCCCCTTATCTAACCTCCAGTGGAAGTGAACTGGGGAGACAGCAGCTTACAGATACCCAAGGACCACACAGCCTGCCTGTCTTCCTACCTTGGGAATCCATGACATCCCCAGGCTCCCAGAGGGGCTCAGCGTTTTTGTTGTTTTCACTTTATACTTTTAAATAGCCGATTCTAAGGTAAACCTTTCCAGAAATACCTCGTGTGAAGAGGGCTGTTGGGAAAACCAGTTGAACTTGATTAATTACGACAAAAAAACAACAACAACAAAAAAAACCATTTTAATGACATTTTGGTTAAGACCTGTCTGAAACTACATTTTAAAAAAATTATTTTATTTATTTATTTTTTTAATTTATTTTTGGCTGCATTGGGTCTTTGTTGCTGTGCGTGGACTTTCTCTAGTTGCGGTGAGCAGGGGCTACTCTTCGTTTCAGTGCGTGGCCTTCTCGTTGCAGTGGCTTCTCTTGTTGCAGAGCACAGGCTCTAGGCACACAGGCTTCAGTAGTTGTGGCTCGCGGGCTCTAGAGTGCAGGCTCAGTAGTTGTGGCGCACGGGCTTAGTTGCTCCACGGCATGTGGGATCTTCCCGGACCAGGGCTCGAACCCGTGTCCCCTTCATTGGCAGGTGGATTCTTAACCATTGCGCCACCAGCGAAGTCCTACATTTTACTTTTTGTGATATTCAAGGTGGTGTTGGAAAAATCTACTTTTTCCCCAAAGTAGAAATAGATATGTCGTTTCATGTTTTATATATATATGCTCACTGCAAAAGCCTTCAGACAATACAGAAATCTATAGAGAAAAAGTGTCATTCTACATCTCAGAGATAACAACTGTTACTGTTTTGGTATAAAGCTTTCTAGATTTTTCTACGGCTTTACGAACACTCAGATAATTATAGGGTATTTAAAAATAGGATCAGACTATACACACTATTTAGTAATGTGCCTTTTAAGGTAATTTCTCTGTGAAAATATATACATTTTCATCATAATTTTTAATTGCTTCCCTGTATTCCATGGTATAAACCTACCATTTGTGGTTATTTCTAATTTCTTATTCTAAGAACAAGAAGGATGTTCTTGTCCATGTGTATGTGTATACTTATCTACTTGTTTCTTTGCTATGAATACTTAAAATGGAATTGTGTAAAAGAGTATGCACTTTTGTACATTTTGATAACAATTTAAAAATTGCTCCCCCAAATTTTTATCAATTGTGGATGAGTGCCCATGCCTCCACATGCTTGGGAGTCATACAGGTTTAGGAAGAAGTGGTGGTTTAGAGGGGACATCTGTCTAGTCTGTGAGTTTAGGGGCATGGAAGGCTTCACGTGGTGATGGGGTATGTTCCTGGTTGTTCAGGAAGGTCGCCATGACACAACCAGTGCATCCATTTGTTTGCCAGATGGGGTAACCCCACTTTCCTTTTACTGTCCTATCTTAAACCCTTCTCCTGTATTCTTCTCCCTCAGATTGAGGAAGACACGTGGCAGAAATACTACTTGGAAGGAGTCTCAAATGAAATGTACACAGAATATCTCTCCAGTGCCTTCGTGGGTCTGTCCTTCCCTACTGTTTGTGAGTAAGTGACCACGAACCATATGCTCTTTGGCTTTCAGAAACATTTAACGTGTCTCTTGAAGGAAATGCACCCCACCTGTGGCCAGCACAGTGGGGACACTCGACAATTACCAAGTGTCCTGTGCTCAGCCTTCTGTGATGAAGGGGAAGGTGGGTCATTATATGGCCCCTGCCTTGGGGATTTCTGCTGGCTCTCCTTTCCCTCCAGTCCTGAGAATCTCAGGCTTGGATTCATCATTTGACCTAAATTATGAACTGCAGTTTTCCTGCATATCTTGAATTATGCCCCTATGATGTAGACACATGTATGAAGGGTAGCATGAACCCATGCCTCTGATTTTACCAGGGCAAAACCAAATCTTGCTAGCACCTTGATGAAAGAAATTTTAATCTCTTTCAATTAAGTCAGATCATAAAGACATCAGAGAAGCCACTGTTCAAAGCGCTTTCACTATTTCCTGAGGCAGTGTGGAACCAAATGTACACAGAGAGGCCTTGAAATAGTCCTGAGTGGTTTAGCCCCGAGATGGACAACTGGCATGTTATAACAATAAAAAGACTTAGCATCTCCTTATACTGGCTCAGCAAGATGGATTTGAGCAAGGGGTAGCCCCAGCCTGCATGACCCCTCGAGGTAGAACAGGTGATCATTTAAGGGGTATGACGTCAGGAGCTCCAGGTGTCCCAGACCCCAAGAAACTTCCACCAGGACGATGCCTCAGATTCCCCACCTAGAAGCTCAGATGTTGGATGTAAGTCAAACAGGGGCTTTGTCCCTATAAAAACACAGACTCCCTGGGAATGCTGAAACATGAAGCCCTATACTTTGACACTGAGCAAAGAATTTGGTAAACTCAGTCTCATTGATAACAACTGGGAAGAAACAGGGGAACCTGGGAACCCACTGGGCTGAGGAGGAAGAGCTCTTCCCTTGTGCTGTCTACCTGCCTGCAAACCAAACCCACCTTCTGGAAAGGGCGTCCTGAAGAGGACAGTCCTGGGGGGCTCTTGGGTTCCTTTGTCTCATAGTTTGCTGTTCTGTGCACAGCAGAGAGGGGCCAGGGCACCTGGTAGCTTGGTGTTTACCTGTCAGTGACTTCTGTCAGTGAGCACAGCAGGTGCACCCTGCCTGTCCCTGGGCCCAGACCCTAAGCAATCCAAAATGGTTTGACTGTTTACTGAGATTTCTCACCCTGTCTCGAAGCGAAAGTTTAAACGCTAAATGGACTAGAAAAGGGCACAGGTAATTGATTCCGAAGGAGTTATTTTCCAAAAATGGATGCCCTATTGTAACTCCCATGTGTTCCTTTCTTTGAGATCTATTTCTCATTCTGCCATAGAAAGCAGTTAACCATTCCGAGGCACTGGGTCCTGGAACACTGAGGCTGTCCCAGGGGATTTTCTCTATCTTGGAGAGTGGCCTACCTAGGATTAAAAAGTCCGGGAGGATTCAGGACTTACATTAGAAGCTGGTCATATGAAAAGGCAATTGAGGCCTCTAGGTCTGATGTAGATGTGGCCTGAGCCCACAGCAGAACTGCCAACGCCTGGAGGAGTCCTGTGGCACCTCAGGCATTAGCAGTCGAGTATATGAAGTCCCCTTCCTTGTCTTTGAGTCTCCTGGGCTTGATTGGTGTCAACATGAGTGCTGCCTTGCAAATCCCTTAGTCTATGTCCCTCCCCCCCGACCCCCTTCCTGCTTTCCCACTGCTTCTCTTATTTTGCTTCTGGAAACTTAGTGAGTTCATTTTAAGAGTGTTAACCTGGAAAGTTAGAACTGCTCCCTCTAGAAGTTCCAGCTGGGATACCTGTGGGGTCAGTTTGACTCACGTATTTGTCCTACACAGTGTTTCATTTCTTAAAAGTTAGTCGCCAGTGTTTCAGAAAGGTGGTTCTTCACATAAAAACTAGATCCCTGGCCTCTTTTGAAAATCTGATGAACCAACACGGGACTTGCATTTCTACTGAATGCTGAGGGACTCCAGTTAGCTGTAAGGAGGGGTTTAGTGAAGGACCTCCCCTCCCTGATGTCTTAAACTGGCCAGATTTGCATTTACATCAGGGCCTGGCCCCCTCGATGTGTGAGTTTGCCAACTCTGACCTGTTGGGTGTGTGAAACTTCTCTGCCCTTTGGAGCCGGCTCAAGAGCTGGACACGAGTCTGTAAATATTTCCCTTGACTGATTTGCATGTTGACAACGTGTTCCGCGAAGGGGAAGATCCCTCAGACATACCTTTGTTGTCAGAGAATTTGGTGTTTCTTTGGTACAGCTTCTGGAGTACAAAAACAGAAAGGAAAATACCATCATGCAAAACTTCTGATGTGAGTGAGAATGTGTTCAACTGACTGCTGTTATTCGTTTAACACAATGATACAGCAGAGGTAGAAACAATCAATAAAGAAAGGACACTTAATGAGATTTAGGAACATCCCAAAACATTGAAGCTCTCCTCAAGCATTTGATTATCTGGAGGCTTAATTATCTGTGTTTTCTACTTTAAATTAAAGAAAAGCCATAACTCAGAGTTACCAGCAGTTTAATGATAACACTCTTCAATTCAGGTTAATTAAAGCACAGCCGTAATTAGAGTGTAGGGTTGTATATCACCAGGCTGGCGCATAAGTATTTTCATTACAGTAAGAATTGGCTATTCAATTTCAAGATGACATGAAGGACGCCAAAATATATTTTCAGCTGGTTCACGTAGGAGAAAAAGAGTTGGAGAATACTCTGGGTATAATAAAGCACTGATAAAATATACAGATTTTCAGAGCCGTCTCTGTAATTATGCACGGCATTAAAACAATATGCAGCCAATAACGTCTTGAAGCATGAAAAGAAATAAATTTGCTCTTCCCTTGGGCTGGCAGAGTGCCCCCTTGCAGGGTAGGATCACCACACCGAAAAGATTGGAGTTTTTTCAGAAGCTGGGAGAGTCATTCACTGAAAAGCTAAGGGGGCAGGATTAACGGGTGCAATCTGAGGTCGTTTCCCAAGAGGACAGATGTGGGAGGAGGAGAGAGAGAAGGGGCAAGAGGCCCCCAAGTTGAGCTTTTTAAGAATTTCGAGCAGAGAGACGCTTTCTCCGGCTCAGGTAAGACTTGCACCAGCTTCTCTGCACCAGCCTTTGGCCTTCTCGTGTGTATCACCAGAAGACGCAGCTTTGTTCCAAAAGCAATAACTAATTTAGACAAAATGCAGTATCATTTCTAAATATTTCACTTACATTTTCTCATTGAGTCCTCACAAAAATCCTGTGACGTTTATGTGAATATTACCATCCCTGGTTTATAAAGGAGGACACTGAGACTCAGAGGACATTGATGTCCCCTTCCAAAGCCACCTAGCAGACAAGTTACAGTACCAGGATTTCGATGCTGGGGCCTCATGCAGTTGGGAACAGCTTGGAGGATGTGGTAGATGAAGGCTGGCTAATTAAGAATCTCCTGGGGAGCTTATTAAACAGAGGATTCTAGGTTCCATCTCCAGATTTTAGTATCTGGGGTAGATGCCCCAAATCTGCATTTTTTTTTTGCAAGTGAGTGGGGGTGATTCTGATTCAGTCTGATGACTGGGGACGCCCAGCAACCCCATTCTCCACACCACAGGCTGGGATAACTTCTTATTCCAACTTCGGGCTCAGTCACTGGAATGTTTCTGATTTTTGCCAAATCATAGAATTGTAGGTGGGCCACGTCTTATGAGCTAATGTTAGGATTTGGGCCTTTGTGGGCACTTCCTCTCCATTGCTCCTTCCTCACGAAGGGTATTCTGCAGTCTCCATGGATATAGGAATGAGTCTGCCCTTTACCATGCCAGGCAAACTGCTGACTGCTCTCCCCACTCCCCACGCCTAATCCAAATCAGAATAGGAAAAAGACGTGGGGGTACTGAGCCCTTTAATGCTCTCATTCAGGTTTCCACTGGGGATCATGAAAGCAATTTCAGCGTGGGGAGAACAGTTAAGCACCAAATGCAGAGAAGGACAATTCAGGGTGCAACAAGCCAGATGCCTCTTGGCCTTGATGGACACCATAGTGGGTATGTCCTGGACCTTCCTCAGGATGCTCTTAGGGTGTTCCTTTTAAGTGCCAGCAACTCCTGAGCATCTCCCTTTGGTTTTGCATAGCTGGCTTGCCCCTGGTCTGTGTGGCAGTAAGATCAAGGCAAAGGGGCTATGGGATCTGAAAGAGAGGGTGCCACCCATTGTTCTCTGAACACCAGGAAACCACCCGCTTCCTTTTCCCTCCCACACCCCATCTTGCTCAGTAGCTGACTGTGGAAGGTGCAGATGGCCAGTGCCAGCCAAGCCTGCAGGAAGCCAGGGCTGGGGTATGAGGCTATGTTTTCCACGAAGGGGTCCTGTTTTTGAGTGGTTCAAGTAGTAGGATGCTGTGTGATGTCAGGTGGTGTGAGCTGTGGAGTCGCAAAGGTCTGGGGTCAAACCCACTTGCTGGATATGTGATTTGGGACAATATAGTTGATTTCTGCCTACCTTCTTCTTCTTTTTTTTCTTTTTTTTTTTTTTTTTTTTTTTTTTTTTTTTTTTTTTTTTTTTTTTTTTTTTTTTTGCGGTACGCAGGCCTCTCACCGCTGTGGCCTCTCCCGTTGCGGAGCACAGGCTCCAGACGCGCGGGCTCAGCGGCCATGGCTCACGGGCCCAGCCGCTCCGCGGCATGTGGGATCTTCCCGGACCGGGACACGAACCCGTGTCCCCCACACTGGCAGGCGGACTCTCAACCACCGTGCCACCAGGGTAGCCCCCTACCTCCTTCTTTTGATAGTTACCAGCTGCCTGACCTTGGGCTTAGTGCTCACCCAGGTTTCCTCATCTCTAAAATCGGAATGATAGAACTTGTCTCTCAGTACCAGCTAATGTCCTTTTCCCCTCCCCTGCCTATCCTCTTCCCACCACCCTTCTATTCTGCCCACTGAATATAATATAAACACCAAGAAAGAAAGAAATATATCATGACGTTTCCACGTTTTATTTACTCTTACCTTTTAGAAAATTCTGCCATCGGTCACCAGCCAGTTAATCAGCTAGCTATTTAATGAGCTTGGGGTATTTGTGCCAGTGTGCCAGGCATTGTGCAATTAGACGTGATCAAATATATGCTCATTAAAAGATTAATAGCAATACTTTCAAATGCCCAGGAAAAGATCCTGTTTCCCTGCAGCTGCTGCCTTCTGAGAGTTTGCAGTCTGGTGAAAGAAAATAATACCCATCCTCAGGGAGAGATGAGCGCCCATCGATGAGTGTTTTGATGGATGCACACAGCCGGGGGACAGTTGCTGAGAGCTCCCTGCAGGCTGGGGTGGCCGGGAGAGGCTTCCTGGAAGAGGTGATACTTGAGCTGTACCTTGTATGGAGGTTGGGTTCAGAGAAGGAATAAAGAGGGAAGAGGGAATTGTAAGTGATAGGGAACCAGGGGGCTGGAAGCCACAGAGAACTCTCTCAACACCCAGGTCTCTGAGATTTTCCAACGAGAACAAGTTGATTTCCACTTTAGATGGGCGAAGGAGAAAAATCAAGAGTTCTTTTGACATGTGATGTTTTCAGGGGGAAACAGCGATAGTGTTTTTATTATGAGAACTAGCAAATGAGAGGTTGTACCCGCCTGCCTCCAGGTAGGGGAATGAGGGCATAGGAGGGAGGTAGGAAGGAGGAGTGCAGGAAGCCACAGGTTCACAGGTTTGGCTACTGCAAGAATGCCATGTGCCAGGTCCTGAATCTCATGGTGAGCAGATCAGTCAGTCAGTCATCACTTGCAAAATATAAATGCTTAATTGTATCAGGTTTTACGGCTCAGGGGATTAGGACAAAAGATGTATTTGAAATACTGTGTGTCTCTGTGTCCCCCTGCAGCTGGTACAATTCAGATTTGATGTGGAGTATTTAATGCCTAGGTAGCTTGAGGAACTCTGACCAGGTCTTCCCCACGCTAAAGGGCAGGAGTTCTGCCCTCCAGCCCAAATGCAAGCCTGGACGCTTCTGTGCTGGTTTAGACAGTGCGGGGTCTGCAGGGCATGGTTCTCCTTCCCCCCATCCACCCGCATTCAGGGCCCTAACATTGAGAAAATCATGCTCTCATCCTGTGTTGTTTGGCATGGACAGATCTTTCCAGGGAAGCCACTTGAGGAAACTTAAATTTAAGACTGCCTAGAGAAAGCTGGGTCTCTTGCCCGGTGAAAGCTACAGCTAGTTTAACTTGAGTTCTGTGAAATCAGTAGTTCTTAGAGAAAGGCATCCGAAATTGAACATGGAGCAGAAAGAAGCCAGCAGATTCTATTGTTATATGGTAGATTTATTTAGCCAGGCTGCAGAAATGAACATTTTATGAGAATTTATGGAGAGGCTTGAGTCTCATCTTGAAAACATATTTTTCCTCAAAGAACTGGCCCTTTTCCTCCAATTATTTGGGGGTATTATAATTGGGACTGAGCATATATGAACACAGATAGGAATACAACGTTTATGACTACTTCTGTTACAGGGATTCAGAAGGTGACCGATAATCCTTCCACATGTGAATAAACCAGTGGCCATAAAATCTATTAAAACCCTTAATCGAAGGCTACAGAGGCAGTGGCAATTCTAGAATTCTCTACAGGAAGGGTCAGGGAGGCAGTCCAGTAGGAAATACTGGGGCTTGACTGCATGCTGGGTACACATAGCAAACACACAGTTTACATTTTATATTTCTGATTAATAATAATAGCAAAGCTTTCTAAAAAATGCATTTACTGACGTTTTAGGCAAATGTTACTTGTCCATATGAAAGAATGTAATTATATTTAAATTCAAGTGTCTTAGGTGTTCTAGTGGAGGTATTATGAGAGTGGAGGTATTATGAGTGTTCGAAGGTGAGGGTGTTCTGAAGCCTTCCCACTCCACCTCTATGAAAGCTGCTGGGAAATCTGAACAGCATTTTCATGGGCATTTTAAATCACTTCCATTTTCCTGGTGCTGAGTCTTACAAATCCCGCTGGTTCAAGTTTTCTTTAACTAGATGTTTCCATTTTGAGAGCCTATCATTTTAAATCAAAGCTCCTAAATGTGAATCTTTTTCTCATTTTAGCCCCTAGATCCTAAAGATCTGGTTCCCCAACGTGCAGTATTTACATCCTCATCTACTCTGATTACACGTATCAGCCTGACATTCCCAGGGTCCCTCTGGACAACTGAAGAGGGGCTGGCGCTTTGGGGTGGAGCTGGGTTTGGGGGGCACAGTGAAAGCTGCCTCTTCTGTCCTTGCCCCTTCACTCCTAGGTGAGTCAGCCCCAAACCACACCTTTGCATACCCTTCCTGAACACATTAGAAGGTGCAAACTCTATGACAGGTTTCTATGCTTAATTCACACCAGCAAGCAATCGTTCTAGTCAAGGGGGCTGATTTAATAACAAGAACAATTTATTTCCCTCTGGGTAGGTAGAAACAGTTGGACTCTAATTCTTAAGAGCCTTTGTTCAGGAACATTTGGGTTGAAACTACTGTGGTTAACAGATGATGCTGGCAGTAAAGGAAAAAAGAAAAAGAGGGCTTTGTATAATGTTGTCAAATTTGGTAGACCTCTACTTAATAATTATCAAGAAAGCAATCTAACATTTTTTTTTTTTCCTTGAAAAAAGAAGTCATTTCTATTCCCCCGTAATTATTTTTGCAACAAGTGGCAACTTCTGGCATTGGACATACTGGGACATTTTAATTTAGAAACCAGGAATTAAATTCTTGCTAACTTATGGCTGATTTCATCCTGTTTATCACATTGTGGAAGCTACCTTGTTTCTCTCTTATACTCTACCTCATGCTAAGCCTCCTTTCTCTTTCCCACCCCAGGTCTGTGTATGTTTAAGCCATAAGAATAACTTTAAGGATTGGATGAGCAAAACCCATTTTGCTTTACCAGGAAAACGGTGTAAATGATGCAAGTAAATATTTAATTTCAGGACATCAATTCTAAGTAGTCCAAAGGCACATCCTTTGTAACAGGATCTGCA
The DNA here is from genome assembly GCF_000442215.2 of Lipotes vexillifer. Classification (NCBI taxonomy): domain Eukaryota; kingdom Metazoa; phylum Chordata; class Mammalia; order Artiodactyla; family Lipotidae; genus Lipotes; species Lipotes vexillifer. Next base: position 546,959 of record NW_006795342.1, read on the forward strand.
GAGGGTTCCAAGGAGAAATCGCTGTCTGTATCTTAGAATTGTGCTTACTTCATGTCATAGCGGATTGAAAGCAAACATGAGATTCCCAGAGCATATCACTGCTATTATTCCCTTCTACGCCCTTCTTTTCCTGTCTGTCTGCTTCTATCCACCAAGTTAAAAAGCATCTCGTTTCACGATGCTAGCACACTTCCAAGCTTTCTCTGCCTAAACTAGACTTTCCTAGTTTACCACTTTATCTGTTGTGGATAATTCTAGCAACTCATGAGAGTCTGCTCCCCAGTCTTTCATACATTTACTTAATCAGCATTTACTGAAAGCTTACTCTTTGCATTTTGCAAACTACCAGCGAGACAAGCATACCTCTTGCCCTGAAAAAGCTCAGTGTAGAGGGCAGAGAGGCAAGTAAACAAGTAATTACCACACCCCACCGTACCCACTCCCTGTTTACTCACCTTGATCTGCCATTCCCCCCAGAACCACAACAGAGGCTGTACCTGAGCTGCAGCCTTAAGCCCAGCACCCTGACCTTCACCAGTTCTCTGTGGCAGGAACTCCTGAAAACCTGTGATTTTAAACAGGGAGAGAGAGTTCTGTTTCCGGTGTAAATTGTAAATTACTCAAGATTTGTACTTTGCAGACATCCAGAGGCTACTGAACTAGAGTAGGGAGTAATAGCTTAGATGCCCATAGCGGGCAGGCAGTTAGCAACAAAGAATTAGAATGAGGAGGTCCGAGACAGTAGCGGGTAGTCGGGACTGTGGCACATTGGAGAGCACGTGTCCCATCCAGAGGGGTAAGTGCTTTGAAGGTCCAGTCCCTTTTAGCCATATGGAACGTGGCTCCAGTATGGCCATATCTGATTTATCAAGGAAAGCTGAAAACCTCGCTTTTATATGAAATCACCTGTTGGTACCTAATTCTAGATTTTTTTTTTTTTTTTCTTTCTTAAATGCTGTACTGACCAAACAGAACATGTCTGCATGTTGGGTTTCTGGCAACCACTTCATTTCCTTTGCTTTTATAAGAAGCATCTGTGTAGCATACTGCCTAGAGACTTGATTTCCACTTTTGACATTTCTACATGAAAATTGTTTAACCTTGAACAAGTTGTTTGATTTCCACTTTTGGCTTTTCTCCATAAAGGCCATTTAACCTTGAACAAGTCGCTTTTCCTTCTTTGGACCTCAGTTTGTTACATCTGTACGAGAAGGGCAGGACCAGCCAGTCTTGAAGTGCCTGAGTCTGAAAATCTATGGTTGTGACACTGTTTGCATGTACAGGCATACCTCTTTTTATTACCCTTGGCTTTATTGCACTTTGCAGATACTGCATTTTTTTTTTTTTTTTTTTTTTTTTTTTTTTTTTTTTTTTTTTTTTTTTTTTTTTTTTTTTTTTTTTTTTTTTTTTACAAATTGAACGTTTGTGGCAACCCTGTTCGAGCAAGACTGTCAATGCCATTTTTCCAACAGTATTTACTCACTTCATGTCTCTGTGTCACATTTTGGTAATTCTCACAATATTTCAAACTTTTTCATGATTACTGTATTTGTTATGGTGATCTGTGATCAGTGATCTTTGATGTTACTATTGTAATTGTTTGGGGGTTTTTTTGGCAACAGAGTATTTTTTAATTAAGGTGTGTTCATTGATGTTTTCCGACATAATACTATTGCACACTAATAGGCTATAGTGTAAACATAACTTTTGTATACACTGGGAAACCAAAAACTTCACCTTACTTGCTTTCTTGTGATAATTGCTTTATTGTGGTGGCCTGGACCAAACCCACAATATCTCCAAGGTCTGCCTGTGATCACTTTGTTTACATCACTCTGTCCCTCTCTTCTTAGTCCCTTTGGCCAGTGAACAAAGGCTTGTTTTAGGTCAGAGCATTCTTAAAAAGAGGCTTCTGTAAGGCCATGTAGAAAAATTTTAGATATTGATTTGAAAGTTACAAAAGAGGGCTCAGATCTGCTGGTCCGCCCTGTGCTAGGTCAGGAATATGCCCAAGGCCATGTAGATTTACTTGACTTTTCTGAGTTAGGAAGCACCTTTCTTTTTATATCTAAGTGGTAAATGATATCGTAGTAGCTAGGAAGACATAATCCACCATTACTATGAACCGTTTCTTCCCTTCTCACCAATAGGGTCAGGTCATTAAAGCAATTAAGATCCTTGATCCCATGAACCACCAGAATCCCAAATCGGAGTGGCCATTGCTCATAGGATTTCAGCAAATCAGCATCTTCATGATCAGTGCTAAGTTAAGATCAGCCTTCTCCTTGAGTTTGGCACTTAGTTGTTATTTACATTAGAAAGTGGTTACTTAGTCTGGTAATTTGTTTCAACAAATATTGCATAAGCCACCTGATATTTTAAACAATTTAAGCTCCAGAGGTAACAGCCCCGTAAAGGCTATGTGTTAGCGGTGCTCTATGGAACATAAATTAAGAAGAGCATTTTTCCAGCTGTAGTTGGGTATGTGGGTTCGTGTTTCAGCAAACTGCATAATCAGCACAAAACCCAGGTCATTAGAGTCTGCTGGCAGGAATCAGAAAATCTGCAAATCACTGGGAGAGCCCAAATACGCCTGGATGGAAGTGGTCCTTTGAAATCTGACTGACTGTTTACAGCAATACAGGGGATCATGACCTCCCAGGCAGGAATGAGCTATCGGTCTTATTCCCATTGCAGAGCTTGAGGCCTTCACCAGCACCTTACCTGCAAGCAACACATACACGGGTCCAGAGCATCTGATTGTGTCACTTTTCTATTTAGAAGCAACCCAGAGATTCCCATTCCACTTAGAATAAGCTGCAGATTCCTTGCTGTAGCCGGCAAAGTCTTCATGATCTTGTTTCCACCTAGTTCCCTGACCTAATCACGGTCACTCTCGACTTTGCACACTCAGCTGCAGCCTCGCTGGCCTTTACGCTGGTCCTCAAACACCCCGACTTCCTTCCTTCCTACCTAAGGGCCCTTGCACTTGCTGTTTCCACTCCCTAGAAAGCTCTTTGCCCACTGCCCTAGAAAGCTTTCGTTGCTGGGCAGATGCGGTGAGACAGCTTGGATGGAGCCAGGAGTAACAGTGCCATCGTCATGTGCTGGGATTATTACCATCACGGAGGCTGAGGATTACTACCATCATTCCGAGCGCACAGGGGTCTGCTCAGAACAACAGTATGAGCCATTTGTACAAAAGACCGAAATGGAATCCAGATAACAGGTCCAGCTGCTCCAAATATCTCCCTCCCCCTGCAGTTAACATTTTTACTACCCAACCGAGTAACTAATGAATCTGGCCCAGCATAAATCCCCAGGCACAAATCCCTGCTTCAGGTCTGTGTCTAGACATCCAGACCTGAGTGCAATTTGCACTTTGAACATTCAGCACCTTATCACTTGTGAGAAATCAAGTTTAATGGGGAGGATGGGGAGGTGTGGCTCACATCCCCCTCCCTCTTGCACAGTGACCGTAGAATGGGGGTCCCTTGGGTAATGACCACGTCAGGAGATGGAAAGGTCGTAACAGTGTTTGTTCTGTGGCTCTGGTCGTTCTGAAGCACTGACTGCGAGGTTTCTCTGTCTCATTGCAGGCTGTGTTTTGTGAAGCTCAAGCTTCTGATGATAGCTATTGAGTACAAGTCTGCCAACCGAGAGAGCCGGTAAGTTTGCCGTGACCCAGCGGCTGGCTGACGTTTATGATGGTAAGAGTGCAGCCCGGGAACGTTCGGTCCACTTCTTTCTTACGCGTTATTTATTTGTTTGGAAGCCTAATGCAACACCTCTCTGACTCGAAGGCACATTTCAAGGTGTGTTCAGGTAGACATTGCCGCTTCTATCCCAGGCACTCCTGGCATCCCAAGCCCCACTGGGCACCCAAAGAGTATTTTTCCGGGGCAAAGGGATGAGGCATCCAGATCTCTAACTGATCATGCCAACTTACACTTTTCACCCTCTAAGTATAAAACCAGGGACAGACCCTGTCCTTAAACCCATTTTTACTGCTGTGATCAAAAAACAGGTGGACTCTGGTCTCCTTCATAGCAGGCATGGGGCAGAGTCGTGATGGGAGTTTCCAGCTCTCTTGATAGCCAAATTACAAGCAGCCTATTGTGTATCATATGTTTCTCTCCCGGTGCATCTGAAATCCATGTGGCATGAATATCAGCTTCATGTAAATTAGCCAGGAGAGCAGGGCTTGGAGGCGGGAGCTCTCTTTATTTATTTATTTTGCGCTTAATTATGTGCAAGTCAGACTGATGAGGGACTGGGTCTGGTCGAAATAGATAACACCCCAGTCAATATATGAGTTTGCGCTGAAAGAAGGAAACGTTGCATCAATAAGGAACTTTGTTGGAGTACCGTATGCATTACAGACATGAGAGAGATGGTTTTTGCTCCCCAGTTCTTATCAATAGTTTTGGAAGAGAGCTCACTGAGAAATGCTCAGGCTTGTGTCCTCTGAAAGGACAACCATGCTTTTTTCCTAGCTATGCTAAAAAGTCTTCCTTTAGGTGCCCAAGGGAAGGGCGCAGATACCCTCCAACATACGCCTTAATAATTGAGCCGAGTGCAGGGCAAGACTAGAAGGCTCCTGCTATCATCATTTAAGGAGTTTTCATTATCCGGGTGAATGACTCAATAAAGCCCCAAATGTGCAGTCCGTGTCTCTATGAGCAACAGAAAACCAAACAAACACTGGATTGTAAGCCAGTCAATCCAATGTTCTCTGTTACCTTAACCACCAGATCAGATTGCCCACTACGTCAATCTGATCACATGTTCAACTATTTTGAAAATCCAAATCAACCAAAAGGAAGCCAAAATGGTAGATTTGGTGGCCACATGGTAGACCATGGTTGTAGCAGTTAACGACTATTTATGCAGATGTACATTTTCCTTCTCTGTGGTGGCAAAGTGAAAAACATTATTTGCAAAAAACCCAAGAGTCCTTGGCTCTTTGCCGTTCAACAGATAAGGTGGATGTTCCTGGGATTGCGGCTTGCCCATGTTGTTGCCAATACACACCTGTACCTGTGTAGGGGAAATGTGTATCCTGGGTTTCTGCAAATGATATTCTTCACGTTGTCAAGTCAGTAAATCTTTGTGTAATTCAGTGTTCTCTTTTTATCACTTCTGTGCATCTCTTAAAAAAAAAAAAAAAAGTCACGATGCAAGTGATCCTGAATAGCGCTTCTCCACCATTCTGAAATAATTTCATGGCAGCAGACTGCACCCTGAACCTTGACCAGCCATCTTCCACCTGCCACCTTTTGGTCACAAGGAGGGAGAGAGAAAGGCTGTTAATGGTTCGGTGTGAATCCACTGTCACCATTCTAAGAAAAATAACTCAGAGCTTTCTCTGAAGACACAATCTTTTCTTTGATGGATGTTCCCATTAATCACAAATCTGAGTTGTTTTCAACGAAGCCAGATTTATACATACAGATAGTTTTTTCGAATTTCCTTTTTCAGAAAAGGGAGGAAAGAACTTGTTTGGCTTGGTTTTGGCTTTCTGTGTGCAGCTGCCAGCTTTAATCCTCAAACGTGGCTTGGTCTCAGTGTGGAAGCACATTGGTTCTTTTGGAAAAAGGTGTGCTGGAGGGAATGTGGATCGTGCCTCTGAGAAAACACAGGACTTAACACACAATATCCATGTTAAAAAGAACTGAGTTTCTGACCTTTCTGAGATAACAGATTTGATTTTGTTTTTCATTTAAAAATGTCCCATTTCCCTTCCTCTCCCATTTCCTAAGTGATCGGGTGTGAAAATTCGGAGAACCCTGCTTCTCTTTTCCACGCCCACCCCGTGCCTCCGACCTGTGTGAACTGCCTCCTTTGTTGCTGTTATCCCATGATACTGTTTCCATGCTTTGTTGAAAAACTTTGTTTTCACACACTTCCTTCAGATAATTTGAAACAAAGGTTTTATTCCTTCTATCCTTCTGGTGTCAGTCAATTTATTATCCAATTGTTTGATTTTCAATTCTTTTCTTGTCGTTTTGCAGAAGCCGAAAGCGGTATGCTCTCTTCGTTAACTTTCCTCCCAACTTCCACCCTCCGTCTTCACGTCTAACCACAGGACTAACCCTTTGCCAAGAATTCAGGAAGACAGAGATTATACATATATGTGTATATGTATATATAATCTCATTCCCTTGTCTAGTATATACATATATGTGTATATATATGTATTTTTATATACAAACCTCTCTCCAACCAGAGTCCATCAAAATTGAAAGTAGCATATTGCTTTTCTTGTTTGATTTGTTGATTCTTTTGGATGACGCACTAACTTCTTTGCAGGAAACCTACACAAAAACAGAGGCCCAATCCTGTTTTCAGTCATGGCACCACCGATGGGAACAAATGCTATTAGAGTTGACAAAGGAGGACGCTTCTCTCCAGCCCTTGGTGTCTGTTTCTGTCCTGTCCTGATGTGTCTTGGTGCCATTTGTCTGCATACCACATCCACGTTCCCAGTGACCTCCTCTGCCCTGTGTCGGGTTTCCAGTTTGTAGAGCTGAATTTGTGTCCTTTTATCCACAAAACAGAGACCAAGCCCTTACACTTAACTCTTTTTCCTTATGCTGATTTTGATGATAACATTTGGCATACTTTCCCTCTGGGCCAGTACTCAGTACAGACTTAGAACACTGCTACTGAATCTCCAGATCATCACATTTGATTTACTGAATGAGTACTGTTTATTGAGATGAACTCATCATGGCTTTCTTTCTTCCCAGTGTGTTTGGGCATCTCTCTTGATATGAAGTACCTCAACTTTCACCATGTGACCTCACCCTGTTTTGCTGCTGTTTTATGTTGCATGAAGCATGACCAAATCCTCATCGATAGATTTTTTTTTTCAACGTTTTGGGTTAATATTTCCAATGTCGTTTTCTCGAAGACAGTAGTGTCGAAAACATACTATTGAGATGCCTACTCGTTCATCTTTTCTAGAGTTGTTTTGCTCTGTGATTGTAATCACTGTCATGTGTTTGTGTTTGTAATTGTGTGTGTGTGTGTGTGTGTGTGTGTGTGTGTGTGTGTGTGTGTGTATTTGTCTGGAACTCTTTCCGAAGTCAGATTCTTCTGTGATTTTCTTGAGTAGAGGTGGCTTCCTGTCAGTTTGGTATTATCGATATGATCCAACTGCGAGAAGTTACTGCAACACTTTGCATCTTCAAAGGTCCACAGTGGTTGCACCTCTGCTGTTGGCTTTTGGTCTTTGAGTGCTTTTATCTTGTGGTGAGGCATGTTGTGATGTAGGCATGACTTGTCCTGAAGCGTATCAGAAAGTGACATGGCTTGCTCCCAGAACCAAATATCCAGCATGGTCCTTCCCAAATGAACTCTCTTCCCCATCGCATATGGCTACTCTTTTCCTTATGTGCAAAATAGATTTAAAAATGCCATTTCTAAAATGACTGAGATGGATTCAGGCTAAACAAGTCCTTGCCCCTGTCATTGGCAGACCACAGTGGCAGTCATTTGAGTGTGACCAACTGGGAGCAATCTTTATTATGCTGTCTCTGTGTCAGTGAATTGGGCTCAAAGTGTGAAGCATAGACTACACACTGTGCTCTTACATATATTCTGTAAGAAAAGTGCGTGTGTCTAGTTGTGTGGGACTCCAGCAGAATATATTTTAAAGCATAGAAGTAATGAAATGAAAAGTGTCAGAAAGGCAATAAGATGTGAGATTTGGGGTTTCTGTAGGCTGTGCCCTAGCACAGCCCATAAACTGCAGGGCACCAATTGGGTCAAACAGAGTCCCACGCAATAGCAATCATCTATGACCTTGTGTGGTCAGAAAGGCCACTTCTCAGTGGCATGATTCATCTGGACACAGCATGAGCTGAAGTTCTAGATGGTTCTTATCTTCTTGTTCTAGTAAATGAAGTCCCAGTAGCTTGCTAGACACAGATATAATTACCATGTTAGCAAGTACAAACTATCTTCTCATGTGAGTGATATTTTTGTAATTGCTCAGGGAATGGTACGCTACACCTATCAAAGTTGGGGGGGTGGGGAGGAGAGAAATAGGCACCTGTCATATTTATCCATAATGGATAAAAGTTTCCTTTAAAAAATTATCTGTTTCTGTTGAATTACTCATCCTTGGTTGTCTCCAGAAACAGCAAACAAGTAAAGTTTATGATGATTGAAGAAGGGATAACTAGATGTTTCCCAGTTGTTATGCATAAGTGGTGGAGAAAGGGAATAAATCATTTTGCCCCATCAAGCCCCAAATCTCCAACCTGACCAATGTTCAGCAAGAGAGACACCATGAAATGAGTTGGAGCTTGTGAGCTGGAGCTCCCTTCCCGGAGGAACCCGACAGGATGTTTCCCTGTTAGACTGAGCCCTGCTAGCAGTTTCATGTGAATGTATTGCATGTTTAGGAACTGATATTTCAGTTTCTAAGTGAGTGGTGTTTTCAATATTGAAATCAATTGTTCCAGCTCCCCAAGTGACATGCCGTTTATATCTCTGTATATCTACATATTTATACTTAATGCACCTGGGAGGTTCTTAGCTCATTTGCCAACCCCCTACAAGAGATGTGGTCACTCCTTTGATAGGCCCGACTGGTAAGAGTTGCAGCTTGCCCTTTGAAAGAACAGCTGTGACTACGTTTCTCTTTATTAGAGAGGGAAAGAAGACACTTTTGGAACTGAGACCACTGCTTATGGTTTTCATTCGTTCAACAGGTAGTTGAAACGTGCCTATTGCACTCAGGGCTCTAAACTGGCTTCTATGAGAAACTTGTTTACAAAAGTAAATAAAAGAGGATTATGTTTTTCACTCTTTTACTTAACTGTGGGTTCCCTACAGAAAATACATCTTTGCTTCATAGAGTAGATAAGGGGCCAAAGAATAAGTCTAGATACATAACTAGTTTGAGAGCAAAGGATAAAAAGAGAGAGCGAGAGAGCAAGAATCCTGTGCCTCCAGCTGTTACCGACTGTTTTCAGTTGAAATTAACAAGGTCATTAAAGAAAGAGGATAATTTATAGTTCCTTGAACTGAGAGAAAGTCCACCCCTGCCAAGAAGATGTCCCCATTGGAATTCTGCTAATTGATATATGGACTTTTTTCTTAGAGATTTTCTTGATTCTTTACATGACACATCTTGAAGTTTATCTCTGATAAGCTAGTGAATTAGACAAAATTGGAGCAAAAGCCTGATTTAAAGTGAGGCACAAGGAGGGAGACTTTTGGCAGCCGTAGGAGCCAAACAAACTTAACATTGGATAGTCTTTTGAGATCAAAGATCTTTGGCAAGATTTACATATTCCCATTAGAAGGTCAATAACGTATTCTAAGAGTAGCAGGCATTTGGCAGGAATAAAAGTTACTTCTGTCTAGGATCCTTATCTTTTTATATTTTGAAAGAGAGGAGGATTTACTCTATTTAAACTTTCTAGATTTGGAATGTGGATAGAAGACTCAATGTCTCAAATATCAAAAAGAGTAACATATTTCCTCAGAGAGACTTTGAAACTTAGTACCCTTACACAGGAAGTATTATATGCAAAGGTCCCCTGAAATCAGGGGCACCTGCTTCTTTACTAAACCCTTAAATCTGTGAGTGGAATCCAGCACAACAAGCTTCCTTATGTATCTAGATGTCTTTCCTTCACTGTTCTCGAGAGCTGACCTCAGTCTTTCAGTTCCTGCCCAGAAGGCTGCCTTAGCCTGATCGGTATAGTGCAAATGATTCAGCCTCACATCATTACATAGAGATGATGTAAAGCCTCTCCCCCATGTCCAGAAGAGAACTAGAGGGCATCCTGAAATCCCGCGGTCACTGATGTCTTTGGAGGTGCTTTCGGTACCTTAACAATCAGCCATAAGGTTTAAAGAACAGAGAGATACTCCACTGTGCAACCAATAGGCAGTCCAAATGAGCCCATCTCCAGATGTGGCGTGGAGGTAAAATGTTTCAGATACTGCAGTCGATACAGAGGTCTTTCAGTGCCACTGGGATGCCTCCTAGGTAGTTTATTAGCACCAAAGACAAAATGAGAGCTGTGATGCTGTGAGAGATTATCTACCTCTTGTTTAGTTGTTGTAATTACCTGGCTTACTAGTAATAGTGACAGTGTATTAAGAACCTACTATGTGGCCCTCACTCTGCACATAGTATGTACTTTAATTCTCTTAGTGACACTTTAAGCTAGTGATTATTCACCCCATTTTACAGATGAGGAGAGTGAGGTTTATCGGTAGGTACATGCCCAAGGCCAGGACCTGAGCTCGGCTGCCTGACACAGGCACCTGCTCCCTTAACGGCAGCGAAACTGAGATTTGAACACAAATCTGCTCTACATCAGTGCCCAGAATCTTTCCCCTCCCCCACACTAACTTGACTAAAGCAAGGCTTGAAGGCTGTAATAAATTATCTCAACCTGCCATCTCCGGAATGACAGTCCCGACTTCTCACTGTATGCCAATTCTTATTCACTGTTGCTAAAGAACAAAGGAAATGAAAAGAAACTTTCCATTGATGGGAACCGTGACACAATGGGCTTGATCACTGGAGTGCAATTAATGAAGCGTATGATGTAAAAAAGGGAAACGGTTCTGTGCGAGGCTTGTTTTGCGCATATATGTCACCAAGACATTGAGGAGTGTCACATTTCCTCTTTTGAATTGCATTGTTAAAATCATGATAGGATTTTTTTTCACTCAGAAGCTTTTTTTACACACTTATATGAATACACATCAAAATGTAGGCTTATCCAACTTTAAGGAATTAGTTCCTTTAAACTCCAGAAGAACCCAGAACTTTTCATGTATGTCCCTGTATATTATTCTGGAGTGTATAGTTCTTCACACTGTAACTTTTTATCTCATTATAGACAGGGTATTTTGATAAGAAGTCCTGTGTTCCATTCCATGGGGCCGGCTAAAGTGATAATTTTGGCATTTGGGGGGCATTTTTTTGCAATAATAAATAATAAAAATAATCACTAATATGCATTGAGCTTTCTGTGCATCATCTCCCTTAATCCTCTGAAAAAAGACTGTGCTTATCTTCATCTCCATCTCATAGGTGAGGTAATTGAGTTCTAGGAAGACTTGAGTACCTTGCCCAAAGTCAGACAGCTACTGAATGACAGGGCTAGAATTTGGACATAATTTCTGATTGCAGAACCAGGGCACAGAAGAACTGCCATGCAGGCAAGGGGGTAGGAAAGTGCAAAATCCAGCATCCTGCCTTTCTACAACATTCCACTTACTTGGATTTGAAAAAGGGATCCCTCTAAACTGTGAAAAAACTCTGACCGTTTTCCTCCCATGATCCTGAAAAGTCAGAGGGCTCTTAAACCAAGGTCTTCTGAAGAGGTGTTGTAGGGGTGATTGGGCGGTGCCTGTATGGAGCTTCTGCCCATCGCAAGCTGTGCTGTTAGCACGGCCTGGCCTGCTGCTTCCTGACTGGTGAGGAATCTCACTGTTGTCTGTGGTTCTAGGGCAGAACACTCAAATCTTCATGGACTCTTGCTATTATTTAGTGTTAATCGCAACGATGTCACAGGATTGGTTTCCCCCTGTCAGGCCTTGTTATGGGTAATGATGGAACTTCTTGTGACCACAGACATTTTGCAGTAATGATCTGCTGTGAGTTCTCCGAACAGAACAAATGTTCATCTGCGTCCTTCCTGTCTTGCTACAGACACATCACTCTGTTGGCCACGGCACTTTTTGGTAATGGTTTTACCAGCAGTAAAAGATTACACGTTAAATACCATTCTCTGTTTTGATTGTTTTAGACAGTTGAGGACTTCCTTTAGCCTGATTCCAAACATCTATTACCTTAAACACCAGCTTTTCAGATCAAAGAATACCTCTGTCGTATCTGGTGCTGCATTTTACAATGCCTCAGTTCCGTGTCCTTTAAGCACAAAGCCTCATCTCAGTCTCTGTGTAAGATAGCCCTGTATTCTGCTTTTGATCTGAAGACAATTAAACTTGCTTGTTTCATCCATTTATTAGATTAGGATACATTTATCTCTTCTGTCAGTCCAAACACAACTTGGTCAGCTAATCTATTTATACCACTTTGAAATAGGACAGGGTATATTTAGGTTCATACTTCCCCAGAGGGGAAGTTTTTTTAGGGATAATTTGCATTCGTTTTCTAATTACAGTTGGCCCCAATGAGGATATACTAGACACATACCTTAATCAAACACTCCCATACTACTTTGTAAACAGCAGACTGGAATCATTAAGTATTTCAAACTGCTGGCATTTTTCTTTCTCATTGTTAGGGTAGGTCCAATTCTTTCTACCTAGGCTGCACATGGAATCCACTTCCATGTCCTTGTCAATGTCATGCAGATGTTCTGTTGGCTTCTGCATTGGTTACAGGTGTCCCGTACCATTCCCTGCAGTAGTATGTGGTGTGCGTATTTGTATGTTTCTGTATGCATATAGGGGTCCCATTAATGCTCTGTCATCTAATGGAAAATGAGTGTAGCCATAGCTCTATGAGACCAATAACACTCAACACTGACTGTCAACAGCAGTTTCCAAAAGGATATATTATTAGGAACTTTGCTTCAAATCAGAAGCCCATGGCAATCCCATTGTACAAACCTGGCCCTAAAACATGGATTTGCTTTGATATCTGCAACTGGGAGTATGCCAGCCTGGGAACTGGGCAGCAGACCTTTATGATGGCGTTACCCAATTAAATGTGTGGGACAGTGGATGTCAGGCTGTAGACAAAATCTCTGGGGAAAGCATTAGACTAGTGGGCCCCCTATAAAGTTAACAGTATGGTGTAACCTTCAAGGTTTTCTTCAGAACACGACCTCATAACTATGTCTTCTTTGTTTGTTTTTGTTCACTGAGCAGTATATTAATTAATCCTGGAAACCACCTTAAGATCCAAGAAGGTACTTTAGGATTTTTCATCGCAAGCGATGCCAAAGAAGTTAAAAGGTAAGAGTTTATTTTCACTTGCCTTCGTTTTTGGCTCAGACATATGTATCTCCATCCACCGAGATATGCTTTCAGTGTGTACCGGGCCCTAACCCCGAAGCTTCTTAACATGTCTGTGGGCATCACATGGTGCTGAATCTTAGGAAAAAGAGACTGTGCTTTCAAATGCTTCCATGGAGTCCTCTTCACACAATCAGTTCCACACCTTTGAATTAGAATAATAACATTTTAGACCTAGGAGGCCCTAGATACCTGCTCTTTCATTTTCCAGGGGAGGAAAGTGAGTCCCAGGGAGCCTAAGTGATTGTTCAAGATCATCCTGATTCTTGATGGCCCAGAACAGCACAACATAGGATAACCGGCCCCTTGTCTAGTGCTCTTTACTTAATATTATCCAGGCAGATTTACTCGAGAATTAACCGTTTTCTACTTTAAATGCCACATGGAATCTGAAAAGGTTTGGATTAATTTCAGATGAAATACTAAACCGGCTATATTTTTATTGGTGGCCTTCTAGGTAAGCGGCTGAAGTTGTCAGGTTCACTTCTTAAGCCTCTGTAGGTACAGCCCAGGATTTCACTGGCCTCAGTGTTTCATGACAGTCTTATTAGTATCCTCAAACTTGTCTAAGCAGCCCAGGAAATCATAGGGTTTTTTGCAGAACACCATGCAATTATTGTTACATTTGATTCTAGCCTGTGAACTAGGAAAAACTTACTAGGAGAAAATGTGACTCGGATGGTCAGACAGGTCACTCAGCTCAACAACAGTGTTACATAAAATATTGTAAATAAATGATGAATTGTCAAGATCTGTCGTTTTTATATAAGCCTATTGTCTTCATTCAGTGAGCTCCTCCTCAAAGCCAGGCCTGTGCGAGGTGGTCTGTGTTCTTTAATGCTACTCCTCAAAATAACCTGGAGCGGTAGGTCTTCTAAAGCTTTTCAGGCTTTGGTTTCCTCATCTGTGAAATTGAGGCAAATGATTTGTTCAAGGCCACGCAGCACGTAAGCAAGTGGCAGAGCCCCATTAGAACTGGTCTTTCCTTTTCTAAAACCCACATTTTCGACCACACTTAATAATACTAGCAAATTCTTATGCAGAGTTCAATGTGCGCCTGCACCGTTCTACGAACCAGGTACCAGGTGCTGATGAACTCATTTAATCCTCTCGACAGCCTCAGACAGTTACCATTACTATTCCCATTTACATGCGAGGAAACTGAGGCACAGGTTGGTTAACTAACTCGCCCAAAGCTACACTGCTAGTGTAAAGTCAGGATTTAAAACCAGGAAGTCCCGTTCCAGAGCTTATGTTCTCAGTTATGTATTTGCCAAGAGGTGAGCCTGCCACGCTGAGTACAGACCTATGAGATTTGATAACTGACACTTACTTTCTTCGTCTTCACCCACTCTTACAAACTAGCCATACTAGTTGTAAAAGCTTTTAGGAAAACATGGGGTGCAGAAGCAAAAAACATGTCCTTGAGATTTTGAGGAATCTAATGATTTAAATTTACTTCTGGAAATTGGGGAAGGATTGCCATTATTCAGGTGTGGAAGAGGAAAACCTCCTCGTCTAGTTCCTGGATCCTCACCTTTTCCAGGAGTACCCCTGAAACTGGGGTCACCTGAGAGAGGAAAGTGAGGGTAAATGAGACTGAAGCCCCTCCAGGTCTTCTGGGAGGGAAGGTTGTGCCGCCGTCCAAACTGCGAGGCACAGAAGCTGGAAACAGCATCTCAGCACCATGTATGGGGGCTGGGAGCACAGCGGCACCATCGATCACATGTCCCTCCCAGATAGCAAATATAGTATGAAGGTCCCATTTGTGTAATTCTGTTTCCTATTGCATCTCTCACTAATGAATGTCACAAATACCAGGCAGTCCAAAAAACAAATTACCTCCTATATTAGGGAGTGCAGTATGTCTCATTTCAGCGCTTTATGGTATTCACAAATACATGCTGACACAATCAGCCTCAACACCAGCCTGTAATTTTCCATGGTGTGTGATGTGTCAAGAGCAAATGCTGTCAGTTAGGGGATTTCGAATAGATGAAGACTGCAGGAAGCCACAGAAAGGACATCGGAGGTTTGAAGGAAACTAAACAAGTTTTGTAAAAATGGAAAAGTAGATTATGATGATCTAGTATTGAGTTTGCACCCTCTGCTGCAAAGAGGCAACGGAAAAAGTTAATGGGTTGTAGCTCAGAGAAACTTTCAGATGCAGTGTTTCAGGAAAAGAGGAGTGAAAGCCTCCAAGCATTCTCATTCTTCATTTATCAAACGTGTGTAGGTCACTCACTTCTGAGAGCACTCTGTACTAGGTGCCAGGGAAGCAGTGGTGAACAGTGGGGAGAAGATGCTGCTCTCATGGGCTCACGTTCTGCGGCGAGGGGGAGAGAACTGCAGTTTTGTTTATTCGTGGTGCAAAGGATTAGTGCAGCTGCCACTGATTTAGATCGGAGGTAAGTGACGGCTGCTCTGAGGGAGAAAGATTTGAGCAGAGATGGAGGTGATGGGGAAAGAATCCATCATACAGGGATCAGAAGGGAAGAGGAGACACGGTGGGAACAATTTTGTCATGTTCAGGGAACCTAGGGGAAGAAAGTGGGCCAGATGAGGTTAGAGGGAAAGGCAGGAGCTCGTTTCCGTAGGACTTTTTACAGAGGTTGTGTTGGTATAAAATGGAGTCGGGGTGGTTTTCAGCTGGGGGTGATGCAGTCTGATTTGTGTTATTAGGAGGTGTTTCCATCAGCGTGGTGGACGATAGGATGCAGTAGGGTGGGAGAGGAGGCCAACAGATTCACGGACTAGTTCAGGTGGGACATGATAGCTTGTGCTAGATTGGTGAGTGGAGGTGGAGAGAAGGAAGGGCGATTCAGGATATATTTTAGATAGTCTGTAGGACCCACTGATGAACTGGATGTACGAAGTGAGGGGAGGAAGAGAAATCAAAAATGGAGCCTAGATTTGGAGCTTCTGCAGTTGGGGGGATGGTGGCTCCATCTTACTGAGATGGGGAAAACGGGAAAGAGCAAGTTTGAGGTGGTAGGAAATCAAGAATTCTATTTGGACTAGGATAAGCAGGCAGTACACAACTAAACATGCACATGGAGATGTCATAAAGCCAGCGGGACCTGAGATTCTGGCATTGTGGGAAAAGGTGGGGGCTGGAGACGCAAATTTGGGTGCTGTGTGAGTGAGGGTCCGGGCGAGGAACAGATGGGAAAAGGGAGGAGAGGTTTATGAAGGAACCACGTAAAGCTGTGGGCAGAGAGTTAAGGGAAACTAACGAGAGATGGCAGAGCACCCCGGAGCTATAGCAACAGAGGGCAGCCACTCTCAGCCCTGGATCTGCAGACTCAGGGGGAAGGGGGGCTGTCGGAACCCGGAGAGAGAGATTGTAGTGAAGGAAAGGCTGCCTGGCAGGAGCCGTGTCCTTCAGTGGGGAAATGGCACTACTACCATTTCGTGACCACCCTCCAGTCTCCGGCTGTCCCCTCCCATTGGCCAAACAACAGGAGAACCTGAGGACGAGGAGATCCTAAAGACCAGCCTTGTAGGATGCAGGTATGGTCTTGATGATGCGTGGGGCCAGGTCACCAGCTGTTCGCAGAAGGGGCGGGAGGAGACGGGGTGGTGAGGAGGGCAGAGAGCATGGACGCGGGAGGAGAAGGTACGGGGGGCGCATCCCGAAGAGTGTGAAAAGCCCCCCGGAATGCACAGCCATGGATTTCTAGTGAGATCAGTCGGCGCAGAGGTGTGTCCTTTCCCCAGCAATGCTCAGCTGCTTGGGTGCAGGTGTGCAGTAGGGCAGGGCTTTGCCAGGTGAGCGTGAGAGGCAGAGATGCGTGGGGAAGAGGATGGTGCCTGCAGAGAAGTGCCACTTGGCAAAAAACCAGCTGGAGCTTAGGTACTCTGCTCCCTTCACTTG
>NW_006795342.1:563988-568259 GCF_000442215.2 Lipotes vexillifer
GGGGTGGGGGGTGGGGGGGTGGGGTGTGTGTGTCTCCAGGGCACTACTCATTAACTTTACCTGTCTGGCCCTTCAGATGTTTCACTTTCAGAATCCAGCTTTACTTCATGAAGTAATCATACTTTGTCTTTTCAATAGTCTCTTCAGACTCATCATCCTCTCACTATCTCTTTAGTAAAGATGTGTTAAGACCTTGGGCTCTGGCACTAGACCGTGTGGATTTGAATCCTGGCTCTGCCACTCCTAGCTGTGTGCCCTTGGGCAGGCCACTTAACCTCTCTGTGCTTCAGTTTCCTTATCTGTAAAACAGAGATAATAATACCTCCTTCAAAGGATCGTTCGAGGATCAAATATGTTAATGCTTGTAAAATGCTTGGAACAGCTCCTGGCCTATAATCTGTGCTCTATAAATGCTAGCTGTTATTTTTGTTGCAATTATTATTATGTGTAGCATCAAATGGGGGAAAAAATGGCCAAAGGAAGTGGAAGCAAAATCACTTCCTCCTTTCCTGTCCTTCCCCTTTCAGGGCAGGTCATCACTGATTGGGTTCTTAGCCACATTGTCACTCAGACAGGCAGTAAGCTACCTTTCCTTTTTTGCAAGATGGATAAGAACTGGCACTTAAATAGTGGATGAGCTGATAGGGTGGAAGGAACTTTGGGCTTGGATTTAGAAGTCCTGGAGTTGGCCAAGGTCCAGACAGAATGACTCTGGGCAGGTCACAACAACCTCCTCAATTTACAGATGAGGAAGGACACTGAGTCCCAGGGACTTTGACTGCAAGGTCTGCCAGACCTCTCCCAGATCGCAGAGTCTTAATAATGTTGGTTTCCAACCAGTGCCAGCCATAAGTGAAGTCCTGTGAAAAAGCAAAAGGGAACCAAGAATAAAATGGTCAAGAATTGTGTGTATTTCTTTATAGCCCGGGTCAAGGAAAGACTCTGTTTATCCCTGGCATTCAGTTGCATGTTGGGAATGGTGAAGGTGGTGAGCCAAGGATTTTGTTAATGCCCTTATCCAGAGGACTGTTCCAATGAATTTTATCACAGTATCCCCCAGTTTTGAAAGGGCACAGGCCCCCAGTGCGGTTCTTCTAGGCCCTGTGCATTTTAGTTTGTTTCATTTATTCCTGTGCATTTTATTTTCTATTTTTAATTAATTAATGTGTTTATTTATTTATTTATGGCTGCATTGGGTCTTCGTTGCTGGGCGCGGGCTTTCTCTAGTTGCAGCGAGCGGGGTCTCCTCTTCATCGTGGTGCGCGGGCTTCTCATTGCGGTGGCTTCTCTTGTTGCAGAGCATGGGCTCTAGAGCACAGGCTCAGTAGTCGTGGCACACGGGCTTAGTTGCTCCACGGCATGAGGGATCTTTCCGGACCAGGGATCGAACCTGTGTCCCTTGCGCTGGCAGGCAGATTCTTAACCACTGTGCCACCAGGGAACTCCCTATTCCTGTGCATTTTAAATAGTGCTCCGAGGCTTCCCTGGTGGCGCAGTGGTTGAGAATCTGCCTGCCAGTGCAGGGGACACGGGTTCGAGCCCTGGTCTGGGAAGATCCCACATGCCGCGGAGCAACTAGGCCTGTGTACCACAACTACTGAGCCTGCGCATCTGGAGCCCGTGCTCCACAACAAGAGAGGCCGCGACAGTGAGAGGCCCGCGCCCGTCGATGAAGAGTGGCCCCCGCTCGCCGGAACTAGAGAAAGCCCTCGCACAGAAACGAAGACCCAACACGGCCAAAAATAAATAAATAAATAAATAAATAAATAAATAAATAAATAAATAATAATCCTCCAATGACCTTGTTTTGTCTCGTCCGGAATATCTCCGACACAGCCAATGGACCTTGTAATCCTATATTAACATTTGAGTCACAGGAGAGGATTTTCTTGTTGGTTGCTTCCTCTGGGTCTCCTTCTATCCAGCCCAATCCTATAATACCCTCTGCCCACCCCATCCAAAGGGTCACATGAGCTGTGCTCCTTAGTAAGAAGAAAACCTTCAGTGAGGATGTGTTCTCGGGCCTGGATGGTATGGGAGTGAGGCCAGCCAGTTTGGGAGTAAATATGGGCTATGATACCCCAGAAGGAATTTGACAGAGGGCCCCTTTGACTTTCCCTTTCCACCTTCCTCCTCAGCCTCTCTCGCTCTGGCTGACAAGAGAAGGTGCTTTCCAAGCGAGTAGGCTAATATTTTTATTTGACTGAGGAATGTCACCCTTGTGCCCCTTTAATACCTATTTGACCAGACCGTGAGGATGTCAGAGATGTATTTAACTTCCCGCCAAGGGCCCAGAGCTGGTTGCCCGTGTGTTCTAATGAGCAGCATTTAGAGCTGTTCTCCAAAATGAAAGAGGAGCGAGCAGATGTGGTGTGTCACGTCAGCAATCTCTCTCCCAGCTCCTTTTCAAATAAAAGTTTATGAAGAGAAGCACTAACTCAAATCGCAGAATCCTATGTTTGAAATAAATGGTCTCGCAACAAACATTTCCGTCTGTAAACGTCTAAACCTTTCAGAAGATTAAAGGAAATTAGTGCTGGCGTGTTTCATTAATTTGGCACCATGGTGGAGGAAATGTGGTCCTCATTTCACTTGGGTGGATTATGAATCGTGTCAGTTTTTCCATTCTTTTCCTCCAGGGCATTTTTTTACTGCAAGGCCTGTCATGATGACATCACGGATCCCAAAAGAATAAAAAAATGCGGCTGCAAGCGGCGTAAGTAGTGTTTCTTTCCCCCTTCCCTCCCTCTTTCCTTCCTTTTTTCCCCAAATTCATTTCCCTTCTCCTTTTCCTTTTAAAGAAACACTAAACATCAAGAGGGTTCTTGAATATGTTTATGTTCCACCCTGCAGTTTAAAGAGACATGAAATTAATACTTGTCCTCACTTGATCAGAGCAGAGGATGGAAAATCACCACCATCAACATCTCGGCGTGAGCCTCATGTCTAATCCCCACTTCTTGACTCTGAAGGGATGCCTAGGTAGATGTGTCCAGTCAAACAGAGCAAACGCAGTGTGTGAGAAGGAGGGCAGCCAAGGCCCTGGAGGAGGGAGTGATTTTGCATAGTGATTTCCGGTGGATGGGAGGCTGTCAAGTGTAAAGATGGCCGTGCTAGGGCTGACGGGAAACTGGGTCTGAGGATTCGGTCTCCCAAACGGGAGCTGACTCTCTTTGCATTTGGGATTCCTGCCAGTTTGGGTACCAAAGGCCAGAGTTTTCAACTGTGATACCCTCAGACTGGCCCAAGGAAGGAACTTGGTCACCACCAATGGGCTTCATTTGCCATTGCCCCAGTGACCAACCTCAAACACCCTTGCTCTTTGGGATAGACTAGATTGGGCTTGATAGCTCCTGACATATCGTCTCAGACTCCTTACAAAGCAGCTTGCCACTGGGACTTCTTGAGAAGGATATGGTAAATCAGGAATGGTGGATGGTGAGCTCTCGAAAAACTAGGGCCTAAAGTGAGGTTTGCAGTCATTATGTTGCATTGCCTAATAGAATTTGTTCACAACCCTGGAGGAAACAACGATAGTGATGCCTTCCTTCCCATGGTGATTTAATGTTTCCAAAGCTCTTTATGATCATTATTTTTGTTGTTCCTCCCCATAACCCTGCGTATCTGGCAGATGGTGTTATTAATCCCATTTTACAAAAAGAGGAGACTGAGGCTCCAAGTTTCATGGGAGGATGAGATTGCTGAGAGTCACATAGATCCAACAGACAGGGGTTCAGGCTCACCCGAAGGCTTCTCTTGGTGCCGTGCCCTAGGCTTTTTTCTAGGAGAGAAGGTCAGGGTGGGTGAAATTGGGTCTGATGGGTAAGAACCCAACTATAAAGGATCACCCCATAAAATACTTTTTCACAAGCACACACCAGACAGAAGAGCACCATTCCTGAGGTACACTGACCAGAGCAAGAGCTTCTTTCACAGAAGCCGTGAAGGGGAGCACAGGAAATACAAAATCGGTGAGACATAAACACCACTCTGCTGGAGCATGGAGGAGGCCCTCAGCCTCGTGGGCAAATACCCAGAGAAACACTCTTGGTCTAGAGCAGTTTCTGTAGAAATCTTCTTGGGCTCGTTCCCAAGCTTGGGGCAGCTTAGGTCCACTGTTCTGCTCCCCCTTCTCCACTGACTTAACACACATGGCCCCCTCCACCCAGCTCTGACACCTCACCAAAATGAGTATCCATACGTCAGGACAGGAACCTCTAACTTCTTGGGGCCTAAGAACTGTCCAGTTCCGACAACCTACCAGGAAGAGC
>NW_006795342.1:568325-575078 GCF_000442215.2 Lipotes vexillifer
CCCTACCAGGAAGAGCGTCCAAGGGCCTATAAAGGCACAGAACAAACTCACTCCCCAACCAGTCCCCCAAACTCCGTAACTCAAAAGGCCCTTCTCACCAGGCAGTGCTCCCGGCCCAGCTCAGTTATCTGTAAACACTGAAACACAGCGCAGCTGACCAGGCATCACCCAGCTCACTTCCATCAGAAGGAACACAACATCCCAAGGCAGAAGTACACGAGAGAGAGTAACACAAGAGGATGAACCCATGTCAGAAAACACTTGTAGTGGAGAGAGTTGGGGAATGTAGGAGAGTATTGAGGCCCGTAACCCTTGACCAGATACTTGCCGGAGAACCTGGCCCCACGGGGGTATCAGTGAAATGACAAGGCTACTTTCACGTGGTGATCAGTCATTCACATATATTCGAGTGCCTTCTTTGTGCAAGGCGCTATTCTGGGTGCTAGGGATGGAGCAGTGAACGAGATAGGCCCTGCCCTCCTGAAGCCTTCACTCTAGTGAATGGAGGCAAGCAATGATCACAGCAATAATTAAATGCCTTCAGACAGAGACAAGTGCTCTGAAGAGAGAGGAGACTGCCTGAGGGTGTGAGGGACCTGGTAGGGATGCTGCTTTAGCTAGAGAGGTCTGGAAGACCTCCTTTGAGAGGTGACACCGAAGCTGAGACTCAGTCCAGGTAGACAGAAGAGCAAGGGCCAAGGTAGGGATAAGTTAGTGGTGTTTGAGGTAAGGCAGGAAGGCCAGTGGGGCTGGTGGGATTGGGGAGAGGGTGGTAGGAGACGAGGTCAAAAAGGCAGGCAGGCAGGGACCATGGGAAGAAACGGGGTTTTGGTGCTATGATAAATACAGCCATTGGAAGAGTTTAAACAAGTTAATGCCATCATCAGTTCTTATTTGAAAGGATCTCCCTGGTGACTGGACAGAGAACAGGCTCTAGGGAGGCACGAGTGGAAATGGCAGGAGGAAGAGTGAGCGTCTCTGACTCCTGCTCTGATGCTGGAATGTTCCTCACAGGGCACTGTCTATAGTAGAACCCAGCAGACCGATTTTTAAGTCCCTAGAAATGAGGATTTGCCCTCTAGGACATTTTTCCATCTTGGTTCCAGGCAAGCAAACGGCAGCTGACTTTAACTTCATCCTGGAGAGAGAGGCACGTAATTGTTTGAAATAATTCTGCTCTCCTCATTACCTTTAACGTTGGTTCAGCTAAAGGTGAATCAAATGACCTCCCATCCTGCGCGGCACAGATTGCTACAAAGGACCGTCTCTGCAAAGCCAAGCCAGTGTGACAGGGCCTTGATCTCTCTCTCTCTGCACCCCTCTCCCCTCCTTGGGCTCCTTGTCTCATAGAGGCCCTCAGCTGTGAGGTTAATGTTTGATAACAATCAGAATTGTCCAAATATCATTCTTCCTCATTAAAAGGTCATAGCCTGTGTTACAGAGGTTGGTTGCGGATGTGTATGTGTAAATTGTGGTTCGAATAAAACGAATGATTAAACATGAGCGTCCTAGGGCATACCAGGCAGGTTAGGAAATTGGCGAAGATAGATTCTGGTTGCAAAGAAACTTTTGTTAGAAGTAGAGCTAGCATTATTAATAATGTGGGGCAGGGGGGTTCCTGCCTTTGAATGCACATTGCCTGGTGCCCTAAGTTGGAGAGGGCAGCTGACCTATCATAGGCAACTGCCCAAACCTGTTAGGCCAGGTATTAATAATTCACCCTGGAATGATAAGTTTCCGGGAGGGCAGAGCTGATGACATCAGTGGTCTTTATCTACAGTTTTCTAACCCTCCCCTCCCAACCTGGCTTTTCCCTTTCCAAATAACCCTCCACCCAGCCCCCCACCTCCCCATTCACCTTCATTCAACAGCCTTAAACATCTCGCGTCATACTATCTGGAGAAATATCAAGTGTGCACACTCCATTTTTGGAAATTCTCTGGTAGTGTAGTTTAACGTTTGCATTTTTTCCCATTTCTTCATAGTTCTCCATCAAGGAAGAGAGTCAAACTCAGCTGTCTGGCCAAGGAGCAAGTTCTCAGAATCTACTATTTACCTATTTTCTTTTACTGAATAACAAACCCAGTCTAATGATTTACATTTTCTCCCCCAGCTTCTAAATATTTGCCAAAAGGTGGACTCCTAGGGGACAAGTCATGTCTAAATTGCTGTGTTTGAAGGAATTTTCTTTTAACTTCTAATCATTGACATATTTTTGATTTATTTTCTTTCTCTTTGCTGCCTTGGAATACTGCCCCTACTCTATCTTAACTGCACACTGGTAGTGATATATTGTGAGTAAAACGGGTTCCCAGCAGCCCGGAGTCCAGTTCCCCCTGTCTTTCTCTAGAAGAGATATTTCTTTTATTTTCTGTGCAGTTGCAGTTTCTTTTTTCTTTTGGTATTTATGTTGCATGTAGCAGTGACATCATGCCCCAACTCGGTCTGCAGAGTAGCCTGGAGCTGGAGAACCCTGCGAGCAGGGAACCCCTCTCTGTTCATCCACCCGCCCCCCACCCAACCCCCGCCAGCCTCTTGCCAGCTTCTGGCACTGTCTTATTTTTCCACTTGAAAATAAGACCTTAACAACAGTGTTTCTCGTGAAGGCCTTGTCTCAGGACCTTTAGGGGACACTGAGTCAGCTGAGGTAATTACCACTAGCTCTAGATGCTTCGTCAATTGGGGTTCATTGTCATGCTTGCCTTTGATAAATTATACTTGGTCTCCTCTGCTATTAAGCTTGAATCCCTATCCTGACGGAAACACATATGCTACATATATATTCCCGTGTTGTGATATATATATGATATGTACCAGTACTTTATATGTAAAAATGTACATTTTTATATATAAGCGTATAGATATTTTATAGAGAGAGTGATGTATTTATTACACCATATGTGCCTCTCTATACGAGTAAGTGCTTGAGAGAGAATTAACTGGATACCCAGCTTTGGGACTGTAAGTATCTAAATTGCCTTACTGGAGACAAGTAATTTCTACAGTGGTAATTGTTTCCTATAGTCTATGAAGCACCTTGCTTTAAAATAAAATTTCTCCCCCAGTAATACCCACTAGGACATACCTAGTTCCTCTATGGGTGTTAGGCATCTTGCAAGATCCATTTACTTGTTTAAGGAAGAGAAAGATGGCTTGAAGAGAACATTCCATTTCATTAATGAGCTATGTAGAAGCCAGAATGAGTACATATAAGTCTCTGAGCCCCTGAATTACTCCAGGAATAGGACTGTCTCTCCCAGCAAGATGTGGCAATTGACGAGGAGCTTGTAGGCCAGTATTTCTGTGTGTGACTTAGAGCAGTACTGCTTTCAGCGGCACCAGCGATCAGCATCCGTCTTTACTCACCTACAAGAGACCCAACCTGTAGACCAGTCCAGCGGCCCTGGAGTTTGCAGGAGATGTCTCCGCACCTGTCCTTTCCTGCTCCTTTGCAGAAGAAGAGGCAAGTTGGTCATCTGGTTTGGGCTAGTCTTCACAGTTTGAGGGTACGGAATGCTCAACGTACCAACGAAACAAAAGAATGACCTTCGGTTCAGAGCAAAATTCTGCCCAAACTGACTCCATGGCTCCCTTTATCTGCAGAACACCTTGAAAAATGACTTCAGGGTATGAACCGCTTTCCTACCTGCAGAGCTGCCTACTCTATCTAATGATCTTTCAGAACTGGAGGGAAACCGTGAAGTCAATCAACAAACAACTCTCGTGCCAAATTCCTGTCTTCTCCAGCCACAATACGGTATTGAGGGAGGGTCAGCTAGTTCGGTGTGCTCTCTGCTGCTGACATTAACCAGCTTCTTCTTTCCCTTCTTTCCGTTCTCGGAAAACCACCTGAAAGGTCTTTCTCCTTCCTCCAGAAGCTAATCAGAGGAACTTTGCTAAGTGAAGACATCATTCCTCATTTATAGGACCTGAAAGAATGCTCTTGGATTCCCACTGTCCCATCAAACAGATGCCTTCACCCTTCACCTCGGTGGACGTTTTCTTCCATGGATATTTTAACTTAAAATTATATTGCTGCTGAGAATATGAAGAGCAGCTCCAGAGTTAAGGCTTGGAAATAATCCTTCCTTCGTTGGGTTGATTTTAAACAGGAAGTTGCAGTCTGACAAGTGTCTGTGAATTGAATGGCAGGGTTTTGTTTGTTTGTTTGTTTGCTTTTTCTTCTGCCCCAGTCTTGCCTTGAATCGCTCCATTTGAAAGCTAAAACAGTTTTTCCCCAGCAGTTGGGAAATGTCACCTGAGCTTTTCAGTTCAGCAGTGCTTTTCCTGCCCCTTCCAACCCACCCTGGAAATTAAGATTCTACAGTTGGAAATTGGCTGACAGTTTGGTTGCTGGGGCAGGAGGCAGATGGAGCTGAGAGCAGGATAGAGTCCAGCTCCCTCTTCCATTCCAGGCTTGGCTCTGAAGGGCTAACCAGCAGAGAACCTGAACTTGACAACCGCTGGTCCGTTTGACACAAGGAAAGAGCAGGAACTAAGCTACATCTGCAGCAGCCCCTTCTCTACAGGTTTTCTTTCTCATGATTGAGACCTTTGAATATATAAGAAAAGTTGTCCAAGAGCACGTCTGAGAAATCTTCCAGTTCTCAGTCTTCCAGTAAATGGCTTTGATGAGGTCCATGAGGGAAATGCTTTTATTTTGTCTCTACAAATTGCACTAGGAAGTCATAATGGAAACATTGGATGAATATCCACTTCGTCGTGGGGAAGGCAAGCACATAAAAGCTTTTGCTCAAACTGTAAAACTTCTAGGACAGAGTTCTTGGAGGAGAAAGGTGAGACCCAGGGTCTTGGCAACTGCATAACCTCTTTGCATCTGTGGCGCCAGTCCAAGAACAAGAACCTGATGATGTGGGCCAAGGAGAAAACTGAGTCTGCAGAGGCTTCTGTTTCTGCTTTCTCCGAGTTAAGTCAGCCAGTGGGGGCAATTAATTGAGCGTAAAGTTCCAAGAGTACTAAGATGGAATGACAAGTAGCTGCAGCATTAACACCTCTGAGAGACACACTCTTGTCTGTTCCCTGTCTCAGGAAGCTACAGCAGGGCTTTAAGGAGACCCAGCCAGCTGGTGCTGAAGTGGCCCTGCTCTGCGGACCGTGGCTGCAGAGCCGATGTGCTTGCAAGTTGCCACTTTTGACCACTCTAGGACCATGTCCTAGAACCTCTCTCGCCTTCACCTCCGCTCTTTCCTAAACTTCTGCTGTGGATTGGGAGAAGCCATTGAATTGAAATGACACTGCACGTTTCAATTCTTTAGAGGCACACAGCGTCCTCTCCCAGCTAGTTCAGGTGCTCTGTTAACTAGCTGCTCTTCCACACAGATCCACTAGATGTCCTCACAGATCTACTTAGTGTTACCATTGAGATCCTGGGGAAAACTCCCTTTCTGAGGATTGAGATTGAGGAAGAGAGAGCATTGGGTGACTCGATAAAAAAGAAAATCAGCAAACACCAGCGGAGAGAGGGCACTTCATGTGGCCAGGGAGTAGATAGGAAAACTTCTGTTTTAAATAAATAGTGAAACTTTCAGAACTGCTCCTTGAAACCTAACCTTGGGAGTTTTAAGTGGCACTCTGATATCTGAAATTAACCTTTGAACCTACATCAGCTCTAGAAAAGGAAACAATCATGGAGACGTGGAAATAAAATAGCGGTGGTTCTGGATATCCACAATTCCCTGAAACAAAACTGAAGGATTAGGAAGCAGAGAGCGCCGAGGGGGATGAGGGATGGTATTTTCCGAAGTCGGAGGTCCACGACTTAATTTTGATATAATTTTAGTTTACAACTTGAGAGTACAATTTTACACACAGAGTGTCCACTTCTCCTGGAACAGCTACCACCAGAGAGGCAAATCCTCATCCATTTTTAGTTAAAGAGCTTGTTCGTGACTCACAAAATGGCCCAGAGGAAGGCTCTTCCTGGCTGGGACACACATCCTTCAAGCCTGACGGATCGCAGCCACCAGATGGGAGGTCAGAATGGGCCTTACCTTTTAAGAAAGTGGACCCAGAAGTATGTAGGTGAAGACACCCGATAGGGGGTCAGTGAAAATGGACTATTCCAGAAGTAAAGCAAAGAGCCAACCTCGCAGTTGGTGGCACCTTGGTCTAGACATTGTAGTAATTTCACAAAGGTTTGTCAATGTGTGGGGCTCAGTCATTTTTAACTGTTTCTGTCCTGTCTTTGAGCCTCTCATCCATCATTCTTGCTGATTTTTTTTGTTATTTTTCCTTTTTGTGGTGGTGCTTGTTTGTCTTCTGAGATTTCTATTTTGGATTTGGTGTGACTGTAAAACTGATGACTGGGAAGGAATGAAGAGAAAAAGCATGTTTTCTTTTTTATGCCTATACTGCTTTGGAATGTGAGTGCTTACAATTAACATTTAATCTTCTTATAGCAAATGGTTTTTTTGCTGCTTTGATTACCAATTTCAGCTTGTTCCTGCATGCTAACACTATGAAATTTTAGAACAATGCATGGTCTCCAGAAGAGCCAACACTAACAATTGCAAACAGTCCCTGAGAGGCACTGGTTTGAAGTTGTGTTTCCTCCTGAACCCTTATCAAGTAGGAGGTTTCAGTCACCCATTATGATGGGCTTACCTCTGACAAAATCATTTTGAAAGTTATTCCACCCCCATCCTCCCTCCCCTTGTCCTTAAAGACGGTATACATACATATATATATATATATATATATATATATATATATATATATATATATATATAAAAA
>NW_006795342.1:575437-577568 GCF_000442215.2 Lipotes vexillifer
CCCTATAAATGTGTCAGAGTCTATTATTGTATATGAACCCAAAATGGCAGTATGGAAACGAAAACCAGGCACTGTTGCTAATGAGAAGCATAGCATTTCAGAGTTTGATGGGCTTCTCTTCTGCTACAGCATTTGATTAAATTTTTTTCAAAACAATTTATCTACAGCAAAACAAAAAATCATCTTCGTTTCCCTCCTCTGTATAAATAACAAGTCAATATTTCCAGTAAAAGAACTATGAAGGAAAAAACAAGCAAGTGGTCTGCGAGTTGTACACCAGATCTGGATGCATTTAAAATAACTTTATTTTCATGTCTTCAACTGAAGACTGTTTTGCAACTTTCTCGACGTCAACAACTGCTGTTTGGGGTGTCTGGGCAATCCCACCATGCCTTCTAAATTCTTCTGATTCAAATGCTATAGTGGAACTTTTTCTTTTTCCCTTTTTTCATAAAAGCTAAGCTCAGGAATGATGTCCCACGCATTGAACAGGGCTGGGGCTGCATGATGATGATCTGAACAACTGACTAGCTAGGATGCTAAAAGAACATGTCGCTAAAAGTGTGAGCCAGGATTACAGGAATGGAGTTGCTGCTGAAGGGATCTCTCATTCATCTGCCCCAGTGCCTGTTCCTCACAACCATAATGTTACCCCTGCTTGACAAACAGACTGTATGGCACGTCGTAAAGGTCTTAGAACAGGACTTGACCCATTGGAGAGATTTAAACCCCTCTTCCTGGTGACTGTAACATTCAAAACCACTAGCCATATTTTAAAGTAAGAGTGCAACCATTTCTCCACTAAGAAAAAAAACGATGGGGGAAAAATTATTTTCACGATGGAAGGTGTGGGCACAGGGAATAACACCTCTCCAGTTCAGCTGACTATTTGGCTGTGATGCTTGGAATAAACATGATTTCTTCTCCCATCTTGCGAAAGGAGCAGGCAGGTTCATGCTAAGGATAAACCAAGATGTTTGCCTGCTGTAGCGTCAAAATGAGGTACAAAAAGCTTCTCTTGTACTGAAATATAAATTGGCTTGAAGGGTGAAGGTGCAGGGCCCTGAGAACTATTACACTGATGTCCAACAACTTCTGTACGTTAGCACTCAAGTTGGATTCCCAGGCAGTGCAGAACCTATGATATTAGCTTGAGAGGAGCTATCAGTGCCTCGTGCAAATCTTAGTAAGATATTTTATGTGGGATCTATTCTCTCATTTCATGTTTTGTAATTTTTCATCTGTTTTTGGCCGATATTTTCTATATAAGAAAAAGATATGGTTAACCAATAGCCCGATAACTTTCTGAAATTTGTTTTTGGTGGGGAGAGAAGAGCAGATGCGATTTTCAGGTTCTCTCAGCTTCAAGCAGAAAACACACCCATGAGTAGCTAAGTGCATTGCAATAGACCAACATCTCATATGCTTTGGGTGGTCTCTTATTTGTGAACTGCCTTTAATGTCAAATAGGCAGCGTTAGCCTTGAGGAGCTGCATTTCTTATATGGACAGATTTGGGTATTTGCTCTGTCAAGAGTAAATTTAAATTCCTGTAGGCATCATGTAAACTCACTCCGGGGAAGTTCAGCAGAGGCATCCTGAGATTCTATATTAACACGTAATCGTTTCATATCTAATTGGATGAAAGCTTATCCCAGCCTCTGCCTAATGCCCAGAAATGGATGGAAATTAGAAAGCCTACATACTAGATATTTTTGCATCTTGCAAAAACCATTTATTGTACGCAATAAGCAATTAATTGATTGGCTGTGTGTATATTTTGTCCTCCTGTATTAATTGTGCCAGGGGAAAAAATGTTGGTTACATTTTTGCTGTCTCCAATGTGTGCTGCTTCTCATCCAACAACCCGATTGTCATCAGCCATGTCCTTTCCCGTGGTCACCCGCTTTACCCAGGGTAGAAAAATAATATGCAACAGCCTTGGGGGACTCTACAGGCACTTGATATTTTCTCTGCTTTTTCCAATGTACAACCAAAGTGTTACCAACAGTTCTCTCTGCATTTTTTTTCTGGGTCAAGACTGTTAACGTGAACTAAGACCTGTGTTCAATCCCTTCAGCTCCCTTCCAGCTGCCTTGCTGTGTGTGACCTTGCCATTAACTACCGCTCTT
>NW_006795342.1:577578-585988 GCF_000442215.2 Lipotes vexillifer
TCCTCTCGTCCCATCCAACCCCATGGTTATAGCCAAGATGTCCATCTACAAGAGAATGAGACGGGCATGTTGTTTTGATTGCGGACGTTCTGAGCGTGACTGCTCGTGCATGTCAGGCCGTGTGCGTGGTAACGTGGACACCCTTGAGAGAGCCTACCCACTTTCTTCTGTCTCTGTTAATGATTGCTCCACCACTTTCCGTGCCTGTAAGTTTAACCCCAGCACATACAGTTCCATGTCTGTGCTGTCTGTGGCATCACCCCCGTCTCGTGTCGTGCCCTGTGCTGCTGTGAGCCAGTCGGGCTGATGTTCCCTCCCAGTGTATGTGGTGATGTGTTGTCCTCGCTGCCTGTGTCACTGTGTACGTGCTGGGGAGGCCTCCCTCCCTATTCTGTGAACTTGTTGTGTTTCTTGTAAGAGCGTGCAGGCTGTGATATTATAATCCAGTGATAGTATTCCTCTCTCCTTTAAGTAAATATGCTTGGAAATAAATGTGAAAGCACATCAAATACTATATTGATAACAGAGATGCATGGAAATGTATATCTTACTATTTGGGGAAAGGGGTTAGACATCGGATTGGGTCGAAAGGAGGAAGGAAAACGGTTTAGAGAGAACAAGCCAACTCTGGCATGAAATTGCTTTTAGTGAGCTTGGATACTTTCCAAAATATAACAGGGTTTCAATGCAGATGGGTATTTTTTTTTTTTTTTTTTTTTTTTTTTTTTTTTTTTGTCCCCCCCACTGTGTCCCCCTAACCCGTATCTCATTCCTCCAGTGCCAGATTGCCTACTATGCTCTGAAAAAGAATCTGCCAACCTATACAGACCGCTGGTTTCTAGAGCTTCCCCTCAAAAAGATGACTCATTCAAAGGATCAGTCCATTAATATCTTTCATTTTTCTCTAGAAATATAGCCCCCCCCTGTTTAAGGTATCTTGTAGCAATTGTGATTCCAAATAGCAACAAAAATCATTAAGCCGAGAAGCTCCGTGGTTTCCTTGAGTCCATCGTGCAGCCTTGGGGTCAGTCTTTGCCCCCCGCAAGTTCAGAGGTGTTCAGGAGTCTCTCAGGGTCTTGCAGTGGCAGCTGGCAAGGCTGAGCTACACCAGATCCCCGAGCACCTTTCCCTGCTCCCACACTATCCTTGTCTTCAGCATGGACTTGGCTTGTATTTTACTGACATGGTACCTGGGTGATGCTACTGAAAGCTCCAGCTTGTTCACTGAGGGGCCTCGTCTAGGGGCAGAAGAGGCTGTGCTTTGCTTGAGGACTTGGATACCTTAAAGTATGGCTGTCCCCGTATTTTCACACTTCTGGTAGCAGGGGCAGAAGACAGTCCCTCTGTGTTCATCCCTCTTCCTCTTGAAGGCACCCAGAGCTGGTTGAGCTAAATTTTCACCAGCAGCAGTTAATTTATGCTGGCAACAAGGAGGGAAGAGAGCATGCGCTCCCAGCATGGTGTGCTTGTGTGGCAGCGGTCTATGGGGCGCCCAGGGCTGAGGGAGCCCTCACACCACTGTATGCAGTGGAGTGTGCCGTGCCCGGTGCTGACGTTTGAAACCACAGTTCGGGTCTGAGACATTATCGTGCTTGGAGCGGTCTTAGAGGCATTTGGAAAAGTTCGATCTAGGACAAGAGAATCCTCATCGTCTCTGATTTATGATTCACTGCTCCATCAGAACAGTGCCGAGGGACAGGATTCATTTTTTTAAAGTGATCCTGAATAGACGTGGTGTTGAGAGGGATTTTGGACTGTCCCATCGTATCGACCTAAAATCCTAGGAAGGAAATTCCCTTTAAATCTTTCTTGCGCACGCCATCGTACATGCCCTTACTCCTTTATTCTCATCACAGTTCTGTCTGGTTCATATGACACCACCAAGGTGAACTCGGTCACAACCATACAAAGCATTTGCTTGTCTACGATGTATGGCAAGACACCAGGTTCAAAGACAGGAGCTGGGGAGGGGGAGTGGAGGGATGAGCTGTGGTGGCCCAGTTTGGCCACATCTCTTTGATTGATGGTGGTGAATGGAAGCACCAGCCCCCTCGTTTACCCATCTAAGGCACAACTTCTCCTTTCACATAACCGCTAGTCTCTAAAACCTTGGCCAGAGATCCAGTGGAGAAAAGGAAGGAGCCACTCAGGCTCTAAACTAAGGCCTGTGGTCATGTCTTGGCACTGGCCACCCATACCAATCACAGCAAATCTGTGTCCCCTACGTGAGGCCCATGATACCCAGTGTGTGCAATTTCCATCTTATCCAGGAGAAACCATAATTGGAGGGATTTCTCAGCTCTGCAATTTAATCCAAGTGTTGATGGAGGCCAGGAGGAGAAAGACTTGGGGTGGGATGGTCCCGTCTTCTCAGAAACATCCTGGGCATGAGACTGCTGTCTTTCTACCCCTCCAGCATCAGCTCCACCGTGGAAAATGTGGAGCTTTGGGCTGTGTGTCGAAGGCGTAACTGGTACTGACAGCTTGGGGGGTGGGGGTGGGGGTGGGGTTTGCCTCCTCTGTTTCCATCAGTCTCCCTGCCGTCGTCACTCCGTCAGACAAAAGCAAATTTCATCCATCCCTGTGTGAGTCCACTCACCTTTGACCATTAATAATAAGTTAGAAAAATCCATTCCAGTTTGATCCCCTTCGTGGGCCCACGTAAGCCCTTCCTCTCCAATTAAAGCATGTCTGCGTCTACGCAGAATTCCTCTGGCAGAGCTCCAATAGCAATCCCCGGGCTTCCCTCGCTGGTGGTGGGGCTGGGTGGTGCCCATTGGACAGAGCTGGTTGCCTCAAAGAGCGGTGGTGAGAGTGGGCTTTTCATTAAATATGAGCAGATGTGAAACGTAGAGGGTCTGACAATTAGAAATGGCAGGAGAAGGGCCCTTGAATCAAAGTGAGGTCAGATGGGCGGATCAGATTACTTCTCTTACATTCTTTAGTTGTTCTGAAAATCATTTTGAATTAGTGTCAGCGGAGCCGTGATGGGTTTTGCCCTTTGTCTTTTATGCTGGGGCTGTATTGTTTCCCAAGACACTCATTAAAGGTCATTATATTATTACAGAGCTTGCTTTGGTCGCAGTTTCCCAGTTGAGCCTGTGTGCTCTGGGGACTGTCCGATTCCTTCTCTTTTGCCTTTCGTCTACCTCTTTACTTTTTTTTTTTTTCTTTTAAGGGGAAAGATTTCCGTTTTCAAGGGACGGTAAATTGAAACACAAAGTCCCATTATGTGTTTTCTGAAGTGGGAAGAGAAGTAGCCGGTTCCCAGAGGAGCGGCAATACATTAAAAGTGTTCACACAGTCTTAGAACCCTGCTTTCCTAACAGCAAGCCCTGCCTGCATGTGCCTCTCCTTGGAGGTGTGGCCCATTACACGTTCCCCTTGTTGCTAAGTCACACACTTTTCTAACGGTTGTCTCCTTCTGTTGAGCTCACGGGATGTCAGGCCACACTGTGCTGACAAAAAGATTTGCAGAGAAGGAGGACCCCTTTACAGAAGACTTAGAAAGCAGTAAGAGAAGTAATGACCCGTAAGGACTCATCACAAGACTATTCGATTTTTGGCAAGACTGAATCATTCAATGTGGTGGGGGCTAGAATTGGCGTGCAGAGCATCATTTTTGGATCGTTCCAATTTTGTTTCTACTTCGGAGGGTCCTGGGCAGAAGTACCAGCTCTCTTAAGAGATGCTAAGGTGGTATGGGCCCCAGACTTTCCACAAGTAGCTGTGTTCTGGTACCGTCAAACATAAAAACTATATGGCTAGCGACATCCACACACCCATCGATGTAGATTGAGGTTCTAATCTATTCCACTTCCCCTCCATATAATTTTGTAAAATAGTACCTTTTCTCTGTTCAGAATTTATTCTTGTCATTTCAGTCTTTGCTCGATATCTGATTGCTAAGTCTAATAGCAAGGGGGCAATTAAAATTATGATGCAGTGACAACCTAAGACCCTATTGATTCAGACCTGCCGAGGACTGCCTGACATGATGCTGGTCACAAAACCATCAGTAACCCTGACGTGAACAAATTAATCATGTGCTCGAAGAGAAACAGATCTTTAAATTTGTACTTGGAGGTAGTTTTAGCCAAAGGACATGTGTGATCACTCACACCAACCTTTCCATTGACTAATAGTTTAAACCTGCACAATTACATACACCCACTTGCAAACTACTGTAGCTAATTTTAAGTGGTGCACGACTTTTCTTTCGGGTGTAAAAATAATACAAGGAGGCATTCAACTCCAGTGGTTCGGTCGAGAGGAGAAGTCCACTACAATTAGGTTGAAGGGAGACATACCAAAATCAGTTTAGTGTGATCTTGAGTCTTGTCAGGTAATAAACAAAAATCACCTTATCCCGAGTAGCCTTTGGTTTGTACAGGCAGAGAATTAACATTGTCAATAGAACTAAAGTCACTCTGCTAAACTAATGGCATCTCGAAGTACATAGAATCAGATACTGGGGCAGGGAGTGCAAATAGCTCTAGGAAATTGTCTATAATAGGACACACCCTGTGCTGACAGTCTCCAGTGCCTGTTGCAGGGAGATTTAATTTAATAAGCTGCCTTTAAAAATCAACAGCCCATTATCATCTCAGTCCTTTTCTGTAGGTATAGTTTTGGGCGACTTTCTCAAGCTCCCCAGTGCTAAATTTTATTTCTTTATTTTACTGTGGACCTTGAAAACAAAGACTCTCTCTTCCCACTACCACCATCAGTGATAGAAAGTAAGAAAACGGATAGGCAAAGCACACTCAGCCCAAATCAGTTTAATCATTGTTCTCCCTGCATTTTTTAAAGCCTGTTCATTCTGGGTCGGCAGTTTCTCCCATTTTCTCATGCTTACTGGTGTGGTGCCTCCCTCCCTCCCTCCCTCCCTCTCCCTCCCTCCCTCTCTCTCTTTCTATCTCTCTACCTCTATCTCTCTCTTGAAGAATGCTTTCCTAGTCTCATCTTTAACTTTGTAAACTTTTCCCACTTTTCCTCTGGGAATTGCAATCTTTTTCTTCCTCTCAACAGTTTCTCACTTTTTATTAGATTCCTTAGGCATTCCTCTCCTGGCAAAACAGTATGACTACAACATTACTACTTATGTATTTCAATTGTCCTCAAACACAACTGTTGACTACACAAAATGGCAGCACTTAAATAATTAAGAACTCTTCATCACTTAGGAGAAAATACTCTCTTATCGGACTTCTTTTGCACATTATACAGAAATGCAACTGAGAGTTGCAAGTTAGTTATATCTATTCATAAGACAGGATCTAAACTTGAAAGTAGTAACATGTAATTTTCCCCCAATATCCATTTACTGCTGCTAACACTAAAGCACGCTTTGGACTCTGCCCTAGCTCTTTAGCTACCCTTGCCCCATGTGTCCTGATTTGGCCATTTGCGCTTCATTGCAGGAAGTGAAAACAGGAAGGCAACTTGGCCTAGGCAACCATTTAATCATTCCATGAGTAGTGGACCTGGGAGGGCATCTTAGGGCACTTCTGTTGTTACAAGGCAAGGCTCCTTTGATTTTCTGGTAGCCACATTCAGCAGCGGGGTGACACGAAGAACGATGCCTTCCTACTTGCTTATATGGTGGTCAGCTCATTGCAAGGCAGCCATCATGCTTGGACAAAGTTTCCTTTGAAAAGGATCCTTTTAATTGCCCATCTCTAAAGAGCTCCGAGCAAACCATGTTTTTATTCATAATAAATGACTGGGGTTTTTTCAATGTAGTGTCAGCTGAAGTAATCGACTTGCATTTCGAGACCCTGTTGTACTCCCCTTCTCCAAAATCGTTGAATTCTTTAAGATAAATATGCTGTGAAGAGGTACCGCATGTAGATGGAAGAGAAAGGGGAAAGTAGGCAAACAGCCAACTTTTCACAAGAAATCCTTTGAAGCAGAGCTGGGAGATAAGAAGTAGAAAGGTCAGAAAGAGGAAAGGGTGCTCTGTGTTTACCCCCATCACTTGGACACCTCCCTCCCCAGGGATATGATGCTTTAATAAGTGACTGGGCTCCTCAAGGACGAACCAGAAAAGATGTTGGCATGCCACAAGTAAGCTAGGCAGAAGTCCTTATGCAAGGTGACATGGAAATTATGTTTGCATTTTTATTTCAGGACAGTGGCCAGTTGTCACCATACTCACCCTGACAGCTCCTACCACCAGGCAGTGGACTCTGCCTCTTACCTCCATGGAGGAGGGGAGAAGTGGCCAGTTAGCTCTCCATCCCCCCCACCCCCTGCTATCTCAGGCGACAGATGCCAGGGCCAGCCCGCCTTTCACTTGAGCTTTCTTGTCAAGGCTGTGCCTTGAGCCCAAATCCTGACCTTTACTGTATGAAATAAAGTACTGATGAACAAGCAGAGGTTTAGAATTAGAGCAGGCTTGGAGCAAATGTCAAGTCCATCTCTGCTTCCCTCCTCCACCTGCACCAGGAGCCTGGATTAGACCCAGGCTGGAGTTTGCAGCGCCTTAGGCTTTATGGGTCTGGGGAGACATAACTTATTAACAAAGAGTTATTAAATTTTTATCAATTTTACAACACAATGTAAATGCCTCCCATGAATCTACATTGTATTCATTATCATTTAAAACGTTAATTAAGTCAAAGTTGCATTTAATTTCTCTCTAAATGGGCCTTTGGGAAGAGGCTTTTAGAAACATCTGTGGGAGCGTGCAGCTCGTGGAGACAGGGAATCCCCCAGCCCGCATTCAGGACAGCGCCCTGAGTTGATTGCTATCGCGTGTCTGTGGCTAATTTGCTGTGATGCGCTGGGGCATTGTCTTGAATTAGCATCAGACCAACGATGGTGTAAAGCCATGGGAGAGAGGCTTGCAGGGCGGCGGCCCAGGCTGCACCGCATCCTGCTTCCAAATCCCATCCAGACGGAAATGAGCAGTTGATCGGCAGCGTTCTGGTCTCAGTCAGACCTGGGGATCCTCCCTTCTCATACGGTGCCCATCATTTCAGTTGGATGCTCCTTGATCTGAGGTGGACATTTGTCATCTGGCCCAACAAATTTAGGACATTGGCCAGAGTGCTTACAGGCAAGTTCTCAGGGCTTGGGATCTTTGATTCGCATTTAAGCCTAGAAACGATGGAGCACAGAACAGTGTAATGGCAACCGTTTTCTGAATAGAGTGGATGTAGAGGTTACAAACAGGTCATACTCATCGGTGAGGAGGAAAATAGAGTGAAGCCTACTAAAATTTGCTGAAAAATTGCTTTCCTCTTCTGAGGCAAGGTTGACACCTCTGCTATTAGTGTGTGTGTATTCCTAGGAACCAAGGCTTATGTGGTGGTGCTGGGAAATGGCCAACTGCTTAACTTGGATTCACGTTAAGACTAGACTTAGTGTCTACTCTTACTGTATGCAGGGGACTCTGCCAGCCCTGCAAGGGGGTGTGTGTATGTGGATACGTGCATGTTAGTTACTGTTGTTATTGTCGCATTGAACCCACACGTAGCATTTGCTGCATTGCAGACACTGCTCTGTGCCCTGTACAGATATTACTTAATCCTTACCATGGGGTAGGCAGTAACTGTTATTTGCCATTGAGGCAACTGTAAACTGAGGCATCTGTGCATTGACAGATGAGGCAGCTGAGGCACAGAGAGGTTAAGTGACTTGCCAAGGGTCACATAGCGAGTCGGTGGTGGGGCTGGCATTTGAGGATAGGCTGGACGGTCGGTTCTTCACTCTAGGGAGCAAACTGAGTTACTCATTTCCTTACTCAGTTGAAGAAGATGGGTATGTCGGTCTGTCTCCAAGGAAGGAGAAGAAAGACGAGGATTCCAGTCCTGAGAGCTGGAGACAGTGTGGGAGGCGTTGTGAGAGAGGGAGGCAAAGTGCTTGGCAGTGCAAAGGCCCAGAGGTCACCTCCTGTTGGTCAGCCGAGGAAAGGTCCCACAGGAGAGGACAGTTCGGATGTGCATTGGGGGATGGGAGGCAAAGGGTGTCCTGCCTGACAGCATGAGAGAGGGCATGGCAGTGGAAGGGGGTGCCGAGGGCTGGAGCCTCCTGTCTAACAGCTGGTCACCCAGTTTGGCTGGAGCATAAGACCTGTGCCTGGGAGCAAGGGGAGACGAGCCTTGAAAGGTGAGTAGGGCCCTGTTATGGCACTGTATTCACACGTAATACAATAGAAAGCATTCAAGGTACTCGATCAGGGGAATGAGCCACAGAGGCTTTGTTTTGGTAGGATTTCAATGGCGGCTCTGGGAAGAGGGGCTGGAGCTGAGGGCCTTGGGAGCCATCCTGTGAGGTGGAGAAGACCAGCGGGGGGCGGGGGTGGGTCCATCTTACGCAGAAATTGCCAAGTGTGCCAAACAGGACGTTAAAGGCACTGACTCTGCAAGTGTGAGGAGTGTCAGGAAAGCGTCTTGAACGGCCA
>NW_006795342.1:586188-597194 GCF_000442215.2 Lipotes vexillifer
GGGGTGGGATGTGCTAAGAGGAGGCAGGAGTGAGCTGCTCCAAGAAGCCTGAGGAAGGAAGGCGATCTAACGGCCTCTAGGACTCCCAGCTGAAGCACATTATCCAAATACAATTCCAAGAAGTTAAAATCATTTTAAAGAAATTTTAATTGATGGCGCTGAAGCGGTTGAATTCCATTAGTTAAATTTCTTGAGCTTAATTCTCCCCAGCTGACTCAGCAGTCATTGTGCTTCCCATCTGGGCTCTGTGGAGTCGTCGTCTTATTGGAGAATTTCCTGGGATCTTGGCTGGGCCTGGAGACCTACTGGACTGTCTCCACAGCCCCTGGTCTTGGGGATCTACTCCATCTATTTTTTTTTTTTTCTTTTTTTTTGAACCAGTACTATTTCTTCTTCCCTTACCAGCCTCTGCATTTCCAGCAAGACCCATATCTTGAGTGTGTTGATGGGGGCAGAGCCAGGCAGCTCTGAATCGCTGGCATGAATGGCCTTGAACCAGGCTGGGCGGCAGAAACAAAGCAACGAGAGCCACCAGCTGGGACATGTGGCCACGGCCCTGAGGGTCGTGCCTCGAGCTGCCTGTGGTGGCTTCAGTTAGAGTTCGTGGGAATTCTTTTTTAAATCCCTGTGTATGGCAAGGTGACTTTCTCATCCCATCTTTCTCAGGGAGACAGCTGGTCTCCTTCCATCTATGGAGGGAAAAAAATAATAAAGTGCTGCACATCCCATTCACTGAAAAATCCGCTGTTGTTTCCAACCACCATCGGACTCTGGTGGAAATACAAAACACATTTACTGTGAAGTATGGCCACACAAACTCCAAGGAAGTCGTGTGGCATTTCTAAGTACCGTGGAGCAATTTTCTTTTCCTTTTTATTTCTCTGTGCACAAGAATTTGATCTGCGTTCATTGTGTCTGTATGTCAGCACCCAGGACTGGAGATTTATGCACACCTTTGACCCCAGAGGGTCATTGAAACAGCACAGAAGAGCACGTGAGTCCTGAGCTCCCTCGAAGTGGTGGAGTGTGCGTGCTGAGAATGCCAACTCCTGGCATTCTCTCCAAGGTTTTCTCCTGAACCAACATTCTCTTCTTTTTTTGGGGGGGGGGGGCCATGCCGCACAGCTTGCGGGATCTTAGTTCCCTGACCAGGGATCAAACCCGCGCCCCCTACAGTGGGAGCACGGAGTTCCTAACCACTGCCCCTACCAGGGAAGTCCATCACGTTGAATTACCGAGGTAATCAAGGAATCCTCCGTCCTTACATTTGCTTACCAGAGTTTTGCTTCCCTAGCCAAACACCTTTCCAAGGGGAATCTAACTGAACAGAAACAAGTTCAGCATTGTCAGACCCACACAGTTGAAATTTCAGAGAGCATCGAAAAGACCTTTTTATAAATAGTCAGTGCCTGGTTTGCAGAGAGCTTCTAGACAAGCTCGTAGGTTTTTTGTTTTGTTTTGTTTTACTGAGGAGACATTCGTCTGATCCCCAGCTCATCTGAGCTGGGGAAAAGGTCTGAAGATTCCAAGGTGGCCTTCCTTCTCTGACCATTTCATGTGCTCATCCGCGGGAGGAGCTGTCCTCCCACAACCAAGGGAGATAGCAAGAGAAAAATGCTTCTGGCCTCTTGGAGTAAAGCTGAAAGCCCTGCTCTTATCCCGTTCAACATGGCAGGGTGAGTACCACCAAATACTCCAAAAGCTACAGAGAAAACCCTGTGCAAACTCGAAGCGGGAGCTTTTGAGGCAGGTCCGCGTCAGGGATGATCAGCCGCCCTGAACGACTTTGAAATGAAATGAGAAAGACTGCTCCTCAGACCTGGAGCCACACAAGGTGGTACCTGCAGGGGCATCTGTAGGCCACAGAGCAAGGGCCGTCTTCTGGGAGTGGAGTCGACTGCTTGCCATAATGTGATCTTCCTTTTGGCCCTTGCCAGCTTTCTGGGCTGGGGCCAGTTGGATTGCACTCAGTCAAGGAAAGACCTGGGGGCTGCCTGCCTTTCCCTCCAAGGCCAGAAATGTACTGTGCTAGAATCCTTGGCTGGGCTTTGTAAGTTGGCAAGAATGCCTGAGTAGGAAGTGGCCTGAAGGGTTCCAGTTCAGTAAATATTTGATGAGTGAAAGAACGGATAAGTGAAGGGCTTCTCAGCCATTAGTTAAAGGGATAGATGGTCAGCCAGAAGCAGGATGGCCCCGGATCTGTGAAGTTTCCTAAAACTTTCTAAGCCGCTTACAATATAGTATATGTGTAGGTACAGGTAGAAATATAAAGATATACATATAGATACAGGTATATATAGATATATATAGTGTGTGTGTGTGTGTGTGTGTGTGTGTGTGTATGTAGATATAAAGATATAGATACAGATATATAGATATATAGTGTGTGCATATATAAATATAGATATATATAGTGTGGGTATATATAGATATAAAGATAGATACAGATATATATATATAGTGTGTATATATAAATAGAGATATATATAGTGTGGGTATATATAGATATAAAGATAGATACAGATATATATAATGTGTATATATAAATATAGATATATAGATATAATAGGGTGTGTATTTATAGATATATAGATAAAGATATAGATACAGATATATAGATATATATAGTGTGTGTGTGAGTACAATCTTGGATCCCAGTTGGAGATATCCCACAATTAGGATACAAGAAGATTCACAGGGGATAATGTAGCGAGAAAGAAAAACTAGGATGTAACGGAAGGATCTTGAAAATCATCGACTAGGAGGTACAATCCATATTCTTTGTGAAGGTTAAACATTGGGAAAAAAGATCTAGAAACAAAGACTGAAAAAAAAAATCACGGTAGGCAAAAACCCACCAATGTTTCAAGTGAGGAGAGACAGGGATACCGCCACACAAAGTGTTCGTGTGTATGCAGAGCATGTATCCTAGAAAATCAAGGACTTGTGACATTTGCATTCCGTTTTACTAATTTTGCTGAACCTGATCACTTTCGTGTGAGTCAGGGTGGCACAAAAATACTAATGCATCAGGTGGGACCAATATGAGAAAAGGGGCCCATTTGTAGAGAGCCGTAGCCATTTGCGGATGACCAAGTCAGCCTGCCAAACTGTGGAGACACGTTTGAGGCCACGCTTGACTATTAAGATCATTGACTCTGACTTGAGGTAGGCAGATCCAATCGTATAGCACCCAAGTGACAGTTCCTCCCACCTTGAGGTGTCTGAAGGCTGTGTGTCTCATGGATATTTTCTATTGTGTCATCTTTCTGTGTATTCCGCTCGACACAAGGAGCGGGCAGGGAGCTTTCTTGATCGCTCACAGACCTCTCTCAGGTTGTACCAAGCATTCCCTTACCTTTGAGTGGCTTTGAATTGCTCTCTGCACTTTCTCAAGGTTGATCTGGCCGTTTCTTCAGTGCAGATGAGTAAATTTCCACATATGGCTT
Organism: Lipotes vexillifer; assembly: GCF_000442215.2. NCBI lineage: Eukaryota > Metazoa > Chordata > Mammalia > Artiodactyla > Lipotidae > Lipotes > Lipotes vexillifer. The sequence goes on from NW_006795342.1 coordinate 589,638, forward strand.
GAAACAGAACCAACTGAGAGAACACGTCCATCAGGGATGCTTCCAAGCCAAAGCCCTAAACAGGTGTTACTGAAAAGGGAGGTACAATGACCTGCAGAGAAAAGGGGACGTGCAGTGAAAATGACAGAATGAAACTTGCTAAGAGTGCAGACAGGGATGAGGTACAGACTCAGGTCATGTGGCCTGGAGGTCTTGGCACGCAGATGTGAAATATGCAAGGTGCTAGTTGCTGGAAGGGCCACTCCTTCACGGATTTCTTCCATGAAGACGAAGATGGGTTCTGATAGGCAGACATCTCCTGTCTTTTCTCTGAATCATAGTAGGGGATTCCCAAGCCATTCACCTCACTGTGGGGTGAACTAAGTGATCTCCTTGGCAATTAAAGCCTGAAATTCTAGGAAAGCTTAGGGCAGGGAAAAAGAGAGAAGGGGTGAGATTTGTGTGTTTTCTGGGGACTTTGAAATCAGTCCTGGTGCAGTCACGTTTTGATATGTTCACGAAATGGATGCTCAGTGGATGCTGACTGCTATAATAAGAGTAATGCCTTACACATGTATGAGTCCTCATACTCCTCAAGGCACCTGCATCCTCTTACTTTATCTAGGCAATCCCAGAATAGACGTCTTCCTTTACTATTGTGGGGCTTTGAGCCAGCTCCAGAACCTCTCTATTCCTTAGTTTCCTCATCTGTAAAATGGAGATAATAATAGGACCTATCTCGTGGACCAACTGTGACTCTGTGTCTCCTCATTCCTCATCTTACTGAAACTACCTTAGGACTTTTCCATCTCTAAAATGGACATAGAGTTAGTGACATGGAGTTACAGTTCAGCGTGTTTTCGGAAGATGAAGGTTGGAGAGCAAACGAGGGGAACAGATGGCGGGGAGAGAGAACGTTTCTTTTAAATTCTATCCAAATTTCTTTTCTTGATGGGGTTCTTGATCTCAACCCATCTTTGAGGTCTGGATGGTGTTAAGGCCTCACATCACATCACCTTTTCTAAATTTCTTTATGAGCAGTTGGGCTCTGCTGCTTGTTGATTTTCCCATTAGTAAGATTAGTGCAAAGATGGTGCCCAAATCTTTCACCCACGCCCTGCCTTTGCCTCTTTCTTTGAGCAGACCTGATGTGAGGACAGGTCTAGAGATGGGTAGTTGCAGTGGAGAGCACAAGGTTCACGAAACCCCAAACAGTTACTACCTGACCTTTGCAGAAAGACACTTGCTGACTCCTGCTTTAAACACACAGTTCAAATGGAGCCATCTCTGATGACTTCCTGACTGCCCACCCCCGCAACTCAGATGGATCTCTCTTCTATAATTCTGTAACAACTCCAAAGCCTCATTTAGAGCAGTTTTCATCTTGGGCTTTTTAAAAGTAAGCAACAAGCCACAGACAACTCTCAGTGGTCTTCGGATTCCTCTCAACGTGTTGCACACAGCAGCCGAGGCGCACAGTAGGAATTCAGCACCGATTTGCTGAATAACATGCACACTGTGTCAGGATTATGTTTCCATAGCTTATGAGGCCCGTATCTCGAGAGAGAAGAGGATCTTGAGCCTAGAGGTCTCGCTTCTTGTTCTCTCGTGCCATCTCGACCAAAACACCTGTTTCTGGACAGCTGCTTCCTTGGACTGCTGGAGCACTCTTGAAGAGCTGCGTCAAGATTTAACCACTGCTGCTTTTGAAGAGAGCGCATTTCTTTCACTGCTTCTGCTGGGCATCGTGTTGGAGGCCCGTGGTGCTCTGTGGCGGATGTGGGGGTGCAGACGCATTCCCTTCCGGAAGTCATCGGGTCTTTGCGTCTGGGTGGGTGGTAGAGGTGCAAGTTAGCAATGCGCGGCACACCCACTGTTTCGCTCCTTCCAGAGCGACCTCATTCTGCCCTTCAGGTCCGCAATACGTTCCTAACTCAAGCAAGCTCCTTTCATCCAACTCTGATTCTCCGTTAATTGAATTTATCCAACTGCTCTGTAGGCCGGGCTTACATCTTTCATCACTCAGACCCCAGTCAGCTGCGGGGACCTTCTCTTGCTGTGCTAATACACTGGCTGACCCACTGGGAGTTATGTTGAGGCAGGGCAAGCCCCCAGCTCAAATCTCGACAGCCCTCAGCTCCCAGAGTCCCCCACCCCCTCTGCATCTGCCTGGACTTGCTCCTGGTAACCCTGTCTCTCCACACAAGTCGGAAGCAGCTGAGGTGGGAGATGAGATGCTCTCTGCCCATGCTTGAGTCCCTCCTCTCCAAGTCCCATGTGATAAGTAACTGGAGATGCTTTGGGTTTACAGGGAGCACTCTGACATTTGATTCTCATAACACGTATGCCTTAGCCAACTTAGGTGGAAGACCAGAATGTAAAGGGATTCCACAGTTTCCATCAGAAATGACAAGAGTGTCTGTGTGTGTGTGTGTGTGTGTGTGTGGTTTTAAGGGATGCCCCTTTGGTTGCTGCATGAGTAATCTTTTTCATTGCAGTTGTTAGAGATTAAATCTCAATAGCTTCTTGGAATTAGAGTGGGCTTCCCGTCGGCTGAATGGGCGGTGGCGCTCACCCGCTTCCAGTAACAAAATCCAAGAACGGCCCTACCTTCTTCTTCAGCTCTTAGCAGCGTGTGGTCGTCTTGCTTGAGATCAAATCAGGGCCACGTAGGAACTGTCATTTTTCACTCACCGGGCCCTTTGATCCCATTTGGGATTTATTCGTTTCAAATGAAAAATCCGATTCCTATTGTATACATCTATCCTATAGAATGCTTTTTTATTTTTTTTCTGTTAGAGATCAAATCAGTGTTGTCAGTAGTATGGGCATTAGTTATCACCACCAGATTTCGCAGCCGACACGTTGTTTCTGTTCTTAAGAAATCACCAGCCGCCTTCTGTTGCATAACGATCACTTGCAGCGAAGCTACAGCATGCCTTTCCTGGCTGCTTGGGTGTTAATTTATTTCACAGTTTCCTTTGCAGCTATAATCAGAGTCACCTATCACACGCCTGTTCTTCCTTTTATTGTGTTCCTTTGCTATCGCGTTTGTGTGATCTTTTTCTGAAAAAATGACAGCTACTGTTTCTTTGCTCTCTCTATCAGTGACTTAAATGCTCCATGGCTCCTCTATTGCCATTTAAAAAATATAACATCTTATAGATGTAATCATAGTTATTTATAACTCAGGTTTTGTTATATGAAAAAAATTCCCTAAATGACACCTTGGTTCAAGTACAGTTTTTAAAGACGGGGGAAATATTCTCTGCAAAAACACTTTCCTCTAAATTGTAGATGAAGGGAAAGCTCTCTGTCGGTAAGATTATAATGCGCGTTTCCTGAGTTCTTAGTACATCGAAATGTATGAACATTATTTTTATGTAAGCGATCAAGTGGTGGTGGTTAATAACATGTTGTTGGAGGAAAAAGAGCTATCCCTTTTGATTCATTTGGATATTTACTGGGTGACTTACAGTGCTTTACGTATTAAAATCGGTTTATCAACAGTTAACATTCTAGGTTTTTATATAACCATACTCCAGGTAATAGAGCATTATTAAACTGCAACCAGTGTGTTTGAAATCTGCCGGCTGGTAATAAAATTCTTATGTATAACAGCAGCTGAGAAATACTGCTGTATATTTATGCAAAGATTGCAAGATAGATGGTGGCCAGCAAACTGCAGAGGGCCTCGAAATGCGAATCTGTCAGCAGGTGGCGCTGCTCTTCTATAAATGAAACCGTCTACCTGGATTACTCTAGGTCCTGGCCCCCCCCACCCCCCCCTCTACTCTGCTTTTTCTTTTCCAGATTCTCTCTCCTTTAGTTCTCTACAATGAATGTCTAAAACTATGTTCATTTGTTTGTTCGTTGAGGAGATAGTTCTCCAATAAGACAACACCTTTTAATTGCTAAGATTTCCTTAAATTCAACTTGCTTGATTTAATGCTCATTTGGAACAAGTCCTAGTTAAATAAATGTTACTGTTTTGAAAAGGTAACTACACAATACCAGATTCTCACCCCTGAGACCGGATTACCTCCGCCATCTGATCACTGTTATGTGGCAAGTCGCATTTTTAACTACTGTTTATTTATACAAATTAATTCCCTAGGCTTCGTTCCATACCAGTATAAGGAGGGACATTTTTATAAAGGGGGCTTTCGTACTGGATTAGTGTGCTATATAAAAATAATTTTAATGTAATGTTCTTTCATCAGGAATTACTTTAGAATCCAAGTTAACCAAAGAAGGTTGCTTTTCTCCTTAGGCCAGAACTAAATTTCTGACAAACAGGATCAGAGGTTTTTGGTTTGGTCTTGTGTTTTTTTTCTTTTTCTTTTTCGATAAGGTTGTCCACACAAAGACTGATCAACTTGTCAATTTGGGCAACAATGAGTGAAAAAAAACAAATATACAAGCAAAACTTACTTTTATTCATTTATTTTTTCATCCACGCACAGGTTATTCTTCAATCTTTTAAATTTCTTTAAAGACACAACTACATCTTTTTACTAAGTTGTTTTTTGTTTTGTTTTTTTTTCCTTTAACCTACAGTACTGCTTTTATACAGGGTGTTTGGTTATAAACAATGGCCTGTTTAGGAGACAATGGATTTACTGAGGTTATGAAAGGGGAGAATTAAAATACATTCTAGGATGACTCCTATATTTGTTTACTTTCTTAATTGTTAAATGCTACCTATAAAGAAATTTGGATGCAGATATTTTACTCTTTTTGTAAGTTAAAAGTTCCAAACCATTAATTTTGGGTATCCAACAGGAATTTTCTCTTTTGAGTTTTTTTTTAAAAAACTTTTTCTAGGCATACTGGGCTAAGACATGTAGGTTAAGGATCCAGATGACATCATGTACGTTCTTATTTTATTCATTTATATGCTTTTGACAGAGAAAATCCTGAAGTGTTATTGGTTGGGTGAAATCAAGGAGTAGAGGATTGGGGGGGGGGGGGGCAGGCGGGGAACATTCCTTCTCGGTGAATCCAGTTGGAAGCACTGGTTTTGATGAAAATGTTTTTTGAAGTATTGACTGCAATCAGTTTTCTTGTTAAAGCCAAACGCTGACAGCTTCCCTTCCAGTTCTCTTTATAGGGAGTGAGATCAACGTGAGTAGTTGAAGGCAGGAAATAACCATCCCAGTGTAAAGGTAGGATTTACCTGGCTGGGTTATGAAGAAGCAGCCTTGTGAGTTTCACAGACCCCTTTCCCAGGCATTAAATAACTTTATTTTCCTGCCAAATATACTCTCTAGAATAAAATCGAGACCTCCAGTGGAACTGGACCCTTGCCAGCATCCTCCTGCTTATTAGTACCGTGCACATATGTGTGCATCTTATCTTGGACCCTTATAACTTTGAAGTGGCTGGACAGGAAGTGGGCTGAGTTAAGGGGATTTCTGATAGACTTTTCCAAGATGCAAACCACCCACTATCCTCTCTGAATCTGAGTACTGAAATCGAAGGAAAAAGAACTTTCAGAGGATTCAGATTATTACCAAGAATTATCCAAATTCTGCCATCTGGAATTTAAAGCTTTATAATATCTGTCCCCTATATCCCCCAACTGTGCCCTCAAATAAACCTTCCTGCTCCAGCCAAACTGCTTTTCTTACAGTTCCTGAGCTTAGTGCCTCCCCACCTCCTTGCCTTTGCTCCAGCTGCCCCCTCCACCTAGCATGCCCTTCCGACCCTTTGCTGCCCCCGCCCACCTAGTTTATTCAGCATCATGGCTTAAGGGCCCCAGCACGCCAGGCCCTATGTTTGGTTCTGGGGATACGCAGGTGAATAAGGCTGACATCTTTCTCCATCCAGCTCTTGTTTCCAGTCTTATTTTCCCTAACCACCCAGGCCTACTAGCACTTATTATGTACAACATTTCATTTAGCCCTCACCTGACGTTATCATGCTACACTTTTCATACTGTTATTTCATATAACTTGTGAATTTTATATAGATATACATGCATCTTTAATGCAGTTGTCGCATTTCTTCAGCTAGACTTGTGGTTCTCTTTTATTGTGCATCTTTAAAAAGATTTTTGAAAAAAAAGGAAAAGCAATGCCCAGCCCCTAGCCCCTCAGGATTTGTGTTGAGTTGGTCTGGTGTTCTGTAGAGTTCTCCAGTCCATTTTATAGAAAGGCAGAGTTGAGAACCACTGAGCTGGACCACACTTTCCTATTCGGTAGTGCTTTGGGGTTGAGTGTGGTAGGAAGTTCTGGGTAATTCTTTGTGGCTGTAGGGTTTTGAGGCCTTCAGTCCGTGGCTGGTTCCTATGATATCTGTCAAGTAACAGAAGAGAGCATTAAGCCCAGAACCATTACAGAGCAGAGCTGAAAAACTCCTATGCTTAATTAATGCCAATCCTCCAGAAGGGGAAGAGTCTTGCCAAGGCCACACATTTGATCTAAGCCGGGACTAGACCCTAGAGCTCCTCACTACTACTAGGCTGTGCTTTTTCCCTCTGCAATGCCACCTCTGGCAGCTAGGAACTGTTTCTTAGGAACTTTACTAAGGGCTCAGTACTATTGAGAGATTCAGAGGTGGGGAGACCACGTAAAGGAACTTGTAAGTCTAGTTGGGGACGATGCATGGAAATGGAAAACAAATTATAATGCAAAAAAAAATGAGATGTCAGAGGGGTGTGAGATGAGAAGTGCCAAGGCGCTTTGAAGAAAGGAGGGATTCCACCTTGTTACAGTCATCTGGGAAGGCTTCCCGGAGGAGGCAGGCTAACCTGTCTCTTGATGGGTGGATAGAGTAGGGAGGAAAAAGGAAGATCTGGTGGAAGGAATAGAGGAGTTGCTACCCCTCTACCTCATCATCCCCCTGCCCCTCCCATCACCTCCCAAGTACGTGCCCCAACCCTGTGACCTCCCACCAGAAACTGAAGGGCAAAAGCCCCTCACAAGCAGGCAGCATGAATTTCCTGTAATTTAGAGGAAACAGTGGGGTTTCTCCACGTTTCCGTTTGACTTTCATTTGTTATTGCTCTGAACGGTCCCAGCCTCCTTCATTTGAGGCCCATTTAAACATTTTCTGGCTTTTCTTGCTTTTACGACACTTGGCATAGCCTAATTATTTTGACCCGAGCAGTTCCTTGGGACCATATGCAATATGGGACAAAGGTGACCATCGAACAGGGATGCAGAGAACGGGGATGGGGGTGGTGGATCTCACCCCATTCTAGCGCCTGGATACCGGGTCAGTTGCTTGGGGCAGAGGAGAGATTGTGCACCCGTTTGAGTAGAACAAAGTCAAAAGAAAGCAGGTTGGCACTGTAGAGAAGGATCCAATGACAGAGAGCTCTAATTGCTTTGATTTCTCAAAGCCAAGATAATGATGGGTAACTTTTATCAAGAGCCTGCCAGAAACTCTTCTAAGCACTTTTCAATCTATTCTCTTTTTTTCACTTTTTTCACTCTATCCTCACAACAACCCTCTGGGGAAAGTACTCTGATTATTCCCATCTTATAGGTGAGAACAATGAACTTAGGCAATTTACCAAATACCCAGGTTCAGATCTAACAGCCCACAGGTGTCAAGTCCTGGGTGCTGAAC
>NW_006795342.1:597227-598741 GCF_000442215.2 Lipotes vexillifer
AAGTCCTGGGTGCGGAACCGCTACCCTCACTGCAGCTCAATATGAGTTGACGTATGTAGAGGGATCTTCCAGCCTTACAATCCTTATCTCACGGGTAGCAAACTTGAGTGCCATTGGAGTCGGAGCCAGAGATGCTACCAAGGGGTACTGCCGTATGACTGGGGGGTCCAGGAGGCAGCCTGGGGGTATTTGAGCAGCTGGTGAGCTCATGTCCCCTGAGACAGTTCCCTTCCTGGAATGCGAGCCTAGTCTTCTGCAAGATTTTAAGACAGAAGTGAGAAACCCAGCTTTTTATGGATAATCTTCAGACTCAAAGATTGTCCTGCATATAAGATCCGATGGAGCAGTGGCAGGGTGGTGTCAAGCAGAGCACATCAAGACAGTATTTGTCCTCAGACTGTCAGCGTGTGGCCACTGGTTATCTCATTTATCCCACAGCATCTCCAAATCTTGGTGTCCTCATCTGTCCAGCAGGGATCTTGTGACATTAGGGTGTTGAGTAACTTGTCTGAGATCAGAGCTCTAATGAGGGTTGGAGCTAGGACTTGGATGGTTGCCCTGACTCTAGAAGCCCATATCTTCATGCTATCCTCACGGGCAGAATTCTCACAGCAAATGATCTGGATTAGAAGTCAGCAGACCCGGGTGCTTCTGGGTCTGCATACTAGTAGAGCCTTGAGCCCAAAGAGGGTGAGGTCTGCTCACCCCTAAACCTTGTCCAGCCCCGCTTCTGCATTCCATACCATGTTCTCTAACTGTGTTGACCAGCAAGGGCCCACTGTGCCCTAGCATTTTAAAATGTTGCAGAGAGTATGTCCGAAGATAAATTATGGTAGAATACAGATAATGATTTTATAGTTTGAGAACATCTTTAGAAGGTGACTGTGCCCTTAAGAAATATACTAAATGCTGTGTTTAGTGTAAAATCATAATCCAGACGGGTCCTTACATCCCAAGGTTAAAAGCATACAGTATTTCTAAAGTGTACTGACAGGACATTCTTCATCGGGCCATGCAGTGCACCTGGGTTGCACTAAGAACCCATGCATTTTACCTTTATCTGAGTTTCAGAGAAAGTATCAGTGCAACCATCTGGAGTGCATATTGGAATGCTAGGGGGCTCTTGACAAAACTGGCTCAATGGCAGATAGGGTGTTTATGGATGAGCCGATAATAATAACGATATTAATAATAATAATGGTCCTTATCTGTATAGTGTCTTATGGTTTAGAAAACAATTTCACATACACACAATTAGATGCGAGGCTGATCTTCAAATAGAATCATTGGGGCAAGCATTAATTCTAAAAACGTAAACAGCAAAGTGAAAATGGAAATGAAAATATGATTGACATTTTCTGCCAGTCATGTTTATTTGAAGCTGTTTAGGGGGAGGAAAAGCAAAAAGAGAAGGAAGGTAACAATTCAGTCAACACATATAAGCAAATAAAAACTTTTACCCCAAAGTGGAAATGTAAATCAAAATTGTGTTCAGCAGTAGAATTTGATGTCAG
>NW_006795342.1:598803-604351 GCF_000442215.2 Lipotes vexillifer
CAGCAGGAGAATTTGATGTGAGCTGTGAAATTAAGTCCGGGAGAGACCTGACCCTTTCTCTCTCTTCTGTTTCTCACCCTGGGCTGGTGGCAAATCTTGGATTCCTCAGGCAGCATGATCTTTTCTCCACTCCTTCAGGTGTCTGACAATTTGTAAATCCACCAGGAAGCCTTTCTTGCAAGGATTTTCCTGAAAAATCTCATGCACACAGCATGAAGTGATCAAAAGAATAATTCATGTTTTATATTTGCCTTGTCCAGTTTGGAACAAGGGAGCATATAGACGCACATGCAGAGACAAACTAAGGTAACTCCTCTGTAATGACAGGCAGGGTGGCAGAACCAGCACCTAGAACACCCTTGAGAGATGGACAGGGCAGGGCTGGGACCAGAATGGGAAGAACGAGGCACTTGCTTTGGGCACCAAATTTAAGGGGCACCAAAAACCTCAGTCATCAAGAAAAATAATAGTTCAATGCAGTAGTTTTTTAAAAAATCAAAATGCAAAAAATATCCATGATGCATATAATGTCAGAATTTAAAATAAAGACAGGATAAATAGCGACTTTAATGCTGGCATTTAAGCACGGAATTTCACAAGTCAGTAGGGGGTAGAATAACAAATGGCACCTCTGCCATCTATGTGAGCACTTGATGTGTACCAGGAACAGTGTTCGGTACCTTACAGGCATTTTCTCTTGATACATTTCAGAGGGACCCAATTTGTCCTACAGTAAATCCAAATCTATTTGATAATAAACTATATTAGAGAGTTCCTTTACAGGCTCCATAAATTCCATTACAGTCCATTTTGTCTTTGTTAAACATATGAATTGAAAATTACGATCCCTTTATTCACAATGATCGCTTTAGACGCACAGCTCAAAAAGATCGGCATTAACTTTAAAAAATATATTAGCATGCTTGTATCTATTAAGAACCATTGCTTTGTAGGCTCTAGCTGATGGTTTTTATTAAGTATACTGCGGGAAGGGGAAAAATCAAGGATAATTATAAATTCGTGAATACATCATTCATTGGCATAAAGTGATTTCCATGGGATGGATGCAGAATTATCTATTTCCTCAAGAAAATCTCTGAGATGTTCTGATTAAGCCCATAATCTAGTCTATGTGAAATTCTAGCCAAACTGATGGGGCACGTTTTCTTTTCTGAAACTACCTTTGATAAGAAATGCATTACAAACTCATCAGTTTGGCTTCCTGTTAACAAAAGGACAGCTGCCGTCCGGATCGTTCTGGATGCACAGTGAAACTGCCACACCATGTATCCTCCAAGTAAAGCTGTGCAAGTTTGACAAGGGGCAGATGAATCCAGGAGTTATTGTACAGGGCTTTACATCTATGCGGCAGCTGACGGTTGAAATAATCATCTGTATATCGCTCTGAGCTAACTGGGGAAAGGTTGACACTGTATATTTTCAGCAGATCTAGTCTAATGTTTAATCTTTTGTCTTGGATGGGCTCTTGCTGGGTGGACTTGGAGTACACACTGACAGCTCCAAGGAATTGCCCATGGTGGATGTGGTTTGCCTTCATTATCGAAGTGCACAGTGGATGAATCTAACTTAGCTTGCATTGGAGAACGGGAAACTCACCTGACTGGTCTCCCCCAGTACAAGGGGTTCTGCAGGACAAATAGCAGGTTGGGTGGGAAGGACGTTCAAGTCTCTGAACTACCTCCGTCCCTCCCGAATTCCCCACAGCTGTGCACTTGAAGTGAGTTCCGTGTGTGTTGCCTTTATTGTCTGGCTGTCTCGGCAGACTGGGGAGAGCATTGTCCCTTTTGAGAACTGGAAAGCTAGGACAACGGGAGAAGATACATGGGGTAGCCAAGGTTTGCTGATACACACATCAGCAAGCCTTGGCTGTCGAGGACCAGCTAGTAAATATGTTACACTTGGTGGGCTTCACAGTCGCAATCGCAATTATTCGACTCTGCATTGTAGAGCGGAAGCAGCCATGGATGCCAGGTAAACAAATGACTGTGGCCATGTTATGAGAAACTTTCTTTAGAGCCACTGCAATTTGAATTTCATATCATTTCAATGTGTTATGAAATATTATTCATCTTAGACTTTTCCCCCTAACCATTTAAAAATGTAAAAACTATTTTTAGCTCGTAAGCTTTACAGAGATATGTTCCAGAGTATAGTTTGCTGATCCCGGAACTTGAGAAATATAAAAAGAAAGAAGGCAGCTGTTGGTGCCAGGAACTTGGCAGATTTCTTCCCTATTCTCCAACTCAGCCCCACAAACATGTACTGCATGTGTCAGGGCTACGAGAAGGAGTCAGGTACGCTTTTTGGCCTCAAAAGTCTTTACCATCTTGTTGGTGTTGGGAGTAGGGCAGAAGGAGAGAAGGAAAGGAAAGTTGAGAAGAGGCTGTTTGGGTTGAACACTTGTACAGTTTTCTTCTGTTTGATTCAAAGTAAAAGTTTTCTTCTACTACCTTCCCAATCTCCAAACTCCATAGCGATAATTCAAAGAAATTCTTGCATTTCTCATTGCCATTGTGTATTCGCTTTTAGATCTCCCTTGTTCTTTTCTGTGTCTCATCTCTGAGAAGCTAATAGCGAGTGATCTTTGCTTGAGACTCTTCTTTGCCCTTGAGGTGATGGAGACAGTCTATTCTAAGAAAAGAAGAAAGAAAAGAACCAAAGGCAACCAGATCTTCAAAAGGACTTTTCTACCAAATACTGCCAGGGCAAGAGCATTGGGCAGGTTATAATGACAGCTCAAGTTTTTAGTAAAGATATTTTAGCTAAGATTCCAGATACAGGGGATTTTGATGAATGCTGGACTCTAACCAGGATACATATAGAACGTGAGGCTATGGTTTGGGATGGGGTGTGTGAGTACAGCAGGTACATCTAATCCACCAAATTTGATTCTCGAAGATCTGTTAGGCCACAGTATTTCTGTAGAGAACATTGCAATCCAGGTCATGTGGATTCTGTTAATATATTTGTAGAGTATTTCTTCTGTCTCCCATGTAGGAGCTGAATTCTCTCATTACTCTGTGTTGATGGACTCAAATGTACACAATTCAGGTTTCCTAGGCAGTGAATAGAGCCAGAAATATACCCTGTGATTAACTTCTGCATAACCTATTGTTCCTTAAAGTCTCCCCCCTCCATTCTCCTGTTAGCTCCACAAAAGCCAGAAATGAAAAGCCTCCAACAGGCCTCCCCTTCCCTGCCCCCTCAGCCTACCGTGCCGTGCCGTGCTGCTGCTCCGTGCCTGGGCTCTGGCAGCTTGGAGATTCTTTCCATCCTCATTTTACATAATAACAGGTCGTTGTTGTTTCCTGCCTACATCCTCTAGGTTTTCCAAATAAATGCATTTGCTGTTTCTCAGCTAGAAGTTGTGAAATTACCCTGCCTGATAATGTATATGGTACAGTGATGGCTCCATTATAGAGAGTTACGTATATTGTGTTGGTGATATTATTATTGTTGCTGGCATTGCTTTTGATAGGGAGCATCCTTCATTTTTTAATTATCTGTGTATTAATATTCTCCATGATCTTTCAAAACAAGTAAGCTTTTTTTTTTTTTTGGATTGATTTTATCAATAATACCTCAAAGTCTTCACCAGACTTCTTGGTGATACATGTTGTCCCAAGGTTGTCAGAACCTGAAACTCTAATTCAGAGGGTATACCCACTTTAACTTCCCCGTGTTCTGATCTCGAGCTGCCCACTGACCCTGTAGGCGTAGAACTTGGCTGCGATGCCTGTCTTACCCTTATCTTAGCTGCACAACCTCACTGATGGGCCCATGGCATTCCCCACTGGGAGATTCATGCTAAAACAATAGTCAAGTGCTCCTTTACAGCAGTTATAGGACCAAAGTCACATTATGGGTTATTTATCTGGCATTTGTTATTCTTGTTATCGTGGTTTTGCCTTCATTGCTTATGGAAATATTCATACCCTCTCACCGGTCTGGTTTGAGTGACAGCCAGCCAGGATTCTGGTAGTCTGTGATTGTAAGACAGGAAACATCCCTCTGTAAAAAGGGTGCCATCCTGTGCTGCAACCCGGGGATTACTCTTTCCTGGCCACATTGTAAGACCTCGGAGTTAACCAGCCCAGATTTCCTGGTGAAAGTCTTAAGCAGTTGTACTAGAGAGAGGTTGGCTCAGCTTGGAAGTTTTGTCCATTGTGAATTACTCTATTGCAAAATGACTGTACTACTGTGACTTACATGATTTTTCTTGCGGGGGATGAGAAGTTTGATAAACCCAAGGGAAGCAGGAAGCACGCTGTTCAATGTCTAGTCCAACGATTTCATAAATTGCCATTTTCAGTAAAACAACATTCACATCCTGCAAGGCTGAAAACACACACCCAGTTTTCACTGATGTCACTCATGATACAAGGAGATGCTACACATCTCCCTTTCCTAGGAGTGGCAAACCCCTGGCGTTTAATGCAAGTTAGGCGGGTGATATCACAGCCAAGGGGGCTGACCAAGCCGGCGGTTTGAGATGAAAACGAGAGTTTCACATTGAGGGTTGATGAGTTGGACTATAATGATTATTCAGTAGGATGCATTTTTAGCACGTTTCAGGAGAATAAGGGGTCTGGTATTCCTGCAAAACTGAGTTTTCTGTGTATGTCATAGGGGAAAAGGGAACTCTGTATGTTTGAGGAAATGATAACACACACGAGATTGTCTGTGACGTATTATCCCATCTGATGTCGATGACATAGCACAGCAAAAAGAATTTCAAGAAGTCATCGGGGGAAAAGAAAAGAAAAACCCTGCAATTCAGCTGTGAGGGAGGAAACTTCCATTTTAATTTAAGACTATAGTTCTAGTCAATGTTAAAACGGGTTTGGAACTTTTCTAATGAAAAATTTCACCAAGGATTAATTTCGGTTTCCTTTTCTTGTTATTGTTTGGCAGTCAAGGTTGGAGCTAGATCACGCTATCCCAAAGACCCATTTGAGTTCAAGAACACAACTCACAATTCTCGGCTTGTGACCGAGCCAGGTGAAGGCGTTTTGGAATCCATCCCAATTTTTAATAACTGCACCCCTTTACTTTAACATGCTGAGCTCAGCGGGAGAAGAAAGATGTACTACTGTGGATTTCAGCATGCGTTTAGCTTGTGGGGCAGCAAAATACCAAAGAGAAAACCCATAGAAAACGATAAATAATCATTAAAACTACCCTAACCCCAAACTAGCAGCTTGCACGAGACTTCAGTCGGAAGCCCTGTTAGCTAGATGCATTTGCGTTCAAGCCACTTTGCATGCCTCTTACTCTGAGTGATTCCAGTGTGAATATGACGTTACTAATGATCTGCTAAGTGTGTACAGATGTGGGTTTCTCCAGATGTGGTGATTAATAACGTAACGGAGATAGCCAGTTGACTCATGTTTGTGGGTTGTTTGCCTTTTATTACGTTTCCGAGTTCGTTTATTCGCTTTGAACTATTTTTTAACTGCAGCCAACAAACTCATCTTTAAGTCTCAAAGGGCATCATCCCCCTAAACCCTGTTGAGGAAACAGGGAA